>NW_020799097.1:99805237-99862904 GCF_003259725.1 Athene cunicularia | reverse complement strand
CTTCATGAAACAAAGCGAGTACCCCTGTGCCCATTGTCCTCTTATTACTGCTCAGGAAAAACAACTTGGAGCTGTGCTAGATAGCTCTAGAGAAACATCAGCAAGCAGCGAGTGGGTAGCATCGAGCCAGCAGAGGGAAACAGCTGGAAGACTCATTGTAGGATTAGTTGTTTTACTTGACTTTTTTAAGGAACCTTGTATTTAACTAAATCAACTATATACTCTAGCTCTGGGTAAGAGCGAGCATTTAAGTGCTGAGCACTGCCTGTTAAAGATGTTGGAAGGTAGGAAATAATTCAAACATCTCCAAAGAGTTAAAATTGGAAAGCTGGGAGTTAAATTGAAAATTCTGAAGGTGTGAAATTTGCCTGTTTCATATCAGTAAAACTATGTTCTAAATGCTTCACAGTAGTAACTGTCTACATTTAATACTTCTGCAGAGATTTTTAAACATAAGACTCTAGATTTCTAAAAGTGAATTTTTAAGTGTCTGAGGGAGCAATAAGCAGAAATGTCACTGAAGTCAGACAAACTCAGTCTTAAAGCAAAAATTGCAGGAACCTTTTATCAATATGTGATGATGGGTTCTTTATTGCTGTCAAACTGGATGTTTTTCTAAAAGATAGTCTGGTTGTAACAAGATTCCCTTCAGGGAATGCCCCTTCAGAGCAATCCTATGGCCTGCCTTATGCTGGAGGTCACATTGCAGTCTGTTCTTGTGGTCTTATCATAAAGAAATTATGGAAGTCATATTAATGAAAAATGTCCATGTTACGTTATTTAAATGATGCTTGGGTTTCAGTGCTGAGCACAGGAAGATCCAGGTAACAGTTACTGGGCTCTCCAGATTTGACAACCAAATAAGATATTTCAAGTATTCATTTATGTCCACCTAATTTTTTAATGTTTGGAGGAGAAATCTTGACCTTAATCTCTAATGACATTGATTCTACAGATACGTCTTGAAAATTCTTTGAAGATTAAAAGAAGGCAGAGTCTCCCCCCAAAACTTACTAAAGACTTCACCTTCAAAACTAGTTAATATTGAGGAAAGGAAAACGTGCTGGGCGAGGAAAGGAAAACGTGCTGGGTGTAACCTCGGCTTTCTCCCTTGGGATGTTGGAATAAGAGTTCTGACAGCAGCAGCCATCCCCATGAGCCCCAGGTGACCTCTGAGGTTTTTGGAGCATGCCTTATGTCATTAGCTTGGGTTTTGCTTATATGAATGAGTACTTGCCAAGGTGCTTATGTTTTCAGCGTTTGGTGGGGTTTTTTTTTGCTGCTGCTGTCACTGTCTCAGTCACCTGTACAGCATGTTAAATGTCACAGTATATTTTCATGTATCTGTAATAATGCAAAGAGCAGTAGGAGACATAGACACATTCAACAGAATGTGTGCTACTGAGTACTGAAGTTATTTTGGGGTAATCAAGGAAGGGCTAAAAAGATGAAAAAAATTGTACTTTTTAATTGCAAACTGACATACTGCTAAAACAATTACATTTAACAACATCCTCAATAGTAGCCACAGTATTTCAGGTCTGTTAATAAATGGGATCTTCCACATTCTCATTCACTGAGACAAGGATACTGATTTTCAAAAACTTCTGTCTCAGATGTCTTTGAATATTTGTCACATTTGCTTTTAACTCCAGCTGCCGGAGGACAGAGGACCTGAACCCAGCCCCATGGCACAACATATTGTGAACGTCTATAGCACGTCCTGCAGATTTGCCTCCCCATGAAAATATACTGTGGCATTTATGTCCTAGTTTTGCTATGAATCTGCTCTTTTAATTCTTGTTTAATTATTATTCAGAAGTTTCTGGTTTGATAATGTTCATTGTAGCCAAAGGCTTTCACAGAACTTTTAAAGATTTTAAATCGTGGCATTTTCCTCTACATCCAGATGTATTGTTCCTCATCTAATCTAGCTAGTAAGCAAATGGATAGTAGAGGTAGAAATACAGTGCTTACTGTATACAAGTGCTATTGTAGCAAGGAAACAAAAAGATCTGCTTCTTAAAGAAGGAGATGTTTCCAAAACCTATATTTTCATAACTTTTTTTGGAGGAAGATTGAAGCACTTTACCAAAACTACTCTTCATTATTCATTAGATAGGGTAGCACAGCTGGTATCATGGCTTGGGCTATCACCTTGGGATACAGGTGTATGTTCACAGTATACTCTCTCCACTGATTTGGTATGTTCACTATTTAACAGTAGGTTAGAGCTCAGAAGCATGGTGCAACACTTTTTTGGGTTTTCATTTTTAATGGCAATAGGTCTTAACACAGTTGTGGGAGTAGTTGAGTCTCATTCTTTTCCATGGTACTATGTCATTTACAAAAACCACATGATTTTTGGGGGAAGATTTTTGTTCATATTAAGTAAGGAAGAGGCAAGGAAAATGACCATTTGAAAGGATTTCTGCAGGCCTAATGCTTGCACAGTGCAATGCAGAACTGTGCCAGACATCCCTGGGGAACTGTGAGGTCCACGGATGAAGGGGCACAGTGGTGAGGCTGTGCTGTGCAAAGCTACCAGCTCAGGTCTTGAAATCACTGTATTTGTTTGTATCTGTTTCTGTGGTAACTGCTCTTGCTCTCAAAGATGACGGCTATTCCGAGCGCAGCACTACCATTTCCAGGTCCAGAGGCAGCTGGCTAAGGATTGTTTTTCAAGGGTCTTACACCTTGGCTTGATATGGAAGTGCCCACAGATTGTGAATTCTGAAATATTCCTGAGAAACAGCTGTCGGGATCAAATCTGTAGGTTACCGTTTCTCTCCCACAAGAAGAGGCAGTAGGGAGGTGACTTGCTCTGAAACCAAGGTGCCATTTCCTTAATTTATTTCTGGTTCCATGTTTAGGTTTTTCCAGTGGTAACTGGTGTCTTTTTACAGTCATGCGCTGCAGACATGCAGTACCGAGGAAGTCTCTCTTTGACCAAAGTCACCCTGTGTGTTTGGTGCTTTAATCACTGTAAGTGGCAACAGTTACCTGTCATAGCTGTGGCATGACTGCCCTAAGAAATCAATCATACATCAGTGGTTTCAGTTAGAAACTGCTGAATGATATTTTTCTTTCTACTCTCCTCAGTCAGGAAATTCACTGGATAATGAAATTGTGCCCAGGTAAACCACAGGTATACAAGGATATATAATTGATACCCAAAAGTTCCAGCGAGTTTTTAGAGATTGGTTTGGAGCCAGTTTCCTAATCCAGACAAATTCCTCATCAGCATTATGTTCCTGACACTAGGTTTTCTTTGTAGAATTTTTGAAAGGCTGAAAGTCTTGCTGAATTTAGCGAGCGCTTTGTGAAAGTGTCACTCATTTACCCCCAGTTGGATAAACATGGAAATTAGCTTATCCTGGGTGGATGTGGGGGGAAATGTTTATAACCTCCACAGTATGTGCCTACTATCTCCAGAATTGCAGCGCAGACGTAGAACTAAATGTGCAGTTGCAGGTTACCTGGCCCTTTGTTGCTGATATCAAGTTAATGTTTCTCAGTGGTATTTTTATGTGCCCTCAGGGATATGTTCACGGTTATTCTGGTGTTGCTGATTGCCCTGGTCTGGAATCACGGCCCTAGAAGCCCCACAATCAGCCCCACCTGTGAATAAAAGAAGACAAGTCCCCATTTGCTGGGGGTACTTCTCATGTAGCCTGACGTTCAGTACAATACTGTAGTCCTGCACACCCTGTGTGACAACGGGCGGGTGCAGCACAGAGTCCTTTTTTAAAGATTTTATGAGGCTCTTATAATGGGCTATAAAGCCATTTATAATCCATTTGTAAAGCCTTCAAAGATTGTAATACACTCCTGAATTACACGTAAAATCTAATGTCTTTGAAGACTATGGCCAAATTTGATTTCGTATTGGTCATGAAACTTCAGAGAAACTCTGCTCCTTACAATGACACCTTCAGGGTGTCTGCTCCAGGTCAGCACTGACAGCAGTCAATGTCATTCAGATTTTCACAGCTGTAACTGGGATTAGACCCATTTATTATGATTTTATGAACTGGCAGGCACTAAAGCTACTTGTAGGAGACTGCATCATCCCTCAGTAACCTGTATATGTTGTAAGAGAATTTGAAAAAAACATACTATCTAGGATAAGTTTTGGTCTTTGGATTGCTCGGGCTACCAAGTGGTTAAAATGAGCAAAACCTTGCCCGCTATGAGCCTAGTCACTCCTTTGAACCTTGGACTAGTTTGGACCTGTGCTGTGGTGCCCAGGCTCCGCTGATGCAGCACTTCTCCTTTAGAGAGTGGTTGAAAGCACCTGTGTTACAAATCTGTCTTTCTCCATTGAGCCTTACATTTAGATGCCTATGGCTGGACAGCGTGTGTACCCATCGTAATTGTTACTTGTTCCTTCATTTTATTTGTCAGCTTTTCCTTTTTCTTTTGTTTCTCTCTACATGTTGGCTAGGCCTTTTCACTTAAATTATCTTCCAGCTTAGAAATGAATGATCTCTGAACATGAGACTCTGCCCCTTAACAAGCAAATGCTTGTACACAGTAGGAGAAAAAACAAAAAGCCTCAGTTTTAACTGTGTTCTGGCATAGTGCTTCTGCCATTTAACCTGGTAAATAACCTGCATTAATCTAAAAGAGATGGTGTGTTCCATTTTTACTAGACAATGGACTTAGATTTCAGTTGCAGGTAGTTGAGCGAAAGAGCCTGGGTTATGATTTGGTAAAATGGGAACTTCTAAAAGTTCATGCTTAAAAATATGAAGCACAGGATTAAAAAAGCAAAACCCAACTGTCATCCCTACCGTATTCAGATACGTTTACTTCTGTCTGGTATTATATGTATACTTTTAAAAACACCATTCTTGCTTTAAATCTCTTTCACAGTGCTGCCCTGAATCCCAGCGAACACCCTGTTTAACAGCTTCGAAGGTGATGTTCTGTTTCTACACTTCACTTTAATGAACCCAACAAGATATTTACTGTGAATATCTGGTGATATATCTTTTCAATCACTCTTGACCAGTCTGTGAAAGAATTTAATACATAATTTGTCTTTACTATATAAACAATGTGTATGATTACACTTGTGCAGATGCGTGTACATACACACATATATATAATATCTATGTATAGATAAGTCTGTGGATTGCATTTCTGTTAAATAAAAGCACATTCCTTATTTAATGATTCCAGTTCAAGAAGGGAGCTTAAATCTTCCCAGTAGACATCCACCGAATGTCCTAGTTAGTATCTTGTTTGTTAACTGTTGAACTTTTAAGGCCATGACTTTTGGTTTCTCTAGTTGGCCTCAACTTTATACTGTTAGTCTGGCAAACACTGCGACTGAGAGAAGTTCTGACAAGTGTTGTGATAGTCAGAAAACAGAAATACATGTGAAATTGGAAAAATGCTGTATCATAGTCGGTGGAAATAAGGCTCATACACCACTGTTTGTTGTCACAGTATCTCTGAAGCTAAACTGCCCTGGTAGTGCTTCTTGTGGCTTCTCCTGCAACAGAGATAGTAGAATAAATGGATTTCTTTTTCCTGGTACCAGGCGCTGTCTCAAAGGTGCTGAGCCTAATCCTCCTTCTCACGGGCAGTGTAACAGATGGTCGCTGCACCTCTGCTTTCTTGTCCTGGTGTTAGGTGGTGAAAAGCATCTTCTGCTGAATTCTTCATTTCCACGTAGTCTTCTGTGGGTGTATCGGCAATAAACAAAGTCTGTGTTTCAGCTGCACTTCTGATTCATTAAGACAAACCTTTTAGAGAGAGTCCTGTGCACAGGGAAGCTCCAGAAATCTGAGGTGAGGCACAGTAGGTTACTGTATCCTCCAATCTGACATAGTTTTGACCACACTGTTGTGGCAAGCATTGATTCAATTAAATAAAAATAAAGCTTTTTGCAATAAGATATATCCAACATTTAGCCTTAAGACCCTTTCATAAGTGTTATAATTCAAACTGTGATTCCATTCTCCTTCCTTCTTAATGTTCTGTAGTATTTACAGTGTTGCCTAAAGATGAAGCACTTTGATTAGCTTTCTAAATCTAATGGAAATCACTTGCTGATAATCACATTTCTTTCTGCACTTATTGCCTTCTTATTAGGATAATGAATTACTCCAATAGCCCTCTCCCCTCACAAAACAAAGAGACATAACTATTGTCTAAACACTTTTGTATATCAGGGAGCCAAACCATCATATTTGCAAAAGTGTTTGTTTCAAGGATTTTTTATTTTTTTTTACAGTTTGACAAAGCTAATGTGAATATACCTGCAACTGTAATTTGTTTCAAGCTGATTGTTGAGTGTTGTGTAAACATATTTGATGTGTAGTCCCAAAACATCTCTGTAACTGGATCTAAATGCCTAACATTAACAAAACAGTTCTGGGTTTTCACTAACTGTTCTGAAAGGCTCATGTTTTTTTTCTTCTTCCCACTGAATCTGTGACCACTAACATAGAAGAAGAATCATTTTAGCTGTAGATGAAAGAAGTTCAATAATCTTGTATCAGGATGAACTGCTATATAAAGAAATACCAAGTTTTCTAATGAATGTGTTATATTATTGTACCTACATACAATCAATATTTGTACATCTGTTGGAGACCTGTCTGCATTTCAATATTTAGCCCCACTGCATGGACACTTTATTGATATGCAGTTAACGCAGTTGCTTTGGCGCTTTTCAATGTACTTCACTTGTTTTTATCCTTTCAGAAATCCACCAAATACTCTTGGTTCTTTTTCTTTGCATTTGTCACTTTGTTCAATGAAGCATGACTAGAAAAAGAGAATGAGTAGATACTATTTTTGTGGTCAGCAAAGCAGCTGCCAGTTGATAGAGTGTGTACGTACGTATGTATACGCACTGTCTGGGAATGTTTCAGTTACAAATGCAGCCACCTACATTAATGATATCCCTATTCAACATTTTTAAACAAGCACAAATAATATTTGTAAAAAAAAAGTTTAATTTTATTTATTATAGTAATAAACTATTTTATACATTACAGTTGCTTTGGTGTGCTTTTCTATGTGTTGAGTATATGCTTATAAGATCAACAAGGGGGGGTGTTTAAGTTACTCTCTAGAATTTCTGGCTAGCCATTTTGTTGCTGTCGTTTTGTATCTTGAATATTACCAGTAGAGAAGTTTGATATTACTGGTTTGGTCGTAAACAATTCAGGTTGTTTTCTCAGATTTCTGTCTGCTGTGTATCAGTACAAGCGGGATTTACACTGCCAGGGTCACTGTAAACTGAACTCAGGTGTTCTGTAAAGGGAATAACCTGGCACCTCCGGCAGCGTCCTGCACTGTGGGGTCCAGTCTGGGCCAGGTGTCTGCTGAGCAGGAAGGAGATCCCTGGAAGAGTGGCTGTAGCCTGTCCGAAATGATCATTTGATGTCCTGAGGGTACATGTGTCTGTCTGGGTTCTACACTGTGTTCCCTACTGCAATATCTGAGAACTATTACAAAACTTCTGGAAACCAGAGTAATAGAGATCAGAGACTTCTGCTGGCCTGTCACCTGCTGCAGAAGAAGGCAACCTTACCACGGACTTATATGAAGACAAAAACAACAGGAATGGAGCCCCTAATAGTGTGTGTGTCACCTGCCAGTGACACTACTGCAACAGGGTATTATTTTGTTGGCTACCTCAGCAAAGAAATCAATAACCAAATGCGATGGGAATGGGAGATCCTTTCAGGTCAGGACAGGCATACATGACGGGATCGCACGCAGCAGATGTTCCTGGGGGCCAGCAGCTGCTCTGGATGTGTATACAGAGTTCTAGTCCTCAGGATGTCAGCCTGGACCCCATGAGCTTCACACCCATTTCTGTGGCTTGTTCTCCATACTCTTGCTTGAGGGTTTGGTGAGCGCGGCTGTCACCTGCATTAAGACACTTGATGGGATTGTGAATCTCATCTTCAAAAGAACAGCAATAAAGCATAAGCTTTCAGACTGCAGAGCCGAAGCTAAACCGTACTCAGAGCAGCCAAGGAGCACAATGAGGAGCTATTTTTAACACCATTTCTGCATCCACTGTAGTATGTGATGTGACAGGCTCTCCAGTCAGCTAGCATCGTTTCACAGGCCAGTATGAAACCCCAGCTTTCTTTTGCTTAATGTTTTACAGTGTTTCCTGCACTTACTAGAATTTTTTTACCATAGTGAAGGCATGTACTTTTTGGGTGATTTTCTGAGGTCTCTGGAGGCTGTTGTTCTCATTTTCTAAACTATTATTTATTTTGCTTGGGCTTTTCCTGCATTCTTACCAGCCTCCCTGGTTGTGCTGCAAGCTTAAATTAGTGCAAAGAGGGGTAGCATTGCCCACACAACGTTCCCTGTCCCGGCTTCCCTCCCATCAGCCCCTCAGCATTCCAAACCAAAGGTTTTGAGTGCTACAGCACTTTTTGCCCAGATTTGTGTGCCAAATTGCAAAGGCTCATGTTCCACCTGCTGGCCCCTCAGGGCTGGGCTCAGCTGAGCAGCCCCCTGGCCCACCTGTGCCAGACCCTGCTCCTCATTCATTGCACCTGGGAGCATTTGCAGAGCAGACACAAAAAGCTGCTTCTGTTTTGTTACTGTAAAGGACAGTACCTGTAAGATTTTTGAAGGTGTGTAGCCAGAGGAGAGCTTGAGGTTAGAGCTTGTGTAATACCATGCAGCCCCCCTGGGCTGTAAAGGAGCCCCTTGCTGGTAGTACTGGCTGGCTGAGGGCCTGGAGCCCACAAAGGCTTCCTCACCCCTATGCTGCTGCGTGTGTTACAGCTGCCAGGGACTCCTCTTAGAATGTGGGGGCTCACCTGGCTGGGTCTGTGGCCCTGTGGTACTTGGCTGCAGGGGCAGCAGCAGTGACTCCCAGAGCAGTCTGTGGTGTGTCAGCTTGTGGGGCGGTAAGTGCTGCTTACACGGTTTTAAGTTTTGCATTTAGTAATGGGGTGCCATGTGGTACATTTTAGTATCTCTGTTGCAGTCAGAAACATTCTGGCTAAGATGCTTTTTTTTTTTTGCACTGGGAGTAAATACAACCAGCATAAACCAGCTCATCTGTGCTGTGAGAATCTGTGGGACTGAATTGCAGCAAATCTACCCCTCTCACACATGTGTGCAATAGCAATGTCTTATATTTGCTCCCCGCATCACTAAAGGAACATCAAAACTGTTTTCTGCTCAGTGCATGCCAGCAATGTGTCTGTCTGGTGTGGGAGGATGCTCAGCACAGCCCACCAGACTCGGGGGGGAGCAACAAGCCTGGCGTGGAAGGATGTGAGAGATGGCCACCACGCTCCCACCTGGCCGCCACGCTCCCTGCCTGCCCACCCGCAGAGGGCACCCAGACTTGAGGGGATGTCGGCTGATGAGCAGCTTTCTGTGCCTGCTTTGCGCCCCACTGAGGCAGGGTGCTTAGTAAGGCTGTGTATCCAACTGGAAAGTGCCAAGAAGGTTGTGGTGTCGAGATAGTATTTATTACCACCAGTGGTATGAGGGGTTTCACTGCAACAGGCCTATAGCATACGAAGCAAATATTTTTCACCTAGAAGACTGCATTTTTTTGCTCCCTTCATTCTGATTCACCACCTCAGTGTTGATATGTGGAAGCTGGGAGAAATAACCTGTCCGGTTCTTGAAAGACAGAATGAGTAAAAACCTGTGAGCAATCCAAAGGTGGCTTTACAGTAACTGAACTCCTACCATGTCCATCAGAGGCAGATATGAAGATGCTTGTGCACAGGCATATCTGCAAAATACACGTGCCCAAGCTTTTTGTTTTTTTTCCCTTTCCTCTTCCTTTTCCATTCCTCTCCTCCCTTCCTAATTAAGTTCAAGCCTTCATGTAACGCAGTCAAATTCAAATTTAACCTGCCCCATTGCACAGGTGTACATTTAAAACAAGCTTAACTTCGGCAGGTTGATCCATCATATCTGACTCAACTTTTCTACCCAAAATTCTCATCTGGTACTAACGGAGGCAGGAGTGAGTGAGCAACCTCCAAAAGCTTGCTTTTGAGATGCCTCGTTATACAAAGTTTTTAGTTTTTCTTTTATTTATATTGTTTGGGGGTTTTTAAGCTTTGTTCAGATGTAGAGTTTTCCTTGAACGCGTTTCTGTTCAGGCAGATGAGTGAGGCAAAAAAGGTGTGGTTTTTGCTGTTAATGCCTGCCTGGGGGACACACAGACCCTGTGAATGTCACTGCAGTTTATAGGTGCAAATTTGAGGGGGACATGTTTTGGTATGGGTGTTTGCCTCCACACCCCCATTCTCCTAGCTCAAATACACAACTCGGGGAGAAACTGTGCTGGAGTATCTATTAGATGTGTGGATTGTCCTGTAAAAGCAGGACTGTGGCATCTTCTTAAGCCAGGGTTACCACTGGGGGAAACGCTAAGCAGCGGTGGCAGTATTAAACCTGGGGGCTACTGTGTGCACAGCAATAGGACCAAGACAGCTCAATAAGAATTGGTCCCTGCAAGCAGCGGCTCACAGTGAAGGGAAATACAGATTGCTTTCAAACCTCTCTGGCAATCTTTTTTGGTGAGTTTTACGGTTAAGCAGAAGGTATTTTAAAAGAACTGATAATAACAGGAAAATTTATTGAACATTCTCAGCTGTGGTATGAGGATAAGAATGAGAGCTAAAATAATCTGTATGTAGCCCCAAGTCAAAATAAAGTATTTGTTTTGGTTTTCCTTTAGGATGATAACACTGCACATGCAGCCATATTGAACCTGGCTGTTGGAAGTGTGGAGACGGTTCAGCTGAAAGCTAAATTGAAAAAAAGCACTCTTTAGGAAAGTGTGCAGAAACCGTGCATCGACTACTGCATGAAATTACAGTGGCTCTTGTATATATTATAGCTCTGTAAGATTGGGGTGGGAATGTCTCATTTGTGAGCCATGAACAAAAGCAGCTGTACTCAGGCTGCTGTGGGCTCAGTGGTAGGCCAGGTGTCAGGAGAAGAGTCTGAGGCCATGGCAGTAAGTGGAAGACTCATATAATGTGGCCAAAGTGCAGCCTTGGATGCCTGTCCCGATGGGTTGAATCTGCTACGTTTCCTTTGTCCAGGAAAATCAGTTATGGAGGAAACCTTTCTGTGTCTCAGGAAAGCATCTGAGGAAAGCCTAGAAAAACAAAGGGTGAGAGGGTGAGTGCAGTCTGCAAACCCACCAAGGGGACAGACAGCAGGGAGGGAGCAGGAGTAGCTGAATGAAAGCACAATACTGGTATGAGGGCAAATGGGACTGACTGTCCAGGAAGCTCCTTAGGGACCTGTAGCCCTCAGTTACCATCTGCCCCACAGCTGCTGCAGTTTCATTAGTGGGGTGTGGCTGTCTTCTGGAAGGAGCTGTGAGATAACTTCATCCTGCCTAGGTTTCTTTGCCAGTGTCATAGGGTACCCTTGTGTTACTGCCACTAGCCTTAAAGAAGTTTGAAAGATTAACCTTATTATTATAAAAATGCAATTTTGCTTCAATCAGAAGTTTCCTCAGCCAGCATTAAGCAACAGACAGCTCATAGCCTCCAAGTACCCCAGAAGCAGCACACTCTTGTATTTTGCATGATTGCCGCACTTTTTTAACCCTTATACCATGTCAGGGCTCATACTAAACTTGCAGTTGTTGTTGGTATCAGTGGTTATTGGCCTAACCCCTCAAGGCAAGCAGGACGTCTTCAGAGATAGAAGACCCTTTGTAGGTCTCTTTTTTAACAAGGGCTGTTTGGCAGGATTTGATCAAACTGAGGAAATCTGAGGATAAGTAACCAGGGTGGGCTGGGCATTGATGCTGCTGCGTGGTGTTGTAGCATGGGGCCCAGGGTAAGGCCACGTGTGGGGAGGGTACTAAAGGGTAGTTATTTACCTCCTCACGCTGCCGCTCTATCTATCCCAGAGGCCCCAGCAGGCAGCAGTGGGGCTGGGCAAGCGCTGGGCTTGCTGTTAAGTAGCCTGATCCTGGGCAGATGTTTGCCAAAGTGACGGTGCCCTTACTGTGTCTGCAGTGCTGTCATGGGAACTGAACCCGATCAAGGGGTGGTCTTGGGGCAGGATGCAAGAGGTGGGGAAGGCAGCTGAGAGATCACTGAAGTAGCCTGGAGCAGAGATGTGACCAAATGAATGTTACGAGCCTGTAATTTCAGCATAAACTACCACCTCAGCACAAAACTACTACCACAAGAATAAAGAAACCCATAACTATAAATCAGCAGTACCATCATTTAAAGAACTGTCTCATAAATGCTTATTTTTATCTCTGCAATTTGGCTTACTATAAGGTAATCCTCCCACATACCTGAGCCCTTACAACAACCTTAACTCTTCCAGCAGCAGTCTGAAAAGATCAACTGGGTCTTCATTTTTCCCTTTTGCCTTTTAAAGATGTTTGTGGTCTTCTAATAGCATTTCCAGTTCTATTTTTTGCCACCTAATTTTGGAAACTCAAATGCACTAGTGCAAGGATGGAAGTGCTGCGGTCCATAAAAGTTAATTAATTTTGTCAAGAAAGATCAGCTCTAGAGGGAGTGCTAATACAATTTAAACTTCACAGGTCATACCCTGAGTTACATTTCTGTAGTAGTTCTTCAGTAAACTTCAATTTTTCAGTGGTTGGCTGATGCGCCTGTCAGCAACGATTCACCTCAGCTACCAAACCATATGTAAAGTTTTCCTTAAATCCCTGTGGATAGTGATGCACTTCGATTACCTGTAGGCTCACTGCTCCTGTGGAGGTTGCATGCCACAGGTAGCCCATTTCATTTGACCCATTTCTGAAAGGCACTGGGACGCAGGTACCTAAGGTTATTTACACTTAGCTCGAACTGGCCCTGAATGTGATGAAAGGTGGTGCAGCCTAGCTTGTGGTCCAAATCTGCCTGTTAAATCCCAATGTTAGCTCAATTTGCTCTTGCCCAGACCTTTGTGATTCCCAGCATAAGGAATGAGGAGTTTTTTGAGTACCTGCAAGTATGTTTGATTCCCCTGACTAATGCCACTGCATAGTTTTCATCCTGTTGGTCTCTGTGTTGGGTCAGAGCACATGTGCCTCTTTCCTCCCAGAGCAGTAGTTTCCAAGGCCAGTGATGCTGACATGAGGTTGGAGGATTGACTTATGCTGCTAAAGCATGTGGTGGCTGCCCTGAATGGAGGCATTTTTTCCTCTCCTCCTGGGCACTGGTGGCATCCCTGAAAGCCTCTCAATCCCGGAGCTGCCCCAGTGCTTGTCCTCAGGCTTGGGATGCCTGAGCCGAGTTGGTCTGTCCACAGTAAGCTCAGGTGTAGGTGACTTGTGCCACGGGCAGTTGGGACTCATCTCCTCAGATGCTCTGGCAGGACCTGTGCTTGACAGGACTGCATGTGCTGAAAGTGGAAATCTCAAAACAGTTGTCTTAATCTTTTCTTCCTTTTACATGCAACTAATGGAGGAACCGCTCCACAAGCGGCTACTGGTGAAATTGCTGAATTTGGTGCACGTGCCCACAACACCCCGGTGTATCCACGTCTGCAGGGGGTCGGCAAAGACACCTGCTAAAGAGGGTTGTGCCTAGAGGTCCCTTAATACAATAAATTATCTATTGTAATGCAGATTTCCCCTCATTTCTCAAAGGAGTTACAGCCTCAGAGTTCACAGGTTTGCAGCGAGCAGTATTTCAGTTGTCCCTGCAGGATTAAAATATACGCCTTGACTAACAAGTGGCTGGGAACGGAGGGAGTTATTTTGCAAAGCAGTAACAGGCAGCGCTACTCCGGGAGGGGATGGGGACTATAAAGCTCAGACAGCAGAAGCTGTGACAGCCCATGCATAGCAATCTCCTTGCTCTTCACAGCTCCTTGAGGAAAATCATGGCAAACCTTGCCTTAGCAAGCGCCAGCTGCAACTGGCTCACGGGTTAGCAAGTGATGGAGGAAATTAAGGGGGTGTGCAGGAGAAAGGACAGGCCCTGTGCTATTGCTATGACTAATAACAAAATTGCTGCAGGTCTTCACAGTTAAGCTGTTTTTCTTCTGACCTGTGGTAAGCTGGTTATTCCAAGCTGCTTTTAGTGCTCAGATGTGAAAGAGATATGTGAGCAAAGCCTCACTCACCCCTAATCAATACAGACTTAAAGAAGGAACGACTTAGCATACCCTTACCATCGCCAGTAATAATGATGGCTGGTAGGGCTTTGTTAGCCAAGGAGGGGGTTCGGGGAAGGACGTGTGTGTCTATGAAGAGACTTTAGCCATTACAGGCATATATTGTGATATGCTCTGCTTGCTAGCTGCTTAGGCTGTTTTTCAAAATCACTTGTAAACTGTTTTTCTCAGTAGCCATCATGTGTATGTCCAGCTCAGTTTCAGAGCCACCACTTTGCAGTTTTTTGGTCACTGCACTCTTGTGACTACTAGGGTCTATCTGCAGTAGTGTCCCCATAACCCCCCCACCAGATGAGAAGTGCCACCCCATGGTTCAAAATGGCCAATGTCTTTGGCAATTTCTGTCTTTGTCAACTGTTTCCTAGGTCCCTTAATGAGCTTCTCCTTAGTGTTTGGAAGTCTCTTTCTCCCCCTCCCCTTGCATGGTTTTTTCCTTTGGTAAGTGGGGTGTCTACTTCAGTCTCTTCTGGGTCTCCACAAACTCCCGCCTCTCTAGGACTGTCACAGAGGACTTGCTTGGAGGATGGCACTTCTGCTATCACATCTTTTCAATTACATCAGGTGCCACATGATAATGAGGAGTCATTTCTCGGGTGATGCTGAGGAATATGCCTCCAAGCTGAAGGTATAACTGACTACATACACTCACAGTGCTTCAGGCACAGCCTGAGCTCTTAACAGAGCTGTGTGGCTGACCAAGCATGCCCCATACCTTCGCCTACTGGTGCTTTATAAGCAGGATTGAGCAGAAACTTTGAGAGTGGGCTTGTCCTTGAAATACATATTTCAAAGTAGCAGGACAAAGAACCTCTGGAAAGACCAAGAGTGAAGGAAATCTATTGCTCATACAATAAGTATTTCAACTGTAAGAAACAGGTACTATTTTGTAAATTGTGAAAGCACACTTCATACTTTTGACCCTGGACCAGGATAGCAAGAATCTAAAGGGAAGCATCATTTTACTTTCATACTGTTCTTGGTGACCATTCTCAGAACCTCCACATGCTGAAGTCTCACCTTAACTAATGTACAAAAGGTGTTTTGCTTTTTAAACTCACACCATCAAGGAATGCATGTTCCACACAGTGCACAAGAGGGATAAAAGTGACCAGTCTGCCTTGCACCCAACCTGCAGGCTTCCAGTGCATAGTAATGTTTCTTCACAGCAGTGGAGCACTTTTTTCTTACACCAAACGGTAGCTTTCTAAGAGACAGTTCTCAAGCCAACAGTGAGTTTCAGCTTTATTTATAGAAAAAGGGATACAAAATTATGAAAGATGTATAAAGCACTGAAACACACACACCCCCCCTACAACACCCACCCCCCCACCCCCCAACCAATTTTAGTTCAGAAATAAGCATACTCTAGATGACCTTCAAGGTTGTTTCCATATTGGAGCAGGAAGTTTTGCATGCATACAAATTGGAATCTAATCACTTAGTAGCCCCTCGTCTCATGTAATAACGGTAATCGATAAGACTGAAGAACAGACTCATGACTTTTTGCTCCAATACCAATTTCACTTAATTACAAAGTTTGAGAAATTAATTACAAAGTTTTAAGTTTGTGAAAGTTCTTGCCCTTAGCTCAGCTCTACTCCGAAATGGAGACCAGTCTCAGATCCTTTTAGTAAATTCAGAGGCTGAGAGCAATATACTTCCTTGTGGCTGAGAGGATCCCTGCAGTTATCATAAGTCAATCAGGAGGGCCATGTCTCTGGCCAGGCAGCATTCAAGGTGTGTCTTATTTTCAACAGTCCACGGTATCTCCTAGAAATTACTTCCAGGGGAAATCATGGGGTAGAAAATCTTTCCTTAAACATAAAGGGCTGGAACTTCTGCTTTGAAACAGCAAGAGATGGGCTTTGTCTCCAGATGGACAGAGAACTAAAGGCTCTACCCTTTTTTCTTCAGGAATAAATGAAGGGGAAAAAGAAGGCTGCCATAGTTCTGAGCAGCAGAGACATCAGAAATGCAGGCACTAAGCTGAAGCCTATCTCAGGGGCTGAATTTCTTGTTGAAGGGATAAGCTCTATCACACTTGGCTGAAGCTGTGAGTGTGATGGACAGCAGGATGCTAACTGTGACTCCCAACAGGCTGAAATGGCTGCCAAGGGGAATGGGACAGGTTTTGACAGGAGTCCTGCTTTGGGTGCAGGAAGCTGCTCTTGCAAGAAGCCCTCTCCAGGACTGGTGGCCTTTCACCAGGCCTAGGTGAAATGTATAACTTTAGAAAGACTAGCTGATCTTCAATATCAGTTTAAAAAATAACAGCTTGGGAGACACCCCTTACACCAGACAGGAGTAGGGTCTCTCCTTCCCTTGGAAAACGGCACGTGCTGAAGCACTCCTGCAGCCCTGACACTTGCAGGCAGGCAGGACTTTCTCTGCCCTGGGCAACCCAGTCTTTTAGCAAAGATGCTGCTGTAACAGGTTTGCCTTTGGGCAAAGGACATGGAGCTCTGGCTAATTTGGTGTCACTGTATTGGACCATTCTAACTTTTTTAAAGGTCTTAAAATGCTACTCCTAGGGTGTCTTTAATATTGTGGAGCTGATTGCCTGGACACCACAGAATGAGGCAGACTGAACAGATTTACCAGTCAGCCAGACCTTCCGTAACAGAAAAATAGAAGAGGCAGACTGAATGGTTCCCTTCAAGGTGGGATTTTACCCCATAATAAAGATCATGGTATATGCTTTAGTTCTAACAGGAGGCAGAGAGCACTTAAAGCCCAAGGAGCTATAAGGTCATAATTGATTAAAAAGAAAAGCTGATTCTTAAGAAAAGTTCTGCCTCCCTACTCTCTCTTTTTAAAGAAACAAATAAAACCATTCCTAAGACTACCAGACAAAGGGTATTGCTTTAAAGGCAAATTTTTAAATGAAGACATTAAAGCAAAAAAGCAGACTTTGCTACACTAGGTAGAAAAGCAGCTTAAGGCTGAACTACTGCAGTTAAAATGTTCTAACTTAAATCAGAAAGCAATCAAGAAGAACTGATGAACACCATGCCCTTCACGGAACAGTGTAAGTGCAGGGCACAGCCCTGTGTGCCCCTACACAGAGACTATAAGAGACTGGGCTTTTTAAATTCTTCAAGGTAGGAAAAATTTTCTTCTTCAATATCTCAAAATAGGCAGAAGAACATTGGAAGAAACAAAACCTTTCTCCAGCATATATAAAATACCTATTCTGAGATGCATGCTTCCAACGTACATAGAGCCACAGAGATGCTGTTTTATAAAAATAACATAATTCAAATGCTTCATAATTTCTCCCCACCCCCAATCACAGCCCATCAGTGTTTGTAGTTTAATTCCTGCATTCACAATCCAGAATCAATTAAATGAGCTTTTGGTTTTAACACACTGACCAAAGACTTGGTCTGGCACATGCTTCTGCAGACAGGATATACAGGGTAGAAAAGCCATCAACCTGTCTTAAAAATCATTGTTTTGCGTCATTCCTAACTCACAGCGTACGTTTGCTCCCATTCAATTCCAACGTGAGAATAGCAGTACAGGAACCCGAGAACAGTCAGTGTCGCCCATGGCCAGCCTATAAATAGAAAGACAGACAATCCGAGTCAGAATAATTAATGACTGCTTCAAGTAGAAATACTCTTGGGATGTCCAACTTACGATGCTTCTAATTAATTCTATTAGCAATTCAGTCTCATAAGTAAGTAGAGCCAACCCACAAAATTTGAAAAGGGAAATCTGGGTTGTCTGAGCTTCAGGAATGCCTGACCCCCTGCAGCCCCAGTCTTTTCTATTTTCGGGCAATATTTCTATTTTCGGGCACCTCCAAAGGGTGCTTTCCAAATTAAAGAGGTCTGTTTCAACCCTTGCCTTTGTAGTGGGTTTGTCTATCAAGCAGATCCCCACATGAACCCTGATGCTTTAAGCTGTCTGTGGCGCTTCCTAGGCACAAAGGGATGCATAACCACAATGTAGGTTATAAAAAATCAGAACAAATTCAGTTATCTGTTCTGTAAAAAGAGTCTGGGGAAACCTCTGATTAAGGCTGTTTTGGATACACTGCAGCTGGGTGTAAAAATTAAGGTACGTGCTCTACAGCCTCGTAACAGCTAATGGGGTCAGAACTCCATTGTGCCAGTGCAGAACAGACAGCCCTATTTGCCTGATGTGTTCTTGCTAGATGATGTTTTAACTAAAAAGACTGACTCCTCCAAAACATAAAACTTTTGCTGGGGAAATTACATGTTTTGTTATTTTCAAATACTTTTTAGTGGAAGTCACCATCTTTTCACTTCAACTTCTAACAGCTAAAAGCAAAACAGTAAGCAGGAGGTCACAAGCCAAAATGTCTACTGCTTTCCAGTGGAGATGTAAATCACTTGAGAAATCTATAATCAGGTAAATAATTTAACTTTTCTTGATACCTTTCCTGGTATCTCTGTTCCCTTTCTCCATCCCCCTCCTCTGCTTAGAATTTATGAAATTTATAGGTTGAAATCCTCTACATTAGGCCCTAATGTTTTTCGGTGTGTTTTGTCTGGGGGAAGGGGGCAATGAAGAAGGTGTTTGAGGGGGTTTTGGTGGCTTTTTTGTTGCTGACATAAGAATTTTGGTTCGGTGTATGACTTGTTTTCTGCACGCCATCCTCAAACTACCAGTACCTGCTGCTGAAAGAAAAGCTTCAGTGCTCCTTCTTGAGGAAAACCCTGATCTGAAGGACCCTGCTGGCAGACGTGAGATTCTCCACTGGCCTGGAGGAGGGATGGAGAGAAGCTGTAACCTCTCCACAACACCATACTCGAGGAAGAGCTCCTTCTGAAGGTATAAGTTAATTTTGCAGGCTGGCTCTGTCCAGGCTTCAAGCTGATTCCAGTCTGGAGGCTTTTTAATTGTGCTCATGTCCAGCTGAGCCTTAGCCTACTACCCTACCCTCAGCAGGGCTGCAGCCTTGGGCTTGGTCCTGCACTTCTGGGGACAACACATGCTGGGACCCTTACTCTGTGCTCCAAGAGCCTGAGCAGTGTAACACTTTACCCTGGAACAGGTTCAGAAAAAGTTATTTTTCCCCCCCTGTGAATAGCTGTGTGTTTGCTTCATGAATCTCTAATTGTTCTGGCCTTGTTTGAGGTGAAATACAGTCTTGTAACTTGAATGATTTTCATGGAGACATTTACAAATATTAATCACTTGTCCTCACACCACTCTAAAGCAAAATTTTACTTTTTGTTTAACTATTTGTCTCACAAAACAAAATCGCTGAGGTATTTCCAAAGGGATTTTTTAACAATAAAATAGTCTCTTTTTTTCTTCAATGAAATTAGGCTACCATAGATTGGGTTTCACCTTCAATGGCAAGCTAAAGCCCAGATGTGCTTTGTCTCTGATAAAACTGCATGTGAAAATATGTCACTGGATGTACTAAAAAATACCTCTTCTGGCAGCAATATTGTGGTGGCTGCTTTATACAGACAGAGCCAGAGAAAGTTAAAGGACTAAGTCTAGAATTGTGCTGCCTTTTTTTTAAGAGGGTACTTTTTGGAAATCTTGCTAGACACATATTTTGCATTTTTAAATACTTTAAAGCTCTGGCACTCAGAAAATGTGCCAAAAGTAGTCTTTAGTCTGACTTGCTTGCTGTCCCCAGCCAATGTTAAAGAGATCTTGTCAGAATACATAGGTATGCAATGGAAATCTTTCCTAGATGTCTTAGATTTATGATAAGATTCCTCTGCAGTGCCCACGACCTGGGTTCATGGGACTCTCATGCCGCTATAAGCAGGTTTGTGGTAATCCTCCTGGGATGTAGGGAGTCTCTCCTGTACAGTAAGAGGTGTCAGGGGCTGCATTTGGCAGATCACCTCCTCCTGATCTAATTAAGATGAAAAGGAAGGGGGAAGATGAAGTGACCTGCTATGGGGGAAGGAAAAGGGGAATTTTTAAAATTTAATCTTGCTACAGCTATTCTAGGAGAAGCTGCACAGATCCCAAAGCATTTCTTGCTGCATGAGCAGGAGGTGGCCAGCTCTGAGCGGGGGTGAAAGAGAGGGCACCTCTGCCCTGCTGGCCCTTTCTTGCCTTACAGAAACCACATGCATGGCTGCTGGAGTGGGGAAATGCATATGGTGCTTCCACTGTGAGCAAAGCAAAGGCATCACGTCCTGCTCCTACGCAAGCCCGGATTAGCTCCAGTCCACTCAAGGCAGATTTGCACAAGTGTATCCACACCTGAGAAGCAGCCTGAAGCAAGCAGGGCTTCTTTAAACTATTTACATTCATCCCTCCCATTTTAGGGTTGCATATAAAATAAACTCGTTGAAAGGACTGAAGACCTTGGTCTCCAGAAGGTGATGTTGTAGGGAGGAACACATTGAGATATGCTAAACCAACAAGGATGAAATTTTAAATTCTACCTAACATGTAAATGACTTGTGTGTCATCCTGTGACCTCTATAATCAAACAATGGTGTGACCTGCTTTCTTGCAGGGTAAATTCACAGGAGCCTTTTCCTTGCTTATACAGTTTCTCTTTGTATACCCAAACAACCGAACGGTACCAATGGTCTCAGATCCACACTTCTTTTTGCCCTGGGCCCGCAGTGTAAGGTACATTCTTCCCTCAGGCCTTTTGCTGACTGCCTTTCTGCTCCTACTCTCCAACACCATCCAATGGGCTCCTCTTTCTGCAGCTCCCCAGCTTTATCTTATCACCCTAAAATACTGCATCCTCATCTATGCTGTACCATTCTCCAAACTCTGCTTGGAAGGGTACATGCCTGCATTCTAGATCAGTACTTCTCTACAAAGTCATATACCATAAAATGTACTCTTAGGAACATTACTGGGGTCAAATCAAGCACTAAGCTGTTAGGAAATGACTGATTTAAGTTCGTCTATTCAAAAACATGTCACATACCACCTTAAATCTTACAATTTCTTGACTGTCTTCAGTAATTTGATTTTAGACTTGAAGGCCAAGTTTCATGAGACAACTCAGATTTTCATAATCTTTTTTTGTGGAAAGATTAATTAGTCTTTATTAACACATGCTATTTATAAATCCAAGAACAAACTCATATGCTATTTGCAAATCCAGCAATATTTGTGAGCTTTACCTGCATAAATTTCCTTTAAGGCAGCTGGACTTCCCTTTTAACAAAGGAACACTGGATGAGAAATATTAATGGAATCACAACCAAATTCTCTACTTATACAGGTATACTGCTCCACAAAAATCAAACATGAACTCCTTTGTGAAGACGACAGAGAATACTGGGGTGAGGTAACAGCAACACTTTATTCGTCTATCACACAACCTACTCCCAAAGAAGTCTCCAGTCCCCACTAGGCATGAGGCAATGCCTTGTCACACACACCTGATCTACTCTCCAGCAGTCTTGCTGGTTTAAAATCACAATATGAAATGTTACGTACTCAGCTTTCAGCATAACGAACAGGAGACTTCTTTTCATTACATGGTCAAGACAATTAGTACAAACTAGCTGCAGCAGGAACAGCTTTTGGAGTTACTCTTTCCTTCGACCTTCCTAACTCCTCTTCAAGAATGCTTCTGCATACTGTGCAAACATCTAGAAGATCATGTGTCTGGCACAGTCTGGATTTTGAAGGGAGTGGTGTAAAACTAAGCCTTCAACTCAGAAGTAACAGGCTGGATCACAGCTCCCAAAGACTAGTCATGCTCTCATTGTCCTCATTACCTCAGTTCAAATAATTTGAACCAACATCTAATCATGTGTCGACAAGGAAGCTCTTTCACATTTCCTCATCACCTACAGTAATGAAGAATCACACTAGCAATGTTTCGGACACACTCATGTTTCACATCATCATCAAAACACCAGGAAACGGCCCTTTGTTCCTTCCAACCCGTGAAATGTAGGAGGAAGGGAATTGTAGTTGCATTTTCCATTTTCTAAAACTGCCTCAGTAGCTTTGGGATCTTAATAATATTTTCAGATATGACTTGGTCGCACAGTCCTAAGAAGTCTTCAAGTCCTAAGAAGTCTTCAAGAGTAGTTAATAAATCAACAGAAGTCCAAAAAAGTAATCTTTTTGTATGCTTCTAAAGTGAAGCTTTTCATCTTAACTCTGATTCAGAAGTTTCTAAGTTGTTGCAAGATTTAGCACTTAGGAAAATTTATCCTTAAACAGAAGTTCACATGTGAGAAGACGCTGAAGCAACTCCCTTGTAAAGTGGAATTAAGGAGACTCAACTGTGTGGAGGAGGAGGAACAGGCACTGATTTGTCAAGCAGAATAAAAAGCCAAAGCAAACCAGCACTTGAGGCCAAGACCTCTCTTACCTAGAGTTACTAATATCCTTAAAAGATCAGTAAAGCTGCCATGTCTTCAGGAAAAATAACGTTCAAAACTAAAGATCAGTTGAAAGAAACCTATTATCTAGCCCAACATTTGAAGAAGAGTATAAATTCCGGATTTTTAAAATTTTAATTTCAGGTCTGTTTGTCACTTTCAGGTAGACCCCTGTTGACCATTAGCAGGGCATGTCCAACAGCACGTATTACGAACACTGTACAGTCTGATACCCAATTGCTCTTCAGGTATTTGGAAAAGGAAGCCCTATATAATTTTAGCTGTGTTAGCATTCAGCGTGCAGATGTGGACTGGATAACTTCAAAGCACATTAAAGGTGATCTGATTGGTTTACACAAAACTGCTCCGTGCATTGTGCTTCAGTTTTTCTGGCTGCTCCATACACACAGACATGATACACGCAGCCCTATTTAGTGCTGAGTAACACTGCATTATGCCATACGCACACAATTTGCACAGCTGAACAGAAACATAACTTTCATTGTACTGTCTTTTCACAGATACTGTTCTTCTTTCAACAGACCAAACTCAGTGTTTCAATGAAGAGAAATAGAAGGGACTTCTGTTCCTAGAGTGCATTCCATTTCCAAAGGTACTAAACAGAGTGTGATAGAAATTCTCATTTTCAAATCTTGGTTTTAGAAGTTATTTCTGAAGGATATTCTTGTCCTTATAATACACCCTTCAAAATACAGCACTCAGATGATAAATATCAAAATCAGCCTTTATAGGGGGGTTTCCTACAAATTCCTTAAAAGTGCCTTTAGATGCTAATTCCTTCCTGTCTGCTTCCCTTTACTCACCTATAACTAACCCAGACAGGAAACCAGGTAGTTTCAATTATCTTGTGAAGGAAAAGAGCCAAGCACAGCCTTTGTTTTCTAGCTTAAGTAATTTTACCATTCATTAAGTAAAGCCAGACATTTAAGAAATCTCTATGAAACTAGAACCTGTAATAGTAAACAACTCTATTACCAGGTGTAAAGAAAACAACCCAGAAGCAATTATGGAAGTATTAGACCTATTTGGAATTCAGTAAAGTTTCACACTTCTGTCTGCCCCCTGCTCCCCCTTCTTCAGTTTCTGTCATTGCCTCGGATTGCCCAACTCACCCTTAGAAAGCTTTGGAGTGGTTTATTAGTGGCTGACAGCATTGCCCTAAGCACTTCTGTGTTACAGCTCATACCAAGAACAAACTTTAGAGATGGGAAGATGTAAGCAGAGCTGGCAGGTAGCTGGGAAAAGCTCTTGTCTATACTGAATTATACATTCCCAGCAATAAAGTAAACTTACTACAGTATCATATAGTAGGGCCAGAAGCAGAGAAGAATAATCATGTAAAATAATAAGTGAAGATATGTAATTCCCCTTTTGTGTGGCTGCTACATATCTGCGTTGTTTGCTATACTGTAGGTATAGCAACATAATTAGATTGACAGAAATTTTATTAATATATCTAAATCACCCAGCTGTACCCCCATCCTAATCACATTTGCCCCATCTCCACTGATCTCTATGTACTCTGCCTGAGCTGATAAGAGTAGGCAGTGACCTAAACCTGATTTAAGATTTTTTTCCTCAGTTTATTCTCCCACTGCTCTGCAAGCTCTACAGCACCTGGAGAATTTTATCAGAAATGCAGTTTCTCACCAGTCTGTATTTTCTTGAGCGGTGCTATTAAAAGACTTTTTCTGTGTGCATCAAGTGCTGTAAAAATCTTTGGTCAGGGAAGCAGTCCTCTAATTACTGAAATTCTTCCTAACCTCCTGGCATTGGTGATCAAATTTTTCCTTTTTTTTTAATAATCCGTATTTAAGGATAGGCCTTTAAAAATAAAGTACGTGCATTACTCACTGTAGCTGTTCCTCTTCAAATCGAGCATAATTTTTAATAATTGAAATCTTAGCCTAAAGGCCTATTAAGGTTCCTGGTTCCTGGGTTTAAAACATAAAATGAAGAGCTACTAGTTTGTATTATTCAAGTGCTTAAATTCAACTGTGGTGCTTTTCTAAATTAATGTCTAATTTAGACATTACTGTCTGCAAACAACCTGTATCCTTGTGTAGGAGCTTTTACTAATAAATATTTTATTTTTGCATGCTTCCACAGTTCAGCTACTGATATATAAGCTTCTGCTGCTAACCAACAGGCCTGGAAAATAGAGCTGATGTAGAGTATTTCACTGGCTTCTTGGCTGTTGCATGGGAGCACACCTCCAGCTGTGATCAGGGATAACTGCAAGGATGGCAAGATGCAGTACAGAGGGGACAGTGAATTCAGTTGCAAAAGAATATATATGGCAAGCAAAACCCTAACCTAAGTGATGGCAGGGGTCTTTTTGCTGCTACTTTTGGCCTCCACATTGCACATGTTGCTCCTCCCTGGGCTGCGGGAAGACAGAGATACACCAATGCCAAGGTGAAGGATAGGCTATAAATTCTGCCAGCAAAAGCACAGCCCCTGAAGTCCCAGCTGGGCACCTCCATCCTCCCCCTCATGTAAAGCAGCACAAAGATTCACAGCGTCTGGATAGTCAAGATGCCACCTCATCCCATTATTAACCTCCAGCAAACAGCTCCCACATCTCTCCCCTCCATCTACTGCATCACTTGAGAGCAGAGCAGCAGAGAGGTTTAAGCTAAGGGGAAACCTTAGCTAGGGGAAACCCTGGAGTCTCCAGGCTGACCTTACTCATTGCTGCAGATGTTGAAGATACTTAAGCTTCAAATGTGGGTAAGCTCCAAACATTCAGAAGGAGTATTACTGTACAATGGGAGGTATTTCAAAGGAAAACCAGGGAAATGCTGTAAGGATAACTCAAAAGCTGTCCCATGCAGCATCTGGGAACAAGACTGAAAAGGACAAAATCCTTAGCCATCAAGTCTAGACCTGAACCTCAGCCAGGTACCCTGAAGAGGACTTCAGTAGACATGAATTAGTTTCCAGCTAAAGACATTAACAAATGTTTAACATAGTACTCTACTTATATGAATTTTAAATTGTACCATCCCGGAGAATGTTTACACTGATGGCTTTCTGAGGAGGGCTTATAACTGCTGAGGAGAACTGAAAATTGATAGGTTAACAGTCCAAGACCATCATCTGCAGTGCAGGATGACTACAACTCACCCAGATCAGCATTACCGAAAGCAGAAAGGTGTAGTCTCTTAGTGTTTGCATAACACAAACAGGTTTTATTTAGCAGATGGAGATCAAAAAAGTTTTGGTTTTTCTGTGTTCTTACTGTGTGTGGAACTAGACTTTACCATAGCTAGAATCACTTTACTTTTATGCTTGATGGCACTGAATAAAGTTGCCTGCTGACACAGACTTTCTTAAACAAGAAATCAATGCAATGTACGTCAGGGCTAAGGATGCTGAACATACTTTTTCTTGTTAGTTAGATAAGCTGCAAATAAACAATTTCATAGGTAGAGCTCAAAAGATAGGCCTATCCTACAGCTTTTATAAAGGACCTGTTGACACAATCCATGATGATGCCAAAACTATTTGCATCATATTAAGTATGTACATGAAAAAAAAAAAATCCTACTGTGTTATTTACAAATGCTGGTAAAGGCTCCACGGATGCAGGTATCCACACAGGATATGCCTGCCTCCATGGATTCTCTGCTTTGTCTTTGGAGCCAGAACCTCATTTAATGCTATTTAACCATGACGTTAGCAGCTCTCTGGATGCTCTACAATGTAAATCAGAAGGATGATTTCCCCTGTATGTATCATATGATGTGAGCAGGATGATGCTGGTAACATCACTCTTTATTTCTTGGTGGTTTTTGTGGTATTATCTGACAAAAATTGTATCTTAAGTAAATTTACTTCTAAACATTGTATAAAGCACAAAAGAATCATAGCAGTTACGCCTTCTGCTTCAAGTTGCAAAACGAAGCTTCACCCTCTACTAGTTTTTCCAGCAGAGCTAGTCAGTGGAAAAAAGCCTGAGATTTTAGGCAGTAGTCCTGGTCTCATGCGTATCAAGTTGACTCTGGAGTAATTCAACTAAAATCGAAAGAACCATATTTGTGCTACTGCTGGATTTGAATTAACAGTAAAGAAGACTGCTTAAAACTGCCTGGAAGAGTCTTTCTGCCACAACTGCTAATAGGAAAGGAAAAGTAAAGGAGAGAAACAGCTTTAGTTTTCAGATTAAGAATGGGTGAATCTGTAAATCAGAAGCAACTTTCCTTCTCCTTCCAGGTCTTTAGTTGAGTGCTACACAAAGCCAATGTGAAATCAAAGCCCACAAAGTATGAAATCTCAGTGTTTGTTCATTTATTTTTTAGAACAGAGACAAAAGCTTTCAAAAGCATTACTGTAAATAAAGATGCCTCTTTACTTGGAAGCAAGGTGAAAGAGCTACCTCTTCAAAGTGTTATGCAAAGAAAATAGTTGAGAGTAATGTATCTGACTTGGCATGCATGAGGACAGCACTATCCTTATAACTGAATGTCTACTGAGGTATTCCCAGTGCAACCTCCTTAAATATGGCATGAACAACTATGGGAAGATAACACTTGCAAAGATTTTAGGGCATTTTCCACTCGTAATTATTGGCTGAGAGCATTATAGACGCCAATCAAAACATCAGAGCCAGGAGCCTCCTTTTGTTACAGCTGCAAGATGAAACAGGAGAATAAAGAGCTTACTCCCCAGAAGAACATGAATGTCCCAAAGGCAGAGCTGGGAACGCTGCTGCTGCCAGGCAGGATCCTGAGGTGAGCATCTGTCTCTTACTGAGCAGAGAGATGCCCATGTTATATATAGAAAGACATGCTGAGCAGAAGGGTGTATTAACTTCCCCTCTACTAGAGCTTGAATTTCCAGAAGATTTATGTATCAATCTAATTGAGGTTCTAGGATTGTAGGTTTGTGTGTCAGCCTTTTTACATTCAGTGAAACTCCTCTACCTTTTTAGTGCTAGGGAGCTCTTAAGAAATCAAGGCTATATGGTCTCAAAAGCAGAGAATTTAAACCAGGGATTCAGACAGGTATCATCAATCACCAGCAAGCAAACACTTGGGTAAAAAGGTGAAGTACTGTAATTTACTTCCCCAACCCGATTTCTGGCTAAGGTACCCTGGAACGGTCATAAATATAAGATGCTTAAATGACCATCAAATAATTAATTTTTAAATGTGAAGAATTATTTAAGGATTAATTATTCACAGTCCCCTTCCTACCTGCATTGCGCTTTTTAATCTACAATTTTTCTTTGCCATTCTCAGAACCACTTATGTTCACAGATACAATTCTGTAGTGCTGCCTTGTCTCTTCACAGCATTAAGAAAAAAAGCAGACAGTGTGACAAATTTACAACTATTTACAACCAGTACTCTAGAAATAAACAAACTGCAACCTCTTATCACAGAGCTCTCATACCTGAAATGCCGTGTAGTGAAAATTATATTACCTGTTAAAGCTTAATTCAGTAAGAGAAGGGCTGAGAGCACATCTGTAATTTACAGGAACACTGCGTTTGAGATAATTGCTGTATCAGTGTAAAGCCAGCACTACAAGTGAGGCCATTGAACCGAGTTCTCACTTAACAGAAATCCAAACATCTTGAGGGATGGAAATGCATAGATAAGGTAACCAAGGCAGTCTCGTAATTGCTTACTGATCTGTAGCAATCGATTCAGGACTAAGACATTTTCAATGCTGCTGGTCTCAGGCTGTATGAAATTACTTCCCTTCCGCTTGTGTCTTGTTTTCACAGCACTGCCAAAGGGCAAAGAAAAGGGCTGGTGTGGCGTTCAGGCAGGCAGTCCTGGAAGGACACCAGCGCCTGAAGGCGGTGACCAGCCACAGAAAACATTGACAACCAACAGTCTCCATCACACTGGTAGCATATCACATGAAATGTAATTGTTCCATGCAAGTTATCTGGACGAAAAGGGCCATACAGGGTTGACCTTGGTCAGCCAGTTTTTCTTAAAGCAATTGTTTCACTTCTCACCTGCCCAAGCTGACCTGACCCTGCTGCAGCCCATATAATCACACCAACTAAACAGAAAAACAATCAATAAAATAGTTCAATTACAGATTGTTTGTGGGTAAGATGTAATTAATTTTAATTTCGGTGGAAAAAAAGACCACTTGAAACAAAGAAAAAAATTAACTTTAAACTACTTGAAATAGATCAATATTTAACTGACTTCAAGGTCAAAATCAGACAATTTGCTTGTATATTCTCAGAAAACACATTCTGGATTTCAAGAATACATCTAGTGAGTCTGGGGAGGAAACACCTTATTCTCTGCTTTCTATGTGAACTGGAAGTGCGTTTTCTGTGACACAGAGCCCAGAGAGTACCTGAAAATACGGGTCTACTTCTGTGAGCCATGTAAGCATGGAGCTTAAAGTCTGAAGCAAAGCTAGGAAACCCTTTATCACCTATGTCTCAAAACATAGATTAGAAGTACCCAGGCAGCCACATCAACATGCAAAATCTGACAGCATTGGCAAGTACAGGGAGCTTGTTTCCTGAACCCCGCTCCATTTTCCTGGGATCTGGTCTCAGGCCAGTAAGCAGCCACATGAGGGGAGGGAGTTTGATCAGCGCAAATCTGAGCGAGTTACTGACCTGTGTGGTAACCGAGATCAAAATGACTCTGTCAGCCCGAGCCCCTTTACCTGTCCACTGAGAGTAACACTTCTTTGCCTTGTAGCTGGCTCAGAGGAATGCACATGGAAAATTTTAAATGTTGTTATAATAACCTAGCTGCTCTCCTTGTTTTCCTGTTTTAAGAAAGCTTCCTGAACAGGTGCTGAATGGGACTACTCACAATATTCCTTTCAGGTCAGATGGCTGCACTGGTGGAGCAAAGCATATACAGGAACACGCCTGTGACTACAAAAAAATTTTCTAAAAAAAATTTGCTTTTTAAAATAAAATATCTTTAGCAGCATATTCCCTTTTTCTAGAAGAAAAACAACCACCACCTCCTTCACATTACCTCAAACTATAACCAAGTAAAACAATATTACTATGCCTTACCAGAAAGTTAGTGCCTATATTTATTATGTCTTATTTAACAAAGTGCAACTAGTGCAGTGAAATATAATCTTTCCATGTTGTTCCCTGGCCCACTAAAATTACCAAGGAACATGATCTGATGCATGTTATACCTTCTGTCCCACCTGTGCTCTGCTATTCAATGTAATAAAAGCAATGCTGCAAACCTTTGACTGCTGATAGTGCTAATACACACTGTGCTCAAACCCAGCACACACACCCTCACCTCTCCGGAGGAAACTAGTGACCCATTTTTATATACATCAACTCTGTAATGTTCAACTAGTTTCTTGTCTCCTTGCCCAGGTGTGTAATGAAGTGACAATTCAGTGATTCACAGCCTTGATGGTGTTTGCTGTTGATGTAAAACAGGGACAGATTAACTGAAGTCAGCTGTACCACCCCAGGCTAAGCAACACAGCTTGAGCCTGGAGGGCAGCAAGGGTGGATTTGCTCCACTCCTTACCAGAAGATGGCTGGGCCCTACATGGATATCAGGGACACGAGGGCACCAGGTGGCTCTCAATGCCCTGACCACACTTAGTAGGGGCCTCCACATTGCCTCTGTATTTAACTGTATAAAAAATATATTGTTTATGCATATACTGGATGCACGTTGTGCCTGATCGCAACTGGACTTCCCAGCTCCACCTCAGCCCTGGCTCGTCTCCATCGCCTTGCCCAGCCCTGGCTGGCCCCTTGGCTGATGCCTGTGGACTGTCTCTGCCCCTTGCTGAGGCATGTGGGCACGGGCAGGGTCCTGCCGGCCTTGCTGCCTCCCTGCTCCTCTCTTCCTGGTGGAGCAGCCCTGACCGCAGAGACTAGGCTTCAGCCCCAACCACCATGGGATTTCTCCTAGTGCTAATTTCACATCTCATGGGAGAGAAATATAATGAGAAGTGGCTATGAAGCAGTCATTTGTAAATGGGATAGCACAAAGGAAGAAATGAGAACAAATTTCCATATGTACAGTCCCTGCTAAACAATTATCTCTGCAAACCTCTCCACAGTGTGTGTGGTACATGCTGCCTTCTTTATGGGATCAGCCGCACAATCAGAATAATTAATTAATCTAAGCACCATCACACCAGCTCAGAGGATCTCATATAGCAGCTGGATCTGACTTGCTTTATTTCAGAGATCACAGTTCACACACAGTGGTGTGGCCACACAGATTAGTTGTATTAAATATAATTTGGAGCTAATTAATGAATGCTGCATCTCAAGCGAGCCCAGACCATGATCAGACATCTTCGTTTATAATCACTACATGTCAAAACAACACCTTCTCACATCCCCATTTTTAAACTAGAACATAATGTGGAGAAGTAACCCACCTGAGGAAGAGAGCACAGTGGCTACAGAGGGCTGGCTGGGCACGGGCAAAGCCGGTGTTGAAGCAGGATGGTGCGTGCGCTGGGAAGAACAAGACATGAGGAACAGCTCTACAGGTGATAGCTCAGAGGTCCTCTTCCTATGTTAGCCTCATTCCTCATGTCACTGTTAGGGTCAGTACGTGACCCAATGGCAATTGGGCTATGCAGCTAATATTTTTAGCCTAGCATAAGAAATGCAAAAATGCTGTATTTTAAAACCTGAGGTGGAAAAAATATCTTATTAGATCTGATCCACTTAGATGGCTGTAGTAAGATAGCAGAAGGAAAGCCAGACATGGAAAACAAGCTACCAAGAAAGACGTGATTTTGTAGGGGATGCAGTGAAAATGTGAATGGCCTCATTTTAGTCAGGACTGCCAAAGCTAGAGGTTGGCAACCATTGGTATGTTGGGGAAGGGAAAGCATACTGCCAAATGAAGATATCAAGGTGTTCATCATTTACACTGATTAGCTGGAGAAGATCCAAACAATTCTCTGGTGGGGGCTGGGGGGGGTGGGGTGAGGAAGAGGGAAGACAGGGAATATGGCTCACCCTGCTGAAACAGGTTATTTTTCATTGGAAGGCAGTATTACTCCTGATCTTGTAAAGGAGATTAATGACAATTTCTTTGGCAATAATTAGGACACCTAATAGAGAGGACAGAGGGTTCATCTTCTTCCCTTCCCCTTTATTTTCAGTTGGATCTACTACTGCTTCTACATGAATTATTACTAAAAATCAATGCCTCATGCTGAACTACATATTCTGGATGAAATAGAAGAGCTTCTTAAAAATCTATGCATGTTCACTGAATGCAGCTGATTTTTGCACAGGAAAATTACATTTAAAGATAAAAGTATCCATTTATTTTATTGCTTTTTATTTGGAAATCTTAAATGTACAATCTGGTTGTTCAGCCATCGTATATCGCCCTACTAATTTCTTTCAAAAATTCTTTTGAGTGGATACTGGCACACCCAGTATAGATTTTGAAAGTTCTGCTTTATGGATCAAATCTTCTGACACAAGCATTAGCATCCATCATGTCTGCTCATACTGTAGTCATCATATGGGCCAAGGCTCCTCAGATGACCCTCTGTTTCCCCTCTGAAGACTTATTTTGCATTGGGATTTGTCTCAGTGCTCACTTTACTGCAGAACTGCAAGATATGGATAAAAGACCTTCCTCCGTCCTTTAGTGTTTCAGCGAGTACTGGACTCAAGTGAAGAGCTCAGCTGCAGTCAAAGTTAGTTGTAACAAAGAAGCCTGATTAAATAAGAGAAATTTAACATTTGGCAGAATCCTTCAGCCATTCATAAAAGGAAAAGTCAAACACAATATATAATGTTTTGATCAGAAACTCTACTTAAGTCTTTGACTTGCATCCTTGGTGACCTTTAAATTGCATTTGAATAGATTTCAATTACCAAGGCAAGAAAATTACCCTGGCAGATGGACCAAGGTCATTATCAATTTGCTACCATGTCTACCTTCCCTTTTGCTGAAGCCCCTGTATCTTCTATGGCTTTAGAATAATAAATTATTTTTTATTCTTCAGAGAGTGATGTAGCTTAATTTGTTTTAAATCCTAACCCAAACTGCAACAGATGTTATAATTGTTGGGTGGAATACTTGAGAGGCTGTGGCACATCTCCATTTTGATTTGCTGCTGGAAGCCTCAAAACACTATAAACGAAAGTACAGAGAAGCACAGAAGCAGAAGGGTGACTCAAATGTGTTGGCATCACTCTAGACAAAAACTCTGAAAAAATAAAGATCAAAGGGTTAAAGTGATCAAGTGAATCTCCAGTAAGAAGGAAGAAATGTCAGAGGTTAGACTGAGAACTGAACTATGGAAACTGTGACAAGAGACAACTCACAGATTTGAAAAAATTAACTCTTCACTAAAAAAGAAGCCATAAGAGGCTTCTTCAACTCACGAATACTGATATAACAGTCCAGTTAGAAAATGGGCAAAGAATGGGCACTACACACTACATTAGACAACAAACGGTCTCAATCAAGTATGTTACGAGAGACTGAAACATTCAAGTTCTCTTGTTAAATAATACCGGTCTTTTAGAAAAGGAGACAGGAAAAAAGATTCAGTAACTGTATTTTTCTTCCAAATCTTAGGTGGTTACTCTTAGTCTTACAAGTAAAAGCAAAGAATGTATATCAACATAAACTTGCCCCACTGCCCATGAGTGTATCTCAGCAGGAACACCAGCTATCTCAACTTGCCCTGTACCTTTGGTGCGTACACGCATCCTGTACTTGCAGGATGGATACCGAAAGTATTTTGCCAAAACACCCCCAAAAATCATCAATCTGTAAACGGCAGTTACTAATTAGGGTGGCCTTTACCTGGTAAAAACAGGTCCAGGCTTCTACTTCTTCTTTCAGAGTTAATTATGCCAGTTTTGTTTCAGACTGAAGACTTAAATTAGTCTACAGTGAAGATTTGTAGGCTTGGTATGGGCTGACCAGCAGCTTTATTATAGCTGTAATCTTACTAATGCAGAAAAATTTTGTTGTCTTCCCTCTTGGAGATAGAAGTGGACTTAATCTTGTATCTTAATCAATCTTAACAGAACATTAAATACAAGTGCTATCAGTAGCCAACTTCTTTAATGAAGGCAGCAGTACATAAAGCTGAACTGAATTATTAATTAAATTACTCCTGCTGAACTCACATGATGGTAGAAATATTCTGTAAAAAGCGTCGAGTAAATGTTAACATTTTCTTACAAAATAACCACTATCTTTGATTAATGGAGACCTAATCAGACTATACATTCATTTTGAACCATCTATATATTGTCATGGAAGTAATTCGTGTCATCTTTCAAAACCAGCACAAATTTTGCAAAGTACTACATGTAACACAGGGTCTTGATGTAATTAACTTCAGTAACTAAAATGCTCATAAAGCATGTGTCCTGGGCTAAGCACAGCACTGCCATGGTCTCAGTTTCAAGAGAACTGATGGGTCAACACTTAACTATTGTAACAGAAGCACAGGAAGGTTACTGTAGGCAGACCTTTACAGTTGTTTTATATACTACTGTGCCTGCACTGAAAGGAAATCGTAGATACTTTATATAATACTACAGACGGTGTGAAGATATAGAAAGTGCAAAGTGTAAGCAGGACAAAACCCCCCAAAAGCCACCCTTATTTTTTTTACATCACCCTGAAGATTCAGCATTTTAAGATGTGACATCTGGGTATGCAGTGGGTTTTCTTGGTTGGTTTTGGTTGGTTGGTTGTTTTTTTTTTAACTTGGTAAGTGGCCATGCTGATAGTAGTGCCTACACACCATGTGGTAGCAACAATACCTATTGAATTTGTTGAGGCAATAATTATATTGGACTAGATTCCCAAAGGGAAACATGCTTCACCCCAGGAAGCTTCTGCTGGAGGCTCGCACTGGAGCTGCCCCAGATGTCAGGCTCAGCTCTCTGCCTCTGTCAGAAGCTGCTCTATGGCTCAGTTAGAGAGTCACTACATAAAGCAACCCCAGGGTTTTCTGTATTCTTGGGGCTTGCACACTCCCCTATAGCAGAATGGAAGAGAGAGGTCCCCTCCCTGCTCCACAGACTATATTTTGTTTCTATCCAGTAACTCTTTTAAAGTAAATCAGACTTTCCACTATGGCCCATCTGGCAGAAACTAAACCAAACATATCCTACAGATGCTTCTAGCTTGTCTTTAGCATTCTCTAGGAGGCATCAAAAAGCCCAGACCATGCAGAGAACATCTCACTACTTCACTTTACCCGAGTAGCATAAAGGTGAGGAGAAATTTTCAGAGGAAGAAAACTCCCCACAAATAAACACAAGTGCATCATAAAGACCCCTAACTTACACAAGACACATACACTAAGAGAGACAATTCTGGAGGAAAAAAAGGGAATGGGACAAAAGAAGCTATTTTGTCTCACAAGATACATATTGCCATTTCTTTTAGGCTGTCAAAGCAGGTAAGTGCTGACTCCTAGTTTCTCCTGTCCTCATCTCACAACCTTTCATCAGCAATGTTACTTAAAAAAAGAAGCCTGAGATAAAGCTTGTATATTTAACTGTAATTCAGGAGCAAGCTTCATGGAGAGACAGATCAGCTTACTGCGATGTACAGAAGACACGTTCATGTTAGTGAGCAGTGGTGACTTTTTAAACAAGGACTTAACCTTTCTAAACTTGGCATAGGTCAAACAAATCAAGACATGCCTCATTCATAGCAACACATTTTATATACAATTGCAGTGGATTTTTCATGCACTGCTATTGCTGAAAACTTTACTGTCAGCTCAAGAAGCACAGAAACCAATGCACCGAAAGGATCTAACACTACTGTGTTTCTGCTTCATGACCACTTCTGGCTCTTCCTTCTGTGCTACTGAGCTCCATTCACAAACCCTAAACAACATGGTGTCTAAGCAGGGCTATGAAAAAGCACACCACAGGGAGGGATGAATGCTGAACTACACTGACTGACAGTAGGTATGAAAGCCAAGATCTGTTCCCAGTTCTGCTATGGACTTGCTACTTCTCTTTGTGCCTCTGTTTCCCTTTGTTATTTGTGAAGCAACTGGTATTACAAAATTATTCAAATGTTTAGGTCAAAAATACAATACAGGACAACAAAAGGATACATCCATCTATTGCCATATTTTACGGCTCAGAAGCCTGGAAATCTACCACACCCTTAAAATTGGCCCAAACAGATTCAAACTACATTAGGAAAAGGAAACATGCTCTCTCGCTTCAGGAGAGAGAAATGATGTAGGTTTATAAGGCAATTAGAAACAATGTAGGTTTATAAGGATAGGTGTTTTGGGATATTTTTGAGCAATTTTGTCCAACATGTTGCCAGCACAACAGAGGTTTCACTGCAATAAAGACAGGTGCTATTTAATTTATTTATTTATTTATTAAATGAACAGCATCATGATGTAAAATTTGCATCTTATCAAACAGGTTAGCTCATACAGCGATGTGTAGAGAGCTCCATGACTGTGTCACAATCAATCAATGTCAGCCTCATTGGAAAGGATGCCTTAGAAACAACACAATGATCTTGCTGCTACTAGGAAAGGCCTTTAACTCTGGCTGTTGTGATAGGGTACGGGGTTTTACTGTTCAGGATAAGGCAGCAAGATGATATCAAATGCCCTAGCAAAGTTGTATGTCCCTTACAACTAAGCTGCACACATCAGGTAACAGTATAATAAGGTCCGATGCCTGTTGTATGTAATTTTGCTGGTAAAAGTTACAAGAGTATTCCTGTCATTATATGCTGTTTCAACCCAGGCAGGAGTTTTACTGAACTAGTACAAAGCATGGATTTATGAGAGATGTCCTGCTGGTACAGCCTGTGGGTATTCCTGTACTTGCAAAGGTGTCTTCTGCGTAGGTATGGCCTCAAGCGTATGAATTGAGAACACAGAACCAAGCATCAGCTAGACAGAAATCCCTTTGTGGTCTTCCCCTCTTTGAAAAGTGGTCCTCCAAAGAAATCCCAGACTAACTCCAGACATTCTTTAGGAAGTCATTAGTCCTTGAGAAATTTGGCATGTTGAAGTTACTCTGCATCCCTCAGGGCTAACCTCTCCTAAATGCAGTGGACCAGAGCCTAATTACTATGGCTCTCACTGTAATTAGAGCTAGCCTCTGTCCCCTACACCAAGAGGGAGCCATTAGTAATTTTCCCCCAGGAAGCACAGTTCATTATATGCTGCTGTCAACTACAAAATAGCTTTTGGCTCCTTTAGATTTTTTGTTTTGTTTTGCAGCATGACACAGAATAAAAGACAATGTGCATCGAACTGTTTATGTGATAAAAGGCACGACTGCCACTAAACAAGTTGAAGCAATTCGATAGCTGAAAACAACTGCTTCCTGCAGAGAATTGATGTGACAAAACTTGGACTCATTTTTGGAGTCAGGCAATAGATCTTCAGTGCAGTACAGAGCAGCAAGTGTATCGAACACCGGCTGTTCAGCATGCAGCTTACCCCAAATTAGCTTTATGTGAGATGGTCTCATTGCTTGGAGAAGATTTCCTAAGAACACAGCCTTGATGGCGTTTTCTAGGCCCTGAAAGTATATATGGAAGAAACAAGGCAAATTGCAGGAAATGTAAGGTTTAATGTGTCTGGGATAAGCTCCTACTAAAATTTCATATGACGTATTAAGGCTCAGATTTAAATACTGTGTAGAAAATGTGTTTACCTGAGAAAAGAAGATCCAGACATTTAAATCTGGTACTGACAAAATGGTGGGGATTTTACCACCAACATTAAAGGAAATAGGACCGGGTTGTTGGGGCACGATGCTCTTTGTTTTATAGTGATGACCAGTCCCAGCAACTCAGGCAGAAGTTAAAAGCAGTTAATAATTTGGGGGACTTGGCTTGAAAGTAACTGAAATATTGATGCCTACCTCACCTTGGAAATATTCCATTTGCTTGTGACAGCTATTGGGGGACTTCCTATCTTGTGAATGGACATGACAGGACCTTCTTTCACAATCCCCGCCCCCAAACTATGCCCCACGCCTTCCCACCAGAGAAAGGAGTACGTTTAATGTTTTAATAAATAGCAACACTTGAGTGTTACAATTATGTATCTCTCCAGTAAAATAGTTGGAGGACAAGAAAATAAATGGGACTTTTTATCTACTTCAGTGAAAAAAAGACGACACGATATGGCATAGACAGATCAAAATACTTCTGTAAAATGAAATTGTTTAACAAATAACTACCAGTCTTCTGTAAAGTGTTAGATCTACTACTCTAACTTTCATGAAGAGCATTTAGAAAACAGAAGTTGACACCTGTGTCTGCTCTGAATTTGTAAATTTCACTTGAACAAATTTTGCTGTGATTCCTCCATCTATCAACTTTTTCACTACAGCATTTGGTTACCTGACAGCTACCAACTTATTTACCTGCATTCTGTGCATGGAAATTGTCATATCCTTTCATCATTCCCATTGTTCTCCAAAACCTGTCAAGCTCTGTTATATGCTTTCTTGTATGGGAGGAAGGCTGCAGAGCGCAACAGTAGCCTGAATATAAATACCAGAGGGTTTAGCAATTGCCTGTATGTGAAAACTGTGTTGTGTAAAACAAGTTCCATCCAGGACTGATAAACATGGCAGGGTAAAGCAGAAGGAAGTCCAAATATAGTTAACCGGCTGTAAAAGGAACAAATTGTGGCAGGGATAGGAACAAATGCAGGTGGAACTGTCTATAGAGCAGATACCAGAAGAGGAACAGCCATCTGAAAAGCACGACCATATAGCAAATCTGTCATGTTGAAATAAATGAGAAAGCCTGGTGCAAAATAACACATCATCAGAGCGGGGAGAGCAGAAGGGCAAATGCTGCTTTCCATATTGTGCAGACAGAAGTCTGCTATGATGACTCAGATCTATGCAATAAATCCATACATGCTTGAGCCTTATGCTTACAACCGATAAATGCTTATATACAATGCATTTATGAACTTGCATATGGTAAGCTCAACCACTGCAGAAACCCAACCTAGAACTAGATGAGTCTCCAAGCCAGATGCTGCTTTTGGAGCCTTTTGCACCTACTTCCAAACCAAGTCACTGATAAGTTTGCATCTGTCAAGATGTGGGCACAGCACAGCCTTGTACCATGGGAAAATGGTGTTCTCAAGAATGGACAATACTCATGATTGGGTTTTTTTCTGCTGCTGAGCTCATGTTTCCATTGGACTGTCATTGAGATAATGTCAGGCTCTCTCCTGGATAGTATCAGCCAGATCAGATATAGAGATTGGATTCTGTTCCCTCTTTCTCCTTTGTCAATATACAGTTAACGTGTAAGTCAACTGCAGTTAACACATAAGTGAACTAAATTTCATCTGCCGTTTTATTGCTATGCCACTGAAGATCCTTCTGCACCTTGTCATGCTTGCCTCTTGTCTTTTTTACTCTTATCACCTAGCACAGGATGTGAACAGGCAAGTAATATGTGCCTCCTGGCCAGGCACCTGGCAAAGATTATTCTTCCCCAGAAGTAGGGAGAGAACAGGACAAAGTCAGTCATGCTTCCTTTTATAGTCCAGTTCAGCTCCTGGGGAAGCCCAGTGGTGCCTGCTCCCAGCTGCATCTCTGCTTAGACTAGAGCCCACAACCAGCAAGCACAACAAGCAAGACAGAAGGATGCAAAGAAGCCACAGCGTATACCACCGTTAAGGCTCCGTCCTGCAGTTCTGACACAGTTTCAGATCAGACTCCATAATTATATAAACAACATCTACATATCAAAAAACACAACTGCCCTTGTTAACTTGAACAAGAATTTCTAAGTAAGAGAAGATGATTGGTCAATTCTCATACAACAAAAAGCCAAATCCTGACAGAGGCAGTTGTTCCTCACCTACGGGTCACAAACCAAAGTCATCTCCATACTTCCCTTCTCCATTTCCTCATCTCTAACCAAATGCTAAGTCTTGCCTCTAGCTTTTCGAAGAAAACTGTCAACCCAGTTCTATGTAATTCAGCCCCGCACCTGGAGATGCCTGAAGTGTCTTGGCTGAAACTTTTCTTCTAGGAACTGGCCTGAGGAAAGTAGAAATAAAAACTCAAAAAAAACCCCAAAAGCACATAAAGAATTAATGGTCTTGTAGTGAATAATCTGAGGTGCTCCTAACCCTATTTGTAATACATCAATTTCTTTTGGGATTAATGTAATACAGAAGTGTTAATATTAGTCTTCAGTCTTCTAATTTCACTGGTTTAGAAAAAAACAACAGTGCGCAGTCTTATTTTAGCATGATTAAGTGCTCAGGTTGTAAATATATAGAAGTATTTAGATAGATACTTAAACACATTCTTTCAAAATTATTCCACCTCTCAGTTCTTAATCAGTACCCGTTTTTAACTAGTAGACAGGAAAACTACTCATAGTTATCTTCCAGCTCATCCCACTGGAGCAGATTTGAAAGCCACAAACTTTCTAAAAGGCCTGGTAACTTTTTTTCACATGGAAAAAGGGAAGGCTGTCCCACATTGCCTAAGCAGAACTCACTGAATCAACAAGACACATTAGAAGTAAGCCTTGACTTTCTGGCCATTTAGGCATCAGCTCACCTGTACATGGTGTTTTGCCATTGTGAGTATGCTTCAGGCATTTAAGGTACTTTAGATTTGGAAAAATATAACAAAAATAATTCTCCAAGAACCAAAACCTGCAGTCTCTTTGGAGTTTTCTTTATAGCTTTGTATCAGTCACTGATTAGGAAACAGCAGTAGAGAAGACTGGCCAGCCTTGAAAGAACCACCACACTGTGAACTCAGCTTTCCCTTCATTGTGTACACAAAACAACTTGGCTGAAAACAACAGAGCACCACAGATCTACTTCTCCAATATGCTCTTGGAATTTCCGTTAAGATGTGTTGTTTTTCCTGGTCTTTCCCATCTTCTTTCCACTTTAATCTGGAGGTGGCAAGAGAAATCACCATTAGACTCTCCTAAATGAGCAGCTCCAGGCTTTCAGGGTTTTGCCAAAACCAGAATACACCAACACAAACAAACAGTGCAGGGAACACAGATCTAAAAGGTGTCTCTTAGCAAAGGAAAAAAGGGCTTTTCAGGAAATACGACAAAAGTGTATAAAACAACCTCTACCCAAGATTGTTTCCCAAGACTTAACATTGCAATAATAACGTAACAGTCAAAATGCAAACTATTTCTATTCCTGAGAAAAAGAGGTCATTTCTGCTAGTTTTATGAATTCACGTTTGTGTTTGTCCAGCCCCCACCCTGAGTGGTCTCTGCAGCCAAGCACCCGGCATGCCAGTGCAAAGCAAAGACGAGGGGTTCTTCCAGTTCTACGTTAAGAGGATTTTTTCTCCATATGACTTTTACATGGGAAGTCCACATTCTTCCTCAATCACCCACAGCTGATAGTCACCTTTCCAAAATCCTCTTTAATACTTAATTCTGCATTTTATAATTTTAAGCCAAGTCCATGCAGCAGGAGACCATGTGTGAAGATGATAAAACAGAAAGCTTAACAAAACCCAGCTTCCTCATGTCCACCAGAACCATGAACCTGAAAGATTCCAAACAACAATGTCTGACACTTAAATACAGCTCCAACATCAAAGTGCTTTACAGACCCCACATACACTGCAATAAAAGACTCAGGGAATGTAAAATGCTCCTGTCGGGATGACCATGTCAGTAAATCCGGTTTAAATATGCCATGTCAGGCGATGTCTATCAGCTTCCCCGAGGGCTTACTCCTTATCTCACAGATCTCCCTGTAAAAATCTTCCAGGCTCTGTAACCAATTGAGCAATTGTGTGTAAAACTCAGCATCACACAGATTTAGACAGAGCATCCAAACAGACAATAATCTCATATACTACATCCATCCACTGGCAGAAAACAGCCAGGGACTCCTACTGAAATTTGCTTCCATGGTAGATGCGAGGGATCTTAGAGAGGGAAAGAGGGAGTGCAGGCACAAGGTGTAATGGAGCAGAAGACTTAAACCGAGCAGTGGAAGGAGACAAATCAGATGCAGGACTGGTGATGCTAATGGAGCAAAACAGTGGCTATCAGTATACACGGGTGTAAATGGTGCGGCACAGGACAGGGTTAGACTCAGAAGCTGAGACACAGTTGCTAAGAGTAAAGATACAGTCCAACACTCAAAGAAAGTTATTTTTAATATTTGCATCCATGTTTGGATGGAGATTAAGGAATTTATTTCAATTAAATTTTTAGTATGTAAATTACATTCTAATGATTTTGCTTTTTAAACAAACTTGTTTAAAATTTAATAAGAACCAATTACGACTTTCCTGAATATCTGAACTTTTGTAATCTATTAAAATAATTTATATAAGAAATATTGCATTACTGAATCATGCTGTGAAGTTTAATAAGTTAAAAGATGATGAATGGAATAAATAAGAGCTGTAGCTGGAGATGTCAATTCAAGTTCTATAAATAATGCAGCAAATAATACTGTGACAGAAGTATCCAAGTGAACTCCTTCCCTGTGTTAAATAATTTTCTACCACAAATGCAAGTATTTTTTGTTTTGAGGAAGTTTTGTCCTAATTTTCAGTTTCCATTACTCAGGAAGATTTTCTTTAAAGTAGCTCAAAGTTAGAAACACACTTTGATTTTAAAACCAGTATTCTTTACCTTCCCCTTCTTACCTACAAACAAAAACTGGCAGAGAGTGTAAGAGCTCAGTGCTAAAGGACTCAGTATGGGCCAGACTTTCTGAGGTCTTTTTGATATCCAAAGGTGCTGACAGGTTCTTTGGTGCTACTGAAAATCCCCCTAAACACCGTCTCCTACTATCATTACATTATTATTTGTTTGTGAAGAAAAACATGAATTTTCGATCTGACCATCAGAAATGTATTCTTTTTTTTTAAAAAAATAACAAATGCACCAAAAAATTAAGATTGAAATTAATCCCCTCAAGTTTCTCCCTCATCTACTGTAGGCATAAGGTCAAGCAAGCAAGGATGTAGAAACTCTCTGATTTGAACTAATTCCCTTCGGACTGAAACAGAGTTACCGCTCTTGCTTTGTTCCCCTACTCTTGTTGAAACCCATGAAAATTTCATGACTATTAGACCTAACAGGACTCATGTTTCAAAGAGATCTCTCTCTGAATTTCACACTTGCCCCAAGCAGAGCCCACTTACCACTCATTGCTAGTACATGCCTCTGAGGTACCTCTGTGTGCCCCTGGCTGCCTCCTTGCTGAGGTCTCCTCCTTCCTACCAGGGCTGCTGTGTCCCAGCACCTCACCATCTTTGCCCAGGTGACTGCCAGTCAAATACACCAAGATTATGGCAGCCCTGTGCTGATAAGATGTAGCATTTCCTATGACTTCCAAGGGGCTGCCTGAGGGCAGCCTTTTCTGCACCCTGCCTGCACGTAGTGACAACAGGCCAAAAGACTACTATTACTACTACTGCAGAGCAACACTAAATCCATTTAAAAGCCCAGCCTTTAAGCATATATTCATCCCTCTTCCTTTTAAAAAACGGGACCTCAGGGCTGTCCTCACTCTACTTTGTACTAAGAAACTTCTCTATCAAACTGGTTCTGCCACAGACTGTAAACAGTGTATAAACTCGCAATCTTCTGTTACCGTCTCCTACTCTTCAATTAAATCCCTTCATGATAATAAGACACACTACATTTTCTGCTAAATTTCATTAAAGTTGTAATGCAACAAAACCACTGAAATGGTTTTATTTATAAATTTCATTAAAGTAGTAATTTATAAATTTCATTAAAGTAGTAATGCAACAAAACCACTGAAAGTCAGTATCTATGTATAGAAAAAGACAACAAAGGTTTTATTTATACCAAGGAACAGTGACTCGGTGGGATCACAGCATCAGGAAGGTATGTTTAGGGAACAGGAGTGAACTACAGCATTAGGCAGAAAGCTGTACGATTTAAATCTGAGAGGAAGAGCTGTGCAGCTTGTCAGCACCAAAGAGCAGATTTTGATATTCTCCTATAGCATATCTGAAAACAGCAAGTCCATTTCGCAATATAACAGTATTCATATTTACAGAGTTTTACAATATTAGAAGCTTTTCATAGAGCCAACCCACACTTCCAAGACTTCTTTTTGTCAAGCATAAGAATCATAAATAAAAATATAAATTGCCTCCCCCTCCTTCCCATATTCTGAAAAGCACTTAAATCAAGAATTTCTTAAATTTTTAATGCCTCTTTTTCATTTCTGATTTCAAGAAAGAGTAATAAAGTGTTTGCACTAAATAAAATCCTTGTTTGCTTCACACAATCTTTCTTATGACTTGCATGGGTATAGTAAACTTTCTGTATTCAGATCAGGAGTAATGTCCAAACATTGTTTTAACCTTAAAGCTACAAAAAATGAAAAAGCTTATGTCCTCTTTCCAGTGGTAAAAAGCATCCATCCGACTCCTATCGGATTACAAGATGCTAAACAATAAAAATCACACCATTTTTAACATCTGGTCTCTGCTTATCACTAAATTAGAATTACAAGATGGTTTCAGCAGGTCAAAAAAGGTGATCTTAAAATCCTGAAGATAAGCAGGATAACCCTCACTTCACTGTACAGACCTCTGGCATGAGGAGACACTAACATTAAAATCATATAGGTAATAACATAACGAAGGGGATTAGAAGATTGTTAAAATATAAATAGTGCTCAGACTTCACACATTTACCTAAGTGTTCATAATAATATTACATGATATAAAAGTTGTGCCTTTTTTGTTTGCTCAAATTTTCTCACAAAGCTGAAGCTTTTTCATAAAATCATTCCAAAGAGAAGTTTTGTTTCAGTGAGGAGGTATAAATATGACAAAATATGTTTATCAATCCTCTAAAGAGGTGATATTTCTTAATTCAGTTATGGAAGAGAAGTGTACTGTTTAGTTTATTTAAGACTCATAATTGAATTCTGATTAACAGCCCAAGAATTTAAATGTAGCGCTCAGACATGCATAATTTTTGGGAATGTTACTTCAAAAGATTTTTAATGAAACTTAGTAAAGACTATTTTCTTCAATAATGAGTGGATCTCCACAATCAATGCTTATTGCCTATGTTTGTTTGACCAAATTAATTTAATTTAATACAGGCTCTGCATGAGATGAATGAAACCGGCTTGTGAGGAAATTTCAGCTAGAAAGCTGAATCTCAGCATTTCATTTCCAAAAGCCCAAGTTCCCATCTCAGACAGAAGTTCTGAAGTAAATCTGGAGAATTCTGTTTGTAATAAATGAAGGCAACTGATAAATATTGCTGCAACTAGTCAATTGTGTGACTGGACTGTCAAACTTCATAGAATACTGGTTGTTAAATTGCCTCACTGAACAGAAATTACATGGATTTGAAAGGATTATAAAACAATATTGATTATCCCAGCTGTTCTTCTCTTAAGGCATTTTTATTAAAATATTTGCTGGAGGCAGCATTGTCCTGATGCTTAATTTTCACAGAGACTTTACAGCCACGTATGACAGAGCTCTTATTGAGTGGATATTGTTTATGTATGACAGCAAAACCAGTATCATAATTTTTTTTCTCCTTTTTGGGAATCAAATCAAGGGGTTACTAGTCTTAAAGTTCATTTTAAAAAAAATATATATATTATTGGCGAATAGGCATGCAACTCATTTCTGTCCTGTTTGAGGAGCAATAGACTGTACTGATTGCTAGTTATTATGCACTTGCAATGTTAAGCTTTTCATTACTTTAATTCATCTATTTAATCTGAGAGTTTCATTAACACTATTAGAAATGAACTACTGAAAAAGGGCAGGAACAGAAGTGAGGGAGGGGCTGATGCTCTGACCAGCAGTAGCACACACAGAAGGAAAAAAAGGCAATACCTTGTGATGCTACATACACTTCCATTTCTGCTCTTTACACCATTCTCTAGATAAAACTGTGTTCCGGATTTCTATGAGATTAAAAAAAAAAAAAGCCGCTAGATCAAGAACTTTTCTTTCTTCATTTTTTTCTCTTACAAGCTTGTACAAAAGCTCATTACCATCTACCAGCTATTTTTGTAGGGAACAAACTTGAGATGCTCTCCAGTTCTTAAAGGAAAAGTCTACCTAGTATTAATCAGTATTACCTGCAATGAGATCTCATCACGAGTAACAGCTGACAGAACAAAAATTAACTGCTTTTTCATTAGTAGAGAAAGCCTCTGCCAGCTGAGTTTAAAACAGGTGAACATGTGCCTACACTATCCCACTTCTTGGGCTGACAGACAGCTTCTCCATCTCCCAATCAGTTGCTGCATCTAATTTGCCATAACAACAGATTCAGCTGAGTGTGTGCATGCATGTGCATACACCTGCATGTGGAGATTTTCTTTTAAACCTGAACAGCTAGATACACTCTAAGAAAGCATTTAACCATGTTTACTGATTTTAAAACATGCCCAGCAATTCTGAAGAGTGAAACGGCCTTGCTTTTCCTTCTCTGATAATGTAAGACACTATAAAGTAAGAAGTTCAAGAAAAATATTTTGTGTATTCACTACTACATTAAGAAAAAAATATGCTCAAACACACAACAGCAGGGTGAGGGGGTAAGGCAAGAGACAAGATAAGAGAGCCCTCAGTTTAGATCTTTTGTTATATTAACAATATTCATTACAAATTCAAGGAGATTTTAATGGATGCCAGACCAAGAGAAGTAACTTCAATTACTTTAATTAGTTTTCCTTCAAAACTACGGATAACAATGACAAATAGGAATGATGAAACTGATTTCCATATACTTGCCTCTTAGTCCTCAATGAATATTGGGTTTCTCTCTGGTTTCTTTTTCCTTTCAGTTTTATTTTGTATTAAACCTGTAGTGTGGAACAGAGCATCCTGAAAAGAACTATCATTCTTCTATATCACTCTCAGGGATGTTGTATTCCAGTAAAACCAACATATTAATTAGTGAAGTGGCAATTCATTCTCCAGCTATGGCTCTTGCTCACCTGCTGACAAGTTAATGAATTAGGAAATATACATTTACTTCAGAACACCTGATTTTAACTGGGACAATTCTTATAGTCAAAAAAGCCAAGATCAAACCAGGAAGACAATGCTGAAGGCTTTTTTATCCCCAACACTTTCCTCTCTACAGCTTTGTATTTTCAATCTTTTCTGTGATAATTATACACTAATCTTTTTCATATATAAGTACAACAAGTTTTGGTTATAACTCAGAGAAGATGGATTTCATTATTAAATATAAATACACCATGTGATATTTTTTTTTTAATATCCTACTTCTGAATATCCTGCCTGGATGCTTGTGGGAGGAATAGGTCAAGGAAGCTGTTCAACATCTTTTGCTGAGACATTTTAATGAGAAAGACAGCAGTCAAGGCAATGCTGTTGCCTTAACACACCAAAATGGCTTCTGCTGTATCCAAAAAAATCTGAAGTTTTTAGCTACAGTTTCAGCGTACTGCTTTCTGGTAAAGAAAAACTGCACTTTGATGACAGTTAGTATCATGGTGCTGATGAGTGTGCTGGTTCATCAAAGGGGCCTGGAAGGCAGCTGAGAGCTGCAGCTGAGCCAGTAGACTGATTTTGCCCCCTGAAATACTCACTAGGGTGAGTGATAACAGCTCCTCAGCTTTGAGACTCAAGCCTGGCCAGCTTTGCAGCATCTCCAAGTTCTTTGTTTCTTTAAAAGCCTGACGCCTTCATGAACATTTTGCTCTCCAGCAGGCACAGCTCTGGATGCTGCTGTGTGATCCTGAGGCAGGCTGTGTCCAGACACGCTGCCAAACGCACTGATGGACACATGCTGCTCATGGTCTTTCTCTGATCTGCTGCACGTGCACCTGCTCCCAGTATGGACTTACTGACCACATCACTGCTTCTTTTCAGGCATTCTGAAGTCACCGCTAAACTGACTCTTTGCATTGGAGGTGGGGACAACAGCTGCCTCTGAGAAGCATTACCACTTCCTATTTTAATTAAATATTTGTATGCAGACAGCAACAAAAGAACACATCTGTCTGCCAGAAAATTAGCAAAGTGAGGATAACAAGATGTAACGATTAGAGAGACTGCAGTGAGCTTCAGATGTGCTGAAATCCTTCCTCATCAGATGATTGTTTAATGCCTTAAAGCAGGTAAAAAAAAATCATTCAGCTACTTAAGTCAGACACACAGTGTCTGATGTGACAGAGAGGGCACATAGTGGAAACACTTGCCAACTATATGCAGCATTGCAGAGTATAAGATACTAAGAAACCAATTCCAGATATGTTTAGATTATACTATATGCCTGTAACTGGACCAATGTCTAATCCTGTGTCTTCTACAGAGCTACTAGAAATTGGTACATTTTGCTACAGACTGAATACGACCAGCTGTAAAACACTGAATTGGCGGCCAGTGGTGAAAGAGGCAAAGATTGCTGAAGGACTGCAATTGGAGGAGGACCACGGGTGACCCATTGTTTTTGCTGTCTATTGTCTCTATCCAGGACTTCTCTTTATAATCCTGATCAAACTTCTGTCCCTTCGAAGAATCTGATGCTGAACTTGCAGGAAGAAATGTTCAAACTTAACTCACACAAGTAAGTTGCAGTAGAAGCCCAATGAAATGTCCTGTATTCAACACAAGGTATTTAGATACTAGTAGCTGGCTGAGAATTTTTCTGATCCACACTAACTCTGCAACTTCAGACAGGGAGAGACAAATTTATACAATCCTTCTGTGTGTGGTTTCTCATTTAAAAAAAAAAAAAAAAAAAAAAAAAAAAAAAAAAAAAAAAAAAAAAAAAAAAAGAACAAACTTTTTACCTTTTCCTACAGGAGGAAAAAAAAGATATATTCCCTGCCCCAAAATATCTTGTTTTGAAATGAAAGATAAGGTTTTCTTTTTCAACTAAAAAAATTCAAGTCTAAATGAAATTTAAACCCAAGGCAAACATCTCCCTATATCCTAACTGACAGGTCAGGAAAACTAACTTTTTTGACTGGTTTTATCCCATATTATGACAGGAAAATTTCTGAGACTCAATACCTCCCAGAGACAGGAAAAAAACATTTCCTGTCCTACTCTGGTTTCCAAGAAAGACTTTGCTGGATTAGGACAAGTTTAACACAGGATGCTGGCTAAAGATTGTCCATTTGAATTGAAAGACTGTCCACTGCCTATCAGGAGGAGGAGAATTCACGACCATTACCTCCAGCTTTGTGCTATCCTGAAAAGTCCAGATAACTGCTACAAATCTGGCTGCCTACATTGAGGCCATCTACTGTTGCTGCAGAAGTGGCTCCAAGAAGCCAAGCAGTCAGTGCTAGCCAAAAGCAGAGAGAATGAAGTGTTGCAACTGTCCTATCTGACTGATCATGCAGCTCTTTCAAAGCTGTTCCTTACTCATTTCCCTAACACCACAGCCCTAATAGAGAAGCTTTTGCAAGTGCTTGCTTCCATCAAGGATATAAATAAACGTGACAAGCTTTTAGAAGCAACCTGTTAGCACTGTCTTTGCATTAGCAGACTATCATGAAGAAATGGCCTTAGGCTTTTAAAGATGAACTAAGAAGTGCCTCTTCAAAGAACTAAACTGTTCAAATGTGAGAATTTAATTCCTGCTTAGTGACGTTCACAGCACTGTGTTAAGCACGAATTGAAAAAGACTTTCAGTTTGCAGCTATGCTATTTCTACTCCATCCCCCAGCAGAAGCTTGGGAGTAAGGATTCCTCACAAAGAACTGAAAATCCTTCAAGTTCTTTTACATGGCTCTAGCAGCAAAAAAGAAAAAAAGTCAAATAATAAAAAGAAGCTTTACAATATGCATAGAGTCTTGCAGCTTTAACGGGTCTTCTATATTTAGAGAGCTTTGGACTCTAGCACTGCATTTTCAGTCAAGAAAAGACTTAGGAGGATTCACTCCCACTAGCTGCAGTGCAGTGACAAAAGCAGAGCAACAAGGCAATTGCACTAACTCCCAGCTTTGTTTCCAGAAGTGAGGCTGCCTCCCTGCACGGCGTGATTGACTGTATAAGCAATCACCTGCGTGCACACTGAACTGAGCTCTGATGAACAGGTGGGTACCAGCACGTTAGGGAACCGCTGATACAGTCCATTATTAGAGTACAGGCCCAGTGCTGCAATCCACAAGCGTGCAGGTGCACGCACAATCAGTGTGCTCATCACCTGAAGCTTTTCTCATCCTGTCTTGAAGACACACTTTGATCACCTTAATAGAAGAGCTAACCTTAAGAGAGAACAAGAAGAGAAACTGCTATGAAAGACAGCCACAGGCACACAAAAGCTTCCTGTGCAGCAGCGTTACTCATAGCCAGCTGCTTATGATGAGCATCAGCTCTCTCATCGGCTCATGAGTCAGCAGCACCTGCTCCCCATCACCTTCCTGGAGGATACGTAGCACAGCAGCCCCAGGCTCAGCAGCCCCCTTTAGTGTCCAGCTGTTGGCAGTAGGACCTAGCCCACAGGATATGTATTGCATGCCAGCCAGTATGCCCTGCCAGATGTAAGCATGCCTTATACTAGTGCCTATACTACTTATTTTGCGTATGTGTAGGTGACACTAAACAGTTACCTCACTAGAGCATCATGTCTAAACAGAATCAGATTTGAGCAGAATTAATAAAGAAAACTTTAAGGATACTTTAGGAATTCTTAGTTTTTAAGGATTCAGTAGGGAATACTTTAATCTCTGTGTAATCTGGAACCATTGTTTCAGTTTAAGTGCATCTTTACAAAGGTGCATACACAGAAACTACATAAGACTGCCATTCAACCCAAAAGTCTCTCTTATATTGATACTATTATATAAGTATTGATACTTATATTGATACTATTGATACCATTGTATCCAATGTTCATCTGAAGCAAATAGGAGTAATTTAAGCATCCCGTATGGGATTTCCAAAAAATAGTAATTCATGTGCATATGCAGTTCTGAAGGAGTGCTCTATTCCATACATCAATGGCTGCAATTCCTATAGATGTGAGAAGTCTTGACAGATAACAATATTACTGTACTTTCTATCTCCAGTGATAAGTAATTTAGGATCCATCCAGTAAAGTTATGATAAATCTAATGTCCTGTTTCTTATTAATTATAAGCTCAACAAGCCATTTAAGCAGGAAAGAAACACGCAGCAAGCTATTTCCTGCCGTCCTGCTTATTTGCTGTAACAAATGGCTGCAGTTTACGACACATCACATGGAGCAAACCAGGCAGGATTCCTGAATGCAGCACTGTTCAAAACACATCCCTGCATCTAACTTAGGCATATTTGTTCTGGCACTGTGAAGTCTTTCTTCCTTCACCACAGGAAATGGGATGGTCTAAGGAGGTCATTTTAGGTGACTGAAGGAAACCCTCCTACTCCTGTGCAGCCCTCCTCCCCACAGTCATTCCCTGTCTACAGTGTACCGACAAAGCCAGAGCTGAGCCCTCAATCTTAAACAAAATTAACTTTGCCTTTTAATGGGAGCTGACTCCAGTGGATATAGTTGTGTTTCACAGCACAGATGTTAATCTTGATTTTTTTTAAACTGACCTCATATTTGCCTGTCTAGATTGGAAACCATAGTTTTAGGTGGAGTTTTGACATCACTGAAAAAAGTGGAAATTTCTCTCATTCCCATTATTCAACCTTGTAATTATAGGCACAGTAGCACAAACTAGGTATCTACCTACCTGACCTGTGGACAGAGTCAGATACTTGTGTATCTAGTTTGATCTAGACCACACTTGCACAACTTTAAAGCTAAACTGAGCTTAAATACATACTGCTCAGCTTTATGTGTTTCAAAGTTGCCCTGCAGAATTTGAGAACTGCAAAGAAGAAAATGAGAACAGGCAATCCATGTCTTCTTTGTGGCTCTGTAGCAGCCACACTAAGGAGCAGAAGCCTTCTGATTCCTCATTGTTTCCTCTTCCATAAGATTAAAAATAAAAAAAATATTCATTTCACTGAATATTGTAATAATTTAGGCACCAGCTACAAGTTTTGTGTTCTCAGTGTAGAGAGTGAATGGAAATGTAAGATATAAACACCATGCTAACAGTCCATGTATGGGCCATGCTGTAGTCCACATACACATTACTGTTAATGGAAGACTTCCCAAGTTACTATTGCTCCTATTCACTTTGGCAGCTTTAATTTGATTTTTGTTCTGGAGCCCTCTTTCTAGAAAAGAAGACAGCAATGATCACAAAACATTGATAAAGTGCATAATTAAAAGCAGACCTCACTATAATTCTTATTTGTATGGTAGTATATTGGCATTTTGATCTGTCATTTGCAACACCAGTTTGTAGACCAGCCCTGGAATTCTCCTTTTCTGTTCAAAAGGTTGAGTGGTGATGGGCATGCAACTGCTCCCTCACTCCTCCAGCAATGGCTTCCTAACCTCTCTTTTCCTGGGATTACAGAACTTCTGTTCTGCAGCATAGAGAGCTCCTTGGATACCAGTAGGAATTAGAGAAAACTAAAATTGTGCCTATTCTTTTCCTCTGCCTCATTAAGTGCAATGGGATTTAAACACTGGGAACCACATACTAAAGACAACACAATAGAGGTATCCTACTCTCTAAGAAGCCGTTCTTTCACAGATGTGGTCCTTATTTGATGAGCTCTCTACTGAGCATAAGATCAAGCAAAGCAGACCAGAGTCGACTTTCAATTAAAATCAACAACTTTTCTTGATTCGTGTAGGACTTGACTCCAAGCATAAGACATCTGGCACAAGCTTTGGATTCTAGGAAGTCACATTTACGTATTTCCTTCCTTTGAATTCACACAGATATACGCATATGGAAGTGGCATGAGATAATTTTGCTAAAACCCCATTTATTTATTCAGTGCTTTCACTTTCCACCATTCATTATTGCTGCTTAAAGTACTTCATCTCAGGGAGAACCTTACTAGAACCCAACAATACAACATATGGTCATGTTTGCTGCCCTGTACACAGACTACTTGGACAAAGAGCAGAATCATCACAAGATATAAATGCACAGGTTCAGAAAGTGAGTTTTGCTACACGTGTATGAGAATCTGGGGGGGTTTTATACTCTACCTATAAAGACTATTTTTCTCAGCATGACTGTGACTTGTGCCATAACTGCACCATGCATTTTCTTATAATGTGACTATGCAACCAAAGTCAACGGATGAATGCAGGTTAGTCTTCATCTTACACGCAACAATGAAAGACCCTAATATTCTGCATGAGTCTATTTTCTGTTGCTTTTCTATATAGTTCCCTATAGGTTAAGGACTGCAAGACAGGGACTGGTGAAGCAAAGTCCCTCCCACGATCAGATTCATGACCCACCTGAGGAACCTGAACATATCTAAGTCTATGGGACCTGATTACATACATCCCAGAGTCTTGAGGGAATTGGCTGATGTAGTTGCCAAGCCACTATCTGTAATATATGAAAAGTCACCCCGATCAGGTGAAGCCCCTGGTGACTGGAAAAAGGGAAACATGGCACCCATTTTTAATAAGGGTAGAAAGGAGGACCCTGGAAACTACCGACCTGTCAGCCTCACCTCTGTGCCTGGGAAGATCATGGCGCAGGTCCTCCTAGAAGCTATGCTAAGGTACATGGAGTACAGTGAGGTGATTTAAGACAGCCAGCATGGCTTCACCAAGGAAAAGTTCTGCCTGACCAACCTAGTGGCTTGTATAATGTAGTGACTACATCAGTGGACAAGGGAAGAGCTACAGATGCCATCTATCCGAACTTCTGTAAGAGCTTTGACACAGTCCCCCACAACATCCTTCTCTCTAAAATGGACAGATATGGATTTGATGGCTGGACTGTTTGGTGGATGAGGAATTGGATGGATGGTTGCATCCAGAGGGTAGTAGTCAATGGCTCAATGTCCACACAGATATCGGTAACAACTTGTGTCCCTCAGGGGTCCACACTGTGACCAGTACTGTTTAATATCTTCATCAGTAACACAGAGAGATTAAGTGCACCCTCAGCAAGCTCACAGCTGACACCAAGATGAGTGATAAGGTTGACACACAGGAGGGAAGGGATGTGCAATCCAAAGGGCCCTAGATAGGCTTAAGAGGTGGTCTCATGTGAACCTCATGAAGTTCAACAAGGTCAAGTGCAAGGTCCTGCACATGTGTCAGGACAACCCTCAGTATCCAAAACAGGCTGGGGGATTAAGAGATTGAGAGCAGCCCTGTGGAGAAGGACTTGGGGGTACTCGTGGATGAAAAACTGGACATGAGCCAGAAGTGTGAATTCACAGCCCAGAAAGCCAACTGTATCCTGGGCCGCATCAAAAGAAGCGTGGCCAGCAGTTGAGGCAGGTAGTTCTGCCCCTCTGCTCTGCTCTGGTGAGACCCCACCTGGAGTACTGTGTTCAGCTCTGGACTCCTCAGCACAGAAAAGACATGGACCTGCTGGAGAGGGTCCAGAGGAGGGCCACAAAAATGATCAGAGGGATGGAACACCTCTCCTATGAAGAAAGACTAAGAGAGTTGGAGTTGTTCAGCCTGAAGAATAGAAGGCTCCAGGGAGACCTTACTGCAGCCTTTCAATACTTAAAGAGGGCTTATAAGAAAGATGGGGATAAAGTTTTTAGCAGGGCCTGTCACAACAGGACAAGGGGTAATGGTTTATAAACTAGAAGAGGGTAGATTTAGACCAGATAAAAGGAATCAATTTTTTTACAATGAGGGTGGTGAAACACTGGAACAGGTTTCCCAGAGAGGTGGTAGATGCCCCTTGAATGGCAACATTCAAAGCCAGGTTGGACAGGGCTCTGAGCAACCTGATCTAGCTGAAGAAATCCCTGTTCACTGCAGGGGGTTGGACTAAATGACCTTTAAAGGATCCTTCCAACCCAAAATACACTATGATTCTATGACAAGATCTCATCAGAATCAACAGCTTACGTGATCAGCAAAGGCTTTTGTGCTGTACTATGCATGTGCTACTTTAACTGCAAAATTCAAATCAGGGTAAAAGGATGGAGCATTAGACCAGAACCAGAGAATCTGATTTCCATTTGTGGCTCTACTACAGTCTTGACAGGTAACACAATACAAATCATTCACCACTGTGTGAAGTCTACTGAAAGCAGGACTTCTCTGCAGGAGTGGAGAAAAACAAAGTTCATGTAAGCAGTATCTGCAAAAGGCATGAAGGTAATGGGCTAAAGGCTCTCAAGCCTTTCAAAGAAATAAGGGTGATGGCCAGAGCCACCTTCTTTAAATATCTTGTCTCATGGAATGACCAGACTGAAAATCCTGAAACAGTTTTGGCAAAGCAAAATTTACAGGACATATTTGTCATTAAAAAACCCAAAACAAACTACTGCTCTTAAAATATCACTAGGAATCAACTAAAAAATTATGTACTTAAGAAAGGGAGAACTTAACACTGGCACATACAAAGAAATACATTTCCCCTACAGCATCTGCAAATCCATTTGAGTGCTCCTGGTATGATTACTTCCAACTTTAACTTCATACTTTCTTTCTTGAGCTGGAAATCAGGTTCAGGACGGAGACAAAAATACACAGTAATGCTCAACTTCTAGTTGAAGCTATCTGAATCAAAATTCCTATCTTGAGGAAACCATTTTTTAATTTTTTTTTAAAGCCCCAGATGCTGGAATTGTATAAAAATGTCAGCTTTCCATTGAAACCAGAGTTTATATTCAGCCTTCATATTTGTTGAAAGCTACCTAAACCACAATTGGACTGCAGCCAAAGGCCAAAAAAAATCAAAATTACAGTAGAAAATCCAAATGAGATTAATGTCCAAAATTATTTTTAAGGCATTAACACATTTTTTGTGACCAGATTTCTGATATCTCGATATTCATATCTGGCAATCTTGAGGAGGCAATCCAAGTGACACCAGGTCACAGTCCACTGTATAAAATGACAACTTAATCTGTGGTCAAATGAGCTGTTTTGTGTCACCTTCCCTTTAACATTTAATAGTGCTTTGTCAGGTAAGGAGGGGAAGGTAGAGGAGGGCTGTCTCAGCCATTTGAAATAATACCAGCAATTTTAGTCTTTGAATCACGACTCTGAAAACTCAAGGTAGTTACTTTGGAAAGTTAATGCAACAAAAAAATGAGAGGCCGTTCTTCAGGAAAACCAGGCTGGTACATCTAGCTGGCAAAACATTTGCTCAACAACAACAACAGAGGAAGGAGAATTGTATAATTTTGTTTTACATCACATCATGTTTCCAGTTGAATTTATAATTAGGTACAATTTATGCAAATTTGGCCTTTACTGGATTTAATAAACTACTATGTTCCCTACTGCCCTTTTACAAAACTGCATGGCAACAACAAGTAATGCAGTTAATGAGAGACATCATGAAAATAGTACTAGACAAGCTGATAAACTCATCTGTACATCATGATACAGCTATTTTTTCCCAACGCCTGATTTTGCTCAATTAGAGAAGAACTGGGAGATGTGCTGAATGCTATTGGAAAGCTGTTGTCAAATACTATAAAATAAGATACAAAGTTTGGCTCACTAATACAATTCGCATCCAAAAATCAAATGCTAGGGAAGTGAGGGTTTCAGCAGGGTCACCTGCTATACCTGAGTTGGCAGAGAAGTGCTAGGACAACAGTCACTGCTTCCTAAACTCCAGTCCTGCTAAGTGGCATGGCCACCTGCCCATTGATGCCTGCCAAATGTATGCCGCTACTAATTATAACTAGTTCAAATACAAATGAGTAAAGAGAAATGGGGAGCCCATCATTATAGAGAAATACTACAAAGCACGGCCTTATTTCACCTTCATGAAAGACAGATTTTTGTCACTTGACAGCAGTGTGAGCAGAATCCCACTGATTTCCATGTAGCAAATCGACTGACTCTCAGCAACAAAACTCCTGCAGTTCCTGCTCTTTTTCTCAGAATATGAGTTGAGTGCTACAGTAAAGTCCCCTATTCCTTTTATCAGCTGTATTATTTGGGTTCAATATCCTGAATATTGGGGGACCTTTTTCCATTTTACCCAGTAACTTGACAAATTCTGTAATAAATGGGTAACTCTTTGCACTCGGAGTTTTATGAATCTAACTCTTCCACCTAGGTGCTAGCCACTAAAACACCAGCCAGTGTTTGCAGGTATTCCAAGTTCTCCTCATCTGTAGCTTCTGTGGGTTGAGTCTCATTTCAGGATGAAATGTTTAGCTAGGGACAGAGAAGGAAGACATTGTGTGCACATTGTCAATACACCTTTTTGTTTGCTTTTCTACAAAGAAGGAACAATCTCTCCAAGGCTCATTTCTTCCATCAGACTCAGAACTATGGAACAGCCCTTATGACCTTGCAATTGTGTCTCGTGGGCAAGATGCAACTGAGATGGGGACAAAGGGCTTCTCAAAGAAATGTTTCTAAGGCAATAACAAACACTGCAGTCCTGCAGTACAGTGATCGTCTGTTCTGCTGATTCTAAGCACAGAAGCGCATCATTCCTGTCAATTACTTACAACAGTACAGACATAGTGTTGAGGCACTATGTCACTGCTTCTCCTCGCTCCTTCCCTTATAGGTCACCACAGCCACTTTCCTCACTGCACCTTCCACTATGCAACCCCTTCTCTCCTTGTCCTCAGCACTTGACTTTCTATAACCATCAGGAGCTGGCAGTGCCTGTCATAACAAGACATGCATTTAACTCATGCCCCAGTCTCTCACAGATTCTTATAACTACTTCAACCCTTACAGCAAATCTGCACATGATCAGGATGCAAACCCAAGATGGGGTTGTGTGGCAAGGTTTTGGTAGTTGGGGGGCTACAGGGATGACTTCTGTGAGATGCTGCTAGAAGCTTCCCCCATGTCCGATGGAGCCAATGCCAGTCATCTCCAAGATAGATCCACTACTGCCCAAGGCCAAGCCCACTACTGCCCAAGGCCAAGCCCATCAGCAACAGTGGTAGCAACTCTGGGATAATGTATTTAAGAAGAGGGGGGGAGCAGAGAAAAAAAACTGAGCCATTGTAGTTGGAGAGAGGAGTGAGAATATGTGAGATAAACAACTCTGCAGACCCCAAGGTCAGTGAAGAAGGAGGGGGAGGAGGTCCTCCAGGAGCTGTCACAGATTCCCCTGCAGCCCGTGGTGCAGCCCATGGTGGGGCAGGCTGTGCCCCTGTAGCCCATGGGGGTTAACGGGGGAGCAGATCTCCACACTGGAGCAGATGGATGTGCCTGAAAGAGGCT
>NW_020799097.1:99794657-99805187 GCF_003259725.1 Athene cunicularia | reverse complement strand
AGAGGTCTGGCTGATCCCCCTCAGCTTTCACCCCGCCTGCTCTGGCCTCGGCTCCCCCTCGGCTCTGGCTCAGGGATGTTTCTGCCATCAGCTGCTCTCCAAAGGACGTGGCTCCACACAGCTCTCCCCCACAAATTCTCCCTCTTCCATGTCCTCTCACTCAGACAGAGCACCTACCACAACCTCTTTCCCTTCAAATCCTCCTCCTCCAGGTCCTCCTCTCTCTCAGACACAGCACCAGCCACAACATCCTTTCCTGCACATACTCCATCCGCATTGTCATCTCCCCCAGACACCAGAATCGTCACAACATCCTTCCCGGCAAAAATTCCCTTGCCCAGGTCCTCCTCTCCATCAGGCGCTCCACCCAACATGAACTGCCTTCTGAAACCTCTTTCCTCCATGTCCTCCTCTTCATCAGAAATCTCAATCGGTACTAAGTCTATCCCTGAAAATGCTCCCTCCTCTAGGTCCCCCTCTCCCTCAGACTCAGCACTCCCCACGTCTTTCCCTTCAAACTCTCCCTCTTCCAGGTTCTCCTCTCCTGCAGACACAACACCTGTCATGTCTTTCTCTTCTAGTTCTCCCTCCTCTAGGTCCTCCTCTCCTTCAAACACAGCACTGCCCACGTCTCTCCCAAATTCTCCCTCCTCCAGCTTCTTCTCTCCCTCATACACAGCACTCCCCATGTCTTTATCTTCAAATTCTACCCCCTCAAGCTTGTCCTCTCCCTCAGACACAGCACGGCCAATGTCTTTCACCTCAAGTTCTCCATCCTCCAGGTTCTCCTCTCCCGCAGACACAAAACCTGTCACGTCTTTCTCTTCTAGTTCTCCCTCCTCTAGGTCCTTCTCTCCCTCAAATACAGCACTCCCCACGTCTTTCTCAAATTCTCCCTCCACCACGTTCTCCACTCCCTCAGACACAGCACTCCACATGCCTTTCCCTTCAAATTCTCCCTTTTCCAGCTTCTCCTCTCCCGCAGACCCAGCAGTGCCCATTTCTTTCACTTTAAATTCTACCTCCTGCAGTTCCCCCACTCCCTCACACAGAGCACTCCCCATGTCTTTCACTACAGATTCTTCCTCTTCCATGTCACCCCCTCCCTGAGACACTGCACTGACCATCTCTTTCCCTTCAAATTCTCCCTCCTCCTGCATCTCCTCTCCCTCAGACACAGCACTCCCCATGTATTTCCCTTCAAACTCCCCCTCCTCCACGTTCTCCTCTCCTGCAGACACAACAGCTGTCACGTCTTTCTCTTCTAATTCTTCCTCATCTGCGTCCTCCTCTCCCTCAAACACAGCACTGACCACGGCTTTCCCAAATTCTCCCTCCTCTAGCTTCTCTCTCTCAGACACAGCACTGCCCATTTCTTTCACATCAAATTCTACCTCCTGCAGGTTCCCCTCTCCCTCAGATACAGCACTCACCATGTCTTTAGATACAGATTCTTCCTCCTCCATGTCCCCCTCTCTTGCAGACACAGCACTGCCCATAACTTTCCCTTCAAATTCTTCCTCCTCCAGCTTCTCCTCTCCCTCACACACAGTACTCCCCAAATCTATCCCAAGTCCTTCCTCCTCCAGGTTCTCCTCTGCCTCAGACACATCACTGCCCATGTTTTTATCTTCAAATTCTCCCTTCCTCAGTGTCTCCTCTCCCGCAGACACAACACCCTTCAAGTCTTTCTCTTCAAGTTCTCCCTCCTCTAGGTCCTTCTCTCCCTCAAAGACAGCAATTCCCATGTCTTTCTCAAATTCTCCCTCCTCCAGCTTCTCCTCTCCATCAGGCACAGCACTTCCCACAATTTTCCCATGTTCTCCCTCCTCCAGGTTCTCGTCTCCTGCAGACAGACAACCTGTCATGTATTTCCCTTCAAACTCTCCCTCGTCCAGCTTCTCCTCTCCCTCTGACTCGTCTATCTCAGAGTCCTCGTCATCACTCTCAGAGAGGTCCTCAGCCCCCCCCAGCCCCTTGAGCTGCATTCTGCCTTCCTCCCGGCCAAGGTCTTCCCCTCCCCCTGACAGCTCCTCTTCCCCAGTTTCCTGCTCTTCGAGATCTGCCTCGCTCTCCATGCCCTCCACCAGAACATCCTCTTCACCACGTGCCACATCTGTGCCAAGATCCCTTCCTTTCCCTGTCGCCTGTCCTTTAGGATGTCTTTCTGCCATGGTATTCTCTTCAGGAGCAGATTTTTCCGCCACAAGCTGACCCTCTGCCTGCAGCACAGCCAGGTCTTCTTCCTGTGGCAGCAAATCTCCCACCCATTCCACTTCTTCTCCTGCCTCTTTGGTGCAAACTTCTCCTTCCTCTTCAATAAAATCTGCCTCCAAAAGTGCTTGTGTTTCCTCTACCATCTGCCCTTCTTGTGTCACTTTTTCTTCTGCTTCCTGCACATCAAGTGTTCTTGTTCCTTCTGCCAAGGATGTTCCATCTGGTGCTATTAAAAAATAATCAAAATAAAGAAATGTGTTAGTGTTAAGGCTGTTTTACAGGGTTATTATTAAAGATGCTACCTCTCCCAAGCAATGAGGGGACATCAGCATGGTGACAAGAAGAAAGCTTGCTGTGCTACTTCTCATCATGCACCTTTGCTCTGACTACATTTCTAGTGCTGCTGTTCTGACACCTGGCATAACTAGTTTAAGTCAAAATGCCGACGCATGACCATCTTTCAACTCTGACAGCTCTGCCTGCCCTCTGAACTATCCCCAGAGATGAGAAGGAACCTTCAGCCTCCTTTGTACACTCTCCAGATGAAAGACAACACACCTTACAAGAGTGTGCTCCTAGGCTACACAGAGGAAGGAGGTCAAAAGGCTCCCAGCTGACCAGAAAAACAAACTTAGAACACCCTGGATTCATGTGCCAAAGTACAAGACCGTGCACAACTAGCAATTTAAAAACAATAGAGATGGCCTGTTCCTGCCAGCTGCTAGACCCTTAGAGGATGGCAGAAGGAAATGGAAGAGCAGCAGTGCAGACTGAAGTCAGTTTTAACCTGTGGGTTTCTTTGCTTTTCAGACTCACTGCTGCTGGGGAGTAGAAGCTTAAGGTGACCTTCCAATATGGCTCCCAGCAATGAACGGCCCGGGGTGCAGGGACCAGAAACATTCTTGGAGGGAACCAAGACCAAGCCCACTGCCAATTAGGCCAACTGCTCACCAGGAGATGAGCTTGGGAGACAAACGGGGCACAGCACGGAGATGGAGGCTGCAGCTCAGCTTCCCTCCTCATCTGCCAGTCCCACCCTGCCTGTCCTGGACATTCACCTCCCCAGGAGTCCCCAAACTACCTGCAAGCATAGGGAAATTCGCTAGACTCCTGCCTTCCACAGCTGTTTTCTTGACTGGCAGCCAGTTTTTCATGGCCTGCATTCTTTACCTAGGACCATTACAGCTGCCAACAAAGCAGTTATTTACTGTAATACAGGTTAACTACACATGACTACAGAAGCCAGCGAGTCAACACCAAACTTTATACAAGTTAAGAAAGAAAAGAGCAGACGTAGTGTTTGATAGACTAGAAAGGAAAGGGAAAGGGCAAGCACTTCTAGAAAAAGACTTCAGATTAACTAGATTTCATCCCTGCTCAACAGCCAACCTCACCTTCACTGGCATCATACTCCCCACGTGATACGACCTCTTCTTCCACATCTGTACAGGAGTCATCAGGTTCAGAATACACGTGACAACCGTGTCCAGCTGCCGTTGTAGTTTTCACCCAGACTGGACTGCAATCTTCAGGAACTACCACAATGTTACAAAACAGGAAGCCTAGAAAGAGAAGCAATTAACAAGCAAAAGGGGAACAGAAGTCATCCAGCTGCCTCAGCTTGGTTTAAAATTTGAAATGTTAGGGCAGACCCGATTGGAGCCATGTCAGTCTTCCCCAGCAAAAATTTTTTAGGTAGATTAAAACCAATGGAGACAACCATTAAAAATCCAAGGGAAATTCATGCAGGGGCATCTACTGAACGACAGAGCAGCAATCTTCCACAACATTTTAACAAAACGGTGAGATTGCTTTTGTCAGGCGGTCTGAGGGGGGTTCAACACGGAAGCAACAATATTGTTTTATAGACATAAATTTGTTATGGTTCTATGAATACTTTTTCTTAAAAAAAAAAAAGGTCTATGTTAAGTTCCCAACTACAGTTCTCATGGTTCCTCAGTTTCCCAACTTCAGTGGGTGAAGACCTACACTTATATAAAAATAAGTGGAGAAGTATTTTCTGCTCTGTAAATGCAATGCTTGTGATGCTTCACGGTCAAGTCATACATCTGACACAACAGAACTGGCAGTCTTTTGAAACACAGAGCCTAGGGCAGGGTGACAAACACCGCTGACAATAATTCTCTCTCTTGGGACTGGCAATATCTCCTTGTCACAAAGAGCGCAGCGAGATCAGAAAACACAGAGCAGGACCCCACCCCAGGTACTTCCACGCTTCTGACAGACCCTGTCACACCACCCGTCGTGATCTGCTTGGACTCAGCCTACATCTGAACCACCCCAGAGGAGCACTCTGCACCTTTTGCTTTCTTCAGCGTATACAGTTTTCTCCAACAAATTAGTTCTGCACTGCTAATGACAGCACCGGTTAGGAGAAACCCTGTCAGATGGGTCTCAGCAGGACAAAACAGAACAGTGCCTATCATTCTCCTCTCAACACCACCCTGAGAATGACCCTTGGAGGCCCAAGAATGGACTGAGAGCCAATTCTTTCATTGCTCTACACTTGGTTTCTTGACAATTCTTTCTTTGCTATAGAATTTACCTAGATAACCCCCAGGTAGACAGGGACAAATCTCTGTGCAATTTAGGAGGTTGTTCCTATCTATAATTTTTAGGATTCAGTGATTTTTCTTGTCCTTCCTTGACCTGCACCATCCCTGAATCTCAGGTAGTCTCCTGGCAGCAGAGGTGAACAGGACTGGAGTAAGGAGCACACGCCGTTACCTACTTACCATTCGGACTATCTGTCTGGATTGGATAGAGGATCTCTGTTCAAGCCTAGAGCCATGAAACCGTTTGTGCTGGATGTAAGCACACAGGAATTGTGCTAATAAAGAACAACACTATTGTCTTAGGCCAGCTCAGGACCAGGTCACTAGCTTGACACATTCCATTGATACAGCATAACATTCTGTCCTCTAGGTTTGTAAGGTTCTTCTTCAGGAGTCCTTGCTCAACTCACCTGAGCCTAGTGGTGAAAGTGCCTAAAATGAAGTTTCTTTCACACAAGAGAGGGGTTCCAGAGCCAGACATCTTTGGAGGCTTCAGCATTATTCAATGAACAGCACGTTACTGTCTTTACTGTCTCAATTCTGAACGCAAACCAAAACAAAAGCAACGCACAAGACGGTCAAAGTAACCCAGCAGCAACTGCCTTGCAGAGCACTAAGCAGCAGCATTCCAATTGTTTATGCCACACAAGACTATCTTAGATGTACTGCAGTGAACTGAAAGCAACAGAAACAGAACCAAAGCCTTCTGTTAAAATAAAGGAAATGCATTCCGCATTCCACTGCAAATCCAGCACACAAAGAGACAACTGAAAATTTCATCTACCATGGCCTGTGGCTCTCCTGTATGCCAGAACCAGTGCAGACAGCTATTCTCTTACGCTGCCTGGTTTAACAGCACCCAGGACATTCCCCTGTGACCTGGATGACACTGCAAAACAAGGGCTTACATTTTTTCCCATCCACAGATACAATCAGGCAAAGCCTTGCTCTTGTGGCCAACCTTTTATTAATTGCCCCTTACCCATACAGGTAAGGCTGAAACTGCAAGATGCCCATTTTATCAACAGTAAAAATGAGGCCTCACACAACTGATTGATTTGCTCCTCCCCAACAAATCCACGACACAGTGAAGCAACACAACCATTGATCAACTGACAGAGTTTTATCTTCATCTACTGCACTGTGATTCACACAGTAATTTTGGGGGGTTTTTTGGATCATTATCCACAGATTCCCCCAACCTGTCATACAGACTCTCCTACAGGTAATCAGTCATGTTTGGATTTCATAATAATTGCATGACATGTGAAACCCAGCTACTGGAGTGAAAAACAATGGTCAAAGCCTTACGCTGGAAACACTAGAAAAGAAACAATAAGCCAAGGCCACGTTCTGGGTGGGTGTTTAGCTCACAGCCGTAGTGAGTATTCTAGCAGCCTGGAAACAGCCCAGAACTGCCTCCCCTGTGCTGTGCCAGGACCTGCTGTGAAGTCAGACGGCCACCCTGGCGTGCACTGGTCACCCACAGCCGTGCAGAGGGTCTGTACTCACCGCTCCCCTCATCACTGTCAGGACCCTCCTCATCGCTGTCTGCTGCTTCCAACAGGCTGCTTTCCGATGGCCTGAGATCCTCCCCATTGTCCCCCCTGCTGCTTGCATCCCTTTCCTTGTCTTCCTCGAGCAGACTTGCTACTGCCACAGCCTGTTTGAGCTCCCCAGGAACTTCAGGAATCTGACGCTGTACTGTTGTTGTATCTTCACCAAGAGTTCCAGCGTCTTCCCTCGTTGTTAGATCTTCTGGGTTTGTCTTTTCTTCTTCAGCTGTTTCAGCCTCAGAAAGGCTCACTGCAATTTTTGGTAATATTTTAAATTATCCTACTCATCTGCAGTGCATTACAATAACGTTGCAGGACTGCTTTTAATAAAACCTCAAACATGGAAGCTAAAAATTCCCTAAAATATGTCAACGACTCCCATTAATTAATTAAAACAAGAACAAAGAAGATGTGTTTGAATGGGAACTGCCATTGAATTGGGAACATCTGTGGCACCTCAGTTATCTGGATTTCATTCTCAACTCTGTATGCTGGCTGAACTGACCCAAGGGGCCCAACAGCTTCAGACACTCTTGAACAAGTGTCATGATATGCTGAACTAAGATGAGACAAAATCTGTCCACAGCACGTACTCATAAAGATCCAGATCCCATTACTATTAGCGTGTTATTTCTGCCAAAGCAGCACTCTGAGCTTACAAGAGGATTCGTGTACTGATTGCTGAAACACAGAAACAGAGCATCCATGCCCAAAAGCTTTCTGTACAAAATCCTGGTCTACCAACTCTAACACACATATGCTTAAGTTGAAGTGAGTTCTTCTTTGAAAAAATTACAGGTGCAAGGCTTGGCAGATGATCTCAAAGCACAATAAATGTACAGAGCATGTGGAATTTCAGCACACAAGCAGATGAAATCTGAAGCTACCAACAATGACATGGACTCATGTTGTCTTGGAGAATTCGTAAATACAAGGAATGGAAAAGACCAGCTTAAGGATGTGCAAAAAGGCATAACTAAAAACAGTGGTGTGGAATTAAAGAAAAACATTTTAAATCATAAATATCCAGAAACATCTTCCACTGTGGAGAGCTATTAGGCACTTTACCAATCTCCTAAAAAAACCCAAACTAGTAGTTGCTACTAAAGTTGCTTGAAATATTTCCACCTATACTATTTTCAGAGAGTCCTTCATTCAAGCAGAAAGCTCTTCTTGCCCTCAAAATTACCAATGAATTCTTATTTTTCATAAATTTATTATTACATCTCAGTTGGGAGAAACCACCATCTTTTTTATCCCTTCTCTCCACCTCTTCTGTTCAGTGGTGGGGGAAAAAAAAGTAGCAAGATTTCATTACAAAGGGGAAAATATATATATAAAAAAAAATAACAATAGGAAAGAAGAATGAACGATCATCACACACTGCGAGAGCTTGAGAGGCAGCTGAGTAAAGTCACAGAAAAGTTCATAATGCCATGCACTAACAAGCAGAAAAGAATGTTTAATTGTACTGATTATTCCTGAATCACAAGCTATTTCTGATTATAACGAGAAAACAAAAATTAAGATTCTTTTTGATCGCTGCAATGCGTTTATAAGCAAGGATGTTTCAAACCTAATTGGAATTTCTGGTGGACTTTTCACTTTCTATAAAAAGACTGGATCTTTCTTGAAGCTGCAACCTTTTCACAAAGAGCTGTATTACTTAATATTACCATTGCTTAATTCACCTAGAAATATAAATGTGAAAGTAATGTTTCCATTTAACTCGAGAAAGGGTTTGCACGTGAGGACGCTCAAATGTAAGGAATATGAAGTGATTTTGAAAGAGCAGGAAATGGAGAAATCCTGGTACATTATGACAAGCGAGAGGCACAGAAGTCAGCTCAGGATCTAACAAAGCCACAGAGGGGAACGTCAAGAGAGAACTAAAACACTGCCACAGGGAAAAGGCAGATCAGTTCCGACTTATTCACAACATGGTGAATGGAATGCTGCTGTTCACTGAAGAAGTGAGAAATTGCCTGCAAGTTTTCCATGGGATTATTGATGAAGATAATCCCACGCAGGCAGCAGGGAGAGCTGAGCTGACAGCATCTCCTCCCTCGGCCAGCACGGGCCAGCAGTGCTCCAGGGGACGCCGCGGAGGTTCTGGCTGCTCAGGGCCCTTAAAGACAGCACTGCTAAAACACCAGGAGGCACGTCGGGTGTGCCGGGGGCTTCTCAGATAAAAGGGCGTATCCTCAGAGGGTGTCAGTGGTCTCGGACATCAGTGACCGCTGACATGAAGTGCTGATCTGCCCAAGTATTTAGAGCTAATTTGCCAGCTGGCTCCATCTCCATTTCTGCACCTCAATAGTTCAGCAAAGTCTGCTGTGAGCTGCCACACCCTTACACTGCCCGTGGGTTTTGCCGTATTTCAGTGATGGATGGTCGAATTAATAACAGATAAACCAGCTACCTTTTCATCAGCGAAGAAGAGGAGGAGACCTGATCACCATGAGAAGCGAGGGGAGGCGGGGGTAGACTATGTATATGTATAGGCGTTTTATGAATATGCACTACTTTGTAACATATAAGCCGGATGAGAGCTGCAAACGATGCGCATGCTTGTGGTGGAGCGATCCCCCATGCGCCCAGCGCTGAATAAACATACCCACTGTATAACCCCAAAAGTTATAGAGTGATTTCTCCGCAAAACATCTTGGCACCCCAGATGGGACTCCTCTGCTCGGCTGCCGTCGACTGCTGATGGGTGGACTTGCTAGGTGCACCCCGAGCTCTTCTCGGAGGAACTCCGCTCCCAGCTGTCCACTGCGGGAGCAGACAAGGACCATCTGGCTCGCGGACAGAGGTATGTTTACAAGGGTAATGGGCTGCTGGTAAGACGCACAGAGACGTCTGGCGCACGGCTCAGTCCCGAGGAGGGGGTGTACCCATTTGGTTTTGGCTTTGGGAATCCGCGGGAAAGTAATATCTTTTGGGGCAAACTACCGATGACTGGTATATAAGAGGCAGTTTGCATTTTGGGCAGGGTACTGGTATTTACCGTCACCTGCAGGATCTTGCTTCAGGTCATTGTATAGTGCACTAATGGTGGATATACTGGCTTTGAACTGACTGCTAATTGTTAATGGTTTATGATATATGTTACTAACGGACTTGGTGATTGTTTAAACTCGGTATATTTTGTGGTATGAGTGAAAAGTGTGATGGGCCCTTTAAGTGTCTGTGTGCCGCTGTGTGAGTGAGAGCAGCCGCTGCTGTGTGTCTGTGTGCCTGCATGCCCTGCCTGCAGGGGCAGGGTGTGAGTGAGACGCCACTGCCGCTGTGTGAGTGAGAGGCAGCTGCTGCAAGATAAATAAGAAGTTTGTGAGAAGTTTATGTTTGTTTAAAGAATACACTGTTCTTGTATGTCTTGTGAAAACATTGTATGAGCCGGAGATGGGAAAGTGAATCCCTTCTCTGTCAGTTTGGGTTAGACTTGGTTGGATTATTTGTGTAGAAGGAGTGAATGGTCGGCACGGGGAAATGATTTATACCTGCTAGAAGGATTGTACACAGCTCCTTCTGGGCAACTGGTAGTACCAGATTGGGTTTGTGGGAGAATCCCCTGCTTTCTCTGTGCTCCTATGCTCCTATTTTTGGTAATTTTCATCAAGCCTGGGTATTAGCAAAGTGCATTCTTGATATAAGTGGTATTGTCTGATAAGAGGAGGTCGAGGTGTGCGGAGTGCTGAGAAGCGGTGTCATTAGACCTCTCGGTCGAAAGACAGGAGTTGATAAATATTGTGTGGAAGAAGCCGTAAGATACACAAATTTCTCTATATGCCTAACTCCACAAAAGCACTCCTGGGGAGGGATTTACTAGAACAATTAGGAGCAACTATTACCTTTAACAATGGAGAGATTACTCTGGAGGTAAATAACCAAAAACTTATACAAATCATGAGCTTGTCCCTAACTAGTATCCCCACAGGAGGAGAAATCAGTGAGGAAATTATCAATCAAGTGTATCCTGGAGTGTGGGCCACTGACACGCCTGGAAGGGCAGAGTGCCTCACCCATAGGGGTAAAACTTAAGGAAGGACAACAACTGGTAAGAATTAAGCAATACCCTTTAAAAGGAAGATCGGGAAGGGATCCAGCCAGTTATAGAAAAATTTTTACAAATAGGATTAATAAATAGATCTCCACCCAGTGGTGGCAAACCCATACAC
>NW_020799097.1:99791895-99794607 GCF_003259725.1 Athene cunicularia | reverse complement strand
GTGCTTTAGGATTAGCCCAAGGCAAGACAGTGAATATTTACACAGACTCTAAGTATGCCTTTGGGGTAGTCCATGCTCATGGAGCAATTTGGAAGGAAAGAGGACTGTTGAACTCACAAGGGAAACACATCAAACATGGGAAGGAAATTCTGGAACTGCTAGAAGCTGTACAACTTCCAAGAAAAGTGGCAATCATGCATGTTAAGGCCCACCAAAAGGTGAACTCGGATTTGGAAAGAGGAAATGAACTGGCGGACAGAGAGGCAAAACAAGCAGCTAAAAGAGAGGTAAAAATAGAGGGAGTTTTAGTTCCTGATGGGAGAATCATCCCAGAAGGTAAGCCTAATTATACTAATGAGGATCAAAAGTTAATTACAGATCTGGAAGGATCATATAATGAAGAAGGTTGGGACATCACTCCCCAAGGGAAGGTAGTAATTCCCTCTTGTTTACTAGACACCTGGTGTGAGAGGAACACGGGAAAGGGCACTGGGGAGCCGAGGCCCTATACCGGTATTTGGTCAAGAGTATTAGAGATAGAAATCTGTATACCATAGTAAGACAGGTGACTCAACAGTGTGACCTTTGCCTCCAGACTAATCCTAAGAATACCCCCACTCTGGAAGTAGGCCAGATTGGAAAAGGAAATGGACCGGGACAACAGTGGCAAATTGATTTTTCAGAACTTCCAAGAAAAGGGGGGTATCGATATTTACTGGTATTAACGGATACCTTTTCAGGTTGGCCAGAAGCATTCCCCACTAGATCTGCCAAAGCCCGGGAAGTGACAAAAATATTAGTACAAGAAATAATTCCACGCTTTGTTGTCCCAGCGACTATATCCTCAGATAGAGGACCACACTTTATCTCAAAAGTAGTTCAGCAAATCAGTTGCCATCTGGGTATAGACTGGCAACTTCACATTCCTTATCGTCCCCAATCTAGTGGCCAGGTAGAAAAGATGAACCATTTGATTAAACAGCAAATAGTGAAACTTGGACAAGAGTCAAACCTGACCTGGCCCCAGGCTCTCCCTCTGGCACTTTTGCGCATATGAGCAAAACCGAGGGCCAGGGAAGGGTTGAGCCCTTTTGAAATGTTATATGGCAGACCTTACGTGGTACAGAAAGGAACATCGATGCAAGTTGGGGAGGAAACTATGACTTCATACATGATAGCATTAAGTAAGCAACTCAATAAAATTAGGAAACATGTATTTGGAACTCGGGGTAGAGGGTTAGATGGGCCTGTACATAACATTCAGCCTGGAGACTATGTGTATGTTAAGTCTCTTACAGAAAAGACGTTGGAACCACAATGGGAAGGGCCGTTTCAAGTGCTACTCACAACGTTTACGGCCATCAAGATGGAAGAATACTCAGCCTGGATTCATCACACCCGAGTAAAGAGGGCCCACAAATCCCCATGAAAGGATACACAGACTCAGCCTGGAAGACTACGCTTCTCATGATAAGTCTAATAACCTCCTTTCTCCAGATACCCGGTCAAAGGTTCGCTGAATGGCCGTGGTCCCAGGCGTACATTGGGTATACTGGAAGCATGGGTATAACCAATACCAACTCAACCTTGACTTTAGCTACTGTAGTGATGCGGGGAATAGAGGTGTATACAAAAACTGAATGGAAAGACGTCAATGGAGTACCACGATTATGGGGGACGGTAGGGCAAGAGATTAGAGTAGGGTGTCGAGTAATGAATGAAATCACTCATTGGTCAGTGCGTCAGATTACAGTATCTGAGATCAAGATCTTAAATCCCAAATATATTGTGTCAAGTATTGGTCATATATGTGATCCAAAAGATCCAGAATGCTGGTATAATTTTACTTTGACTCAACCTGCTGTCTCTGTGACATGTCTCTGGACTAAGAATAAACTAGGGCTATCCTTTAAGTTTAACATGGTAACTATTCTAGTGACAACCACAACTGAAAGCACGGTGACCATGACGACCACAGCAATCACTGTAAATCTTACACCCAACATATACGAGGTCGGCCCATATGTGATCAGACACATAGACCAACAGCAAGTGCTGATCAATCCAAAATGGTCTCTAAAAAAGTAGAATTACAGATGCAAGTTAACATTTCTAATCTAGAGCCATGGTGTTTCCCCTTCTTACGAACCTCAGATAAAGGATGGACAACTTGGCTAAGGAAAAAGGGAAATGCCTACCGGAAAAGACCACAGAGGGACCTAACCAGAGTATTAGGAACCGAATTAGGAGTGTTAAATTCAATAGATTCAGAAGTAATAACAAAAAAATTAGCAGCTACTGCAAGGGATATATCAAAATTACAACAGCCATTGAGGTCTTCACTATCAGCATTAAGGGTACATCAATGGGCAATGTCAAAAGTAATGCCAGATTGGGAACAAAAAGAAACGAAGGACCACACACTTATTGCTGAAACCTTGGGAGCATTACAAGGTGATGTCGCCATAGGTCTAAGTTACATACAGGCCCAGTTATGGATGCAAACTGTAGCAGAATCTGTAATAAGGGAAGGAGAGGAGGGTACACTTCCCACTGAAATTCGAAAAATAATTTGGGATAGTGCCACAGAAAAAAGTTACAATCATGGTGGAATATGGTCAACTTCACCTATAGGCCTGACACGCATACAGTAACAACTTTTGTGTTAACAATATATGATGCAAAATTAATCACCATACACCCCATTGTAAG
>NW_020799097.1:99774745-99791845 GCF_003259725.1 Athene cunicularia | reverse complement strand
GGAGTGTTAAATTCAATAGATTCAGAAGTAATAATGACCAAATTAGCAGCTACTGCAAGGGATATATCAAAATTACAACAGCCACTGAGGTCTTCACTATCAGCATTAGGGGTACATCAATGGGCAATGTCAAAAGTAATGCCAGATTGGGAGCAAAAAGAAACAAAGGACCACACACTTCTTGCTGAAACCGTAGGAGCATTACAAGGTGATATCGCCATAGCTTTAAGTTGCATACAAGCCCAGTTATGGATGCAAACTGTAGCAGAATCTGTAATAAGAGAAGGAGAGGAGGGTACACTTCCCACTGAAATTCGAAAAATAATTTGGGATAATGCCACAGAGACAGAGAAAAAGTTACAATCATGGTGGAATATGGTCAACTTCACCTATAGGCCTGACATGCATACGGTAACAACTTTTGTGTTAACAATATATGATGCAAAATTAATCACCATACACCCCATTGTAAGTCTCGGAGTCAATTATAATGGGACTCTGCTGTACCCCTTTGAACATAAGACCTGGGCTATGAATACTGGTAGTAAATGGCAAGCAGTAGATCTCGAACCCTGTATCATAAAAGAACAACAGGGATTTATATGTGAAAGTAATACCTTACTAACCCAGGATACCTGCTTAGACACTGACCAAAAGATTTGCCACTTTGAAGCACGCCCCAATGTAGATTTGAGGACCATTGCTGTCTATACCGGAAAGGGATGTGCATGTTTAAGGACACTGTGTGACACAATAACTATAGATGGGTGAGAGAAGAAATTGATACAGCATCTAAATTATTGTATTTGTAATTTCACCATCATCCTGGGGTGCGATTTCACTTATTCTGCCCCGGTGGTTACACATTCCCTCTTGAAAAGCAGCCTCGAGGTAAAGGTACTTCCTGTCCCCATAGGCTTAAATGTCAGTCATATAGAAAGCCTGTTAAAACACCCAGACTTACACCGGATACTGGAAGAAATTAAGGAAAAAGGGGAAGAAACTTTGCTCACAACCTTCCATGATGGGGAAAGGATAAAAAAGGTCTTAAAGATAGTTGAGCAGGAAGGGAAACATAATTGGTGGGATACACTCTTTGGATGGTCGCCGACAACTACTGGAATCTTAAACACAGCCCTTCACCCAGTGGTTGCTTTATTAATATCTGTAGTAATTTTGTTAATCCTTACTGTAGCTATATATGTATGGATCTGGAGACTTACAAAACGCTTGCAAGTTATATATGATGCTTTATATCACAATCCAAGCTTTAAGCAATAAACTAACTAATTTGTAGGATAGTACTAACATATTATAGGGCAAGGGAAATAGATTAAGCAGTAGATAAATAAGTAGTAAAAGAATTTACTAAGTAAGAAGAAAAGGGGGGAATGAGACACGGAGTCTAAACAATCTTAGATTGATAGTGCAAGGCCTGTGCAAAAACAAGGGGAGGCGTATGGGACTGTTCGAAAAGACATACCAAGTACTGATAACGTTGCTAGGTGATTAACTCCTAGCCCAAAGAGAAGTCCCTCCTAGTCTTTGAAAGACAGACAACCCCAAAACAATGGCCTGGAAGAAAGCCAGAGAACAACTGAGGCTGCGCAGAGCGATAAGGAGAAAAGTTCATCAGCGAAGAAGAGGAGACCTGATTACCATGAGAAGCGAGGGGAGGCGGGGGTAGACTATGTATATGTACAGGTGTTTTATGAATATGCACTATTTTGTAACATATAAGCCGGACGAGAGCTGCAGACGGCGCGCATGCTTGTGGTGGAGCGATCCCCCATGCGCCCAGCGCTGAATAAACATACCCACTTTATAACCCCAAAAGGTATAGAGTGATTTCTCCGCAAAACAGCCACAGCCGGTCCTGGACGTTTTCTCTGTCAATGAATGTTTGAGGCATCAATTCCTTCAGTTCCTCACAGAGCTACAGGCACCTAATACACCAGGATGGAATCCATTCTGCCAGGGCAAAATAGCTCTAGGCCAGAGGCAGTCCTGACGTCTCCAAACACCCTTTGCTCCCAGCAGTGCCCGGGGTCAGCAAGTTCCAGGAGCCAATTCCACACTGCAAACAAACATTTTAGTCACCAAGTCCCTTGGGAGAGGAGCTAAGACCTTCAGCAAAAGCCACCCAGAACAGTGCTGAGGGTGGGGAGGAGCAGCCTGAAGACAGAAATGCAATTTTACAACACACAGGGAGGAGCAGTAACTATACCACAAAGCACTTCTGTATTTGAATGATTACAGAGCCTCTATCTGGAATACACACTTTGCTGTCAGCCGGATTTCTACAGAGCAGACAACCTCAGGCTACTGTGCAGTATAGGTCAGTGCTATTTGGAGGAACCTGCAGAACTGGTGAGAAAAACTTTGAGATAGAGTACAGTGTTGCTCGACATCACCAAAAGCCAGCAAAATTAGAATATCACCACCTCTCTTGGGATTGTCATCTCTATTTTTGTGTACTTATACATGCCAAGGATTTCCCTTAAAGCTGATCTTACTTTTACACCAGAGCTGTCCAATGGCCGAGGTCTTGCTAGCTTCAAAACTAATTCCTTTTGGAAAAAATCAACAGCTCACACATTGCCTCCCCTTTAGAGGGCACACAAATCCCAAGGTGCAGCTGCACAAGTTTATTATTCTTTACCGGGAATAGCAGAAATGCTGATGCTGATATTCTTGTCCACTTGAGGAAGCACGAATAGAGCAAATTGACTGTTTGCCTGTTGGCCGGTACTTGGCAACGACAAATATGGTGTCCCTTGGACAGGGGCACCCACGCGGCTCTTCCCAGTACTCCCAAGCTAAACCAGGCCAGGAATGGCGCAGGACTCTCCAGGAATAACCGAGGGACCACCCTGCAACTGTCTTTGCCAAAGCGTCTTCCATTTTCCACCACGTCCCTGTCAAAACCTGTTACCTCAGAGTATACTTCGACTTCTCTTGCTGTTCCCCCACCTGCAACATGCCCTGACAGCTTTTTTTCTCCACTTGTTTGTTTGCCAACAAGACTGGTAGATTTGGAAGGGGTATTAATTCACGTGCTCTCACGTACTCTTCCATCTGCCCATCCTGCCCTCCTCTCACGTGCACATCTTACTCTTCATTACAGAACAGTATCATTAATTACACCTTCCTTTTTCTGAACCTTCTCTGCTTCCAGCACACTTACTCTTACATGTCAAGAGAAACCCTTGCGTATACAATGTTCTCTCCCAGAGCACTTTCCCACTCAGCTCCTTTCCCATCAGCTGCTCTTGGCACCTGCCTCATTCAAGCAAACGTTTCCCCTGCCGAAACTCAAAAGGTCTCCATTTCCCTCTTTACAACGCAACCACAGTGCTGACATTTTTCTACTTCTCTTTCTCAACTTTCCTGGGAAATCTCAAAACGATCACAATTTTTGCAAGTAAAGGTGGAGACCTTCAAGAGAACATTACACTGGATGTGCTGTGATTATCCAAAGAGAAAGCAGACAGCCACACTGCTTAGAAAAAACTGAGCAGAACTGCATTAGGCTTAGCAGGAGCCTAAAGTGGCACCTAAAGGCTTCCCACTGCTTCTGCTAAAGCAGTCCATTTCCCCTGCTGCTTCAAAACACCCTCCTGGAGTGCTAATGCCACTAACCATAACTTCCTCCAGCATGACATGGAGAAGGCTCCAGCCCTGGGCTTTGACAGTGAGCTGCACAGAGGCAGCTGAACAGGCTGCGAGAGGCAGAGGTGCCCTGCCAGAAAACGAGATTAACCAGGGAGCCACCAGCACGTGGTGCACACTCCAGGTAAAGCAGGAGAGCAGATAAGAACTGTACAACCCTCAACATCCCCATCAATCCAGGCTTTCAAGGGCAAGGACACTGGCTAGAAAAGCTCCTTTGCGTTAGATACCACCAATGTGTGGCCAAAATCAGGGGGAGAATCCCCAGCATGAGCAGATTTCCACCCTCTTACAACATAAAGGTGGTGAAACATTTTATTCTGCATGTGTTGTGCTGCAGCAAACTTGTTATGCGGTAAACCACAGGAATTACACTGCTCTCCTCCTCCAGCAGGGTGTTAAACCTCCGCATCCCAGCACTTACCTTGTCAGTGTTTCTCAGAAGCAGAGGCACTTCACAGACCTTGAAGGGGACGTAGTTCTGAAATACCACCTCTGAAGGAAAAGGCTGAAACAAGCTCTGGTCCAGGTCAACTGCTGAGAACTGGAGAGGCAAGACAGAGCGGTGAGAGGAGGCTCAGCTGCTGGCAGAAAGATTCATGACACAATCCTACACCGATCTCCGGTGGAGTACAGCCTCTTGGTGAGTACGTCCGTGCAGCTCATGCTAGGGAAACAGCCCCCCACCTGTGTTCTGAGCTGATCAAAAGTTTCTGGACCACACTGAGCAGGCTCAAGCTAAGAAGCTCTTTGGGTGGGTGTTCCTCCAGGTTTCCTTCTCCAGAATGCAAGGCAGCGCTTACTGCCAGCAGAGCCCTGTGCTGACGTGGTCACACAGCTCCAGAGCCCTTCCTGAAGGGCCACCAGCACTCACGGAGCAAGCGGAACCCAAGAATTCACATGCGACTCCATGAGAAACAATTTGGGGATGATCTTTACTCTGAGACAAAGAGACCAAGTCCCTCACATCCCTAAATATCTTTTTTGATCGAGAACCTAGAAACCAGTTAGAAGACAACACTACCAGATGAGGTAAAGCTAAAACGAAAGTAGAACAGTTGCTGGGGAAAAGACAAAGGAGGTGAATGCTGGATATTGATAAGGCTTAGCTCTTTTCTCAGCATTACTGGGCAACTTGAGTAAGAATGGACTTGGCATCCTTTTTCCACAGGATTTAAATAGATGCTTTACTGCATTCCATCATTGCCATTTCATTTAAGGCAGAAAGGCATAAACTCATTAAATTCATTTAATGCAGACATGCAGAAGCATGTCTGAAAATATACACAAAGGAGCAAATGTTTACAGAGCAGATGCCATACTTGAGAAAATTCCCCCCTGCTTTGTCTCCCCTCTCCCAGCTGAACTGCTCCCACTCAGAAGACCCAGGCAGGCCTCCTGCTTCTCCACAGGAGCCACGCTCACACGGCAGCTGGTGCCTGTAGCACGCTGCCAGCCCTGTGTGCGCTCATCTGATGCGTTCCCAACCTCCAGTGCTGCCTGGGGCAATCCTTCACCAATTGCTTACAGGTCTCTTGTTGGCAATTTTCCACTCAACAGCCTACCTCAGTGATCCACCTGTTTGGACTGTGTGCTATAGTAAGCAGTCCTGTGAGAAAAAAGCAGCTTGAACAGACATCTAAGAAACCACCGATCCACAGAAAGCACTTCCACTCCCCTCTGCCCAGGGCGAGTCCCCTGTATATCTGGCAGCCTGAAAAATCTAACACCCTGTAAAGGTCCCACACATTGTTCCAGCCCAAAACATTAATGCACCGTTGAGGGAGTCCCATGACCACAAGCGTTTGACAGTGACTACACCAAAGCATGAGGTGGCTGCTTCACCAGGAGGATGGAAAACAGCAAGCTCAGCTCCCTGCAGCCTGCCCCAGCCTTCCCCCAGTATTGTACTTCAGCAGTGGTAGCTAAACTACAGCAAAAACCACCAGCTTCAGCAGAGTTATTTATACTGACTTAGCACAGATCAGGACTTCCAACCTCTCACCAGGGAAAAACATTCTACCTTTCCCCATGTTTTGCCAATTATCAGGCCTAGCATAAAGGACACAGCCAGTACAAAGATGAACCAATAACCAAATTGCGTTTGATATAAAAGGGTCAGTACATGGGTGAGTGCTGGGGGTACACATAAGTCAGGTTATACATAATCAACATCAACCCCACTGACCCCAACGACACCGCACGACCAACAATGGGTGGAATAAATGGTGACATGCAGTCCCCCATAGAAGGGACGGGAGACAACCGAGTCAACGAGCCAAACACATAAGACCAAGGAAGCCACATACTGAATCTCTACAGTCCCGTTTACAAAAGCCAGACCTGACTGGAGCCCAGGCCCAGGGAGGTGGGAGGTCCTTCCCCAGCAGGGAACTCTGCACAGGGCATCCACCACAGACAGACACTGCCCCTGCCTGCAAGTGGTCCCAGCTGTTATCCCTCAGTGGGACACCTGACCTTGGGTTACTCACTGCGGGACCCCTGGGGCTCATTTACCCAATGGCTCTGTCTGCCAGGACAGCCCACCCTGCAGGGAAGCCTGAAGGGAAACTCACCCCCCTTTGGGAAGGGCTGTGGGAATCACCCGTATGTCAACCTTAACTTGGGGCTGGGGGATGAAAACCCAGCATTTCCCCCCAGCAGAAGGAACTCCACCACCATCAGCAGTTTGAAAAGACAACAGGCCCTGGACAATGAGGTATTCAGATGAGCCGGAGGCGTGCCTGTCACAAACACACAGCCTCTTCTAATGTCACACCAAACAGCACGGAAAAGGGCGGGAAAAGGTTACCTTGTGATGGGAGGTTGCACCCATGTCGAGAAGCTGAGTAATCCGGGGCCGCCTCATCTCCTGGGTGCTGGCCAGCCTCTGCTGGGTGGTAAGAGACATCTCCTTCAGGAAGGCAGAGGGAGACAGCTGAAATGCAAAACACCAGCAAGAGCTACAGAAATGCCTTTCTGCAGAAAGACTTTTCTTGTTCAAGTGCCACCGATGAGTCATTTGTGATCACAGACACTACGATAGTCCTGGAAGTTCCGTAAATTACCTGCTGAAATATTTAACATCAGTAAATTAATGATATAGAGCGGAATACACACGCTCTAAGCAAGTGGCTTTGTCCCATCAGCTCCTCCTTCATGAGGTGATGTGACATGTTTGGGGATTTCTGCTCTTTGGGTATTTGTCCCCTCTTGAGTTTTGCTGGATTGAGCCAGAGACCTTTGAAGAGAGCGGGGAGGAGTTATCAGAAATCCCCTAATGCCACCCTTGCACAGTGCTCGCACCAACTCGCAGGTGGAGATGGCACTGCTGGGTGAGTCAGAGGAAAGCAGACGAGCACTGCTGTGACAAGACGGAGGTGGAGAGGAATGGGTCCAAGTTTTCGTTATTTCTTTTCCATCAGCTCTTTCTTCCTCTCTTCTGGCCACGCTGACCCCTCCGCAGGAGGATACAGGGATGTCTCCTTGACAGAGCCTCAGCACTGGGTCACCTCCAGGGAAGGGAGCTGCAGCCAGCATAGGGGACAGCTGTGGGCGGGAAGGAGGAATCACCCTGAGTCCCCACTGCTGTTGGCAGGGCTGCATCTGTGCTCCACACTGACACGAGATGCCATGAAACAACTCTTCTGGAAGCTATTCTATCCAGGACAGCCGTGTCCTGTCAAGACTCCAGGCGGTTTGAGCAGCCCACCACATGCCCAGCTGCCCAGCGGTGTGGCCAGGGCAGCACTGGCAGGTATGCCCCTGTGACAGGAGATGTTACTGCCCACACAGCAAAGAGGACGGAAGGAAGCACATTTGTGCTTCAGCTGGTCCCGTGCAATGCCCAGTACATTCCTTTATCTCGGCTCCACTGGCCCCTTCAGGCAAGACCCTGGCCTTTCCCTGAAGCAACACAGCCCACCCCCCCCCGCCCCATGACAGCCCCCTCCAACAAAAGCACGGCAGCAAAGAGGTGGGGAGTGGTGCCTGGCTCCACAGCACCCTGACAACGGGGGGGAAGGCAGAGGAGGGACAGGGGCAGCTTCTACCCGGCCCCCAGCAGGTACTCACAGGCATACGCCACTCTGCCTCTCTGACCAGCTTCGGATAACAACATACTGCCACCTTGCTCAGGAGTCCATCAGCCATTTTGGAGGACCTCATGGACCGACGAAACTTGCCAGCGGCCATGACTAGGGAAACCTGGAAGGAGTAACAGGGAGACTCTGAAAATCCAGAATCCCACTCACGGCAGACCCAAAGGACACACCTGTGTCTCCAGGCTGTGGCATCCTTCCTAAGTGGAGGACATAAGGGTGCCCCACACTGTTAGCAAGTGCCTGACACTGAGGTGACCTCTTTCAGCTTGTGGTTGTTTTTGTTGGGTTTTTTTTTTCCCCCTCTAACAGCAAAACCCAACCCAACATGCCCCCCTTTAAACTGGAAATTACAGACAGACTGAAAACCAGATGATGATAAATAGAGGTGGGATCCTCCAAGGAAGTGAAACACTAGCCTGATTCGACAGAGAATTTTGCCAAGTGTTAACTCTAAGTACACAAAGTGATCCTACACAGCTCAACAGAACTATCAAAAAATCTGCTTTACTGTCAGCCAGGGAGAAAGCCTGGTGGCTTGCAATCATTCCTGACATGGAGTGCCAGTTCTGCTGGTCAGCGATGGAGATCCAAAAGCAGGACTTCTCCCCCCCACTGTAAATGGCACCATTTGAATGGATTAGTTTCTCAGACGAACCCAAACACTTGTACACACATCTAGAGAATTGTTACTGAAATCAGTCAACCAGTTATTTTATATAAAAACAAAAGCATGCATATAATCTTTTCAAAAAGTGTCTCTGACCATTCCTCCCTCTCAATTGCAAAACATCCAAAACTGAAATATCTGCGTCATGGACAACATTAAGACTATTTTTTTGTGGAGACACAATCACATATTCCTGACATCTGACAAAGTTCTTTTTGCACCCTTGTCATAATAAATATTTTCAAGCATGTACCACAACAGTGTATTTCAGGATCCCATCTGGAATGAGATGGTCAAAGGCATTGGCAGCTTGTTACTGTCAATAACACCGTTACACTGAGAAATCCTGAAAGCACCGTCACACAGTAATTGCAAGACTTGCTGATGGGCACCCGTGTTTTATGGGAAACATTTTTCTAACATGAAAAGACTTAGTGTCATAATACTGAATTTTGGGTGGTTTTGCACCATAAAATACAAATACATATAATTAAGTTGGTTAGAGGAGTTATACCATATCTGATTTAGGAGTATATTATGAATCCAGCTTCCCTAAGCTCCTTCTGTGAAGAACAGTGGGCTCCATCAGGGAGCAATTCAGGGCAGTAATCCAATTTACATGTTCTTAATTGCTTTACAGAGAAGCCTCACTGTCTCCACCTACCATAGAGGAAAAATAGGCTTCTAACACAAGAATCCCAGTTGTGTGACTGAAGTGAGACTATGTGGATGCTCCTTCCCCTCAGAAATGCACATCTCTCAAATCAAAACACATTCTGAAATATGACTACTTATCCCTTTGCTGGTGAAACTGAAGACATGTGTTGGAAAGCTGCGCCTCTACATCACCCCTCACCTTCCCTGAGGAAGAAACCAACCAGCGTCAGCAGGCGGCATCCGCCTCCTGATAACCAGTACCAGCGGGATCCACCACAACGGCGGGTACCCAGCTGTGCCTGTGTCGCCGAGTAACTCACAGCACCAGTTCACTCCCTCACTTGGGAGCCGGGATGGCAGCGGTCACATCAAACCCCGCTTTCTCCTCCAAGCATGTAACCCACAACAAGTTCTCTGCTACAGACAGGCGTCTCTCACCAGTAACAGCAGCAGAAATGCCACTCTCACCCACCCCCCACTCCACACCATCTCAAAGGTGCAGCAGAGATGACAAGCGGCCCCCTTTACCCACAAAATGCCTGTCTTAAGTCACACTTTAGTTCAATAAAGCTGAAACACCCACAGCAAACTCACTGCCACTGCTCTCCGGGCTGACAAGTATCAAAATTATTCCAACCCTGCAGCCACCGTAAAGCGTTATAGCCCCAGAGAGGCGGGACCCCACAGCCTGCATTTAACCACACGGGAGATCAGGAAGGGGCATGGAGAAGACATCATTTCCAGGAGACTGTTCAACTACTCCCAGATTATTCTGCATCTGCAATGCCACACAGAGATTATTTTAGAAATCTGATGAGTGTGGCCCACCATATCTTGAGGGCAGCAGGAAATATTCCAGAAGCTTCCTGAAGCATGTCAGGGGATTAAACCCAGAAGATTGATCCATTTGGACATATTAAGCTTAGTTAACATTAAGCTGACCACCTGACCTTCAACAATAGGCAAAATTTTTAAAATACACTAAAATGTGAAAAAAAAAAAAAATCCATACTCACCATTTTGCCAAAATGTAACAAAATGTAATATAGCCCGTTGCATAAAATTTATAATTGTTACACACACACAAAGTATTTTAAGTAAGGTCATTAAAATAAAACACTTCAACTAACAACATTACAATTACCGAAAACAAGGAAATACAGTTCCCTGGTGGAAACCTGTAAGGCTTCCTTTTGGAGGCTATTTCTGTGGAAGTAACACACAACCAATTTTTAATGGCAATTTTCAAGTAACAATTTCACTTAGGGGTTTTTTTAATATCTTTTATAGAAAAGCACAATTGCAGATAATTTAGGAGGAAAAGAAAAGGAAAGGGTTATTGAGCAGCTCCTCCTAAATATCATCGTACAACACCTGCAGGACAACCTGATGCTCAGGCCCAGTCAGTGTGGGTTTATGAAGCGCAGGTGCTGCCTGACAAACCTGATCGCCTTCCACAACAGCGCGACCTGCTTACTGGATGAGGGAAAGGCTGGGGATGTAATGTACCTTGACTTTAGCAATTGGTTACCCACTACCTCAGCAAGTCACTATATTTTTAAAGTATTTTAAGAGTGACCTAAAAATCTTTGCTTCCTTTTCCTGCAATGTTTCATTTGGCTTATTAAAATGAAAGCTCTACCAGTGACTTCATCTTATTATGCAGCACACATCAGTCTTTGAAATGGAATTCCTCTTAGTACGTAGACATGAACAGCTTTTTTGTTCATCTAGAATCTGAAAGTTTAAGAACTGTTTTTTGAAAAGAAGTGATGCTGGTCACAGCCACAGTGCTTTTCACATCCTTATCTGTGAAGGGGCCCGTGACATACACATGCTGTGTAAGAATGCAGAGGAGATCAAATTTAAAACACAAACACCCCGGGATTTTTTCTTCCTATGAATAGAGTTGAGAGGCTAAAACACCATTAGACATGAGAAATCTAATGTTAATCTGAAGTCATGGTACAGAATCTGAAATTAATCAGCTGCCAAGAGATTGCTGCCATTGCCTGATACACAGTAAACAAGATCTGCCTTGTTTGGCCACGTGGGACAGTGGATTATCAAAGTTCAAAAACCAACGAGAAGATCAGCAGCACTCCCTTAGCTCACGGAGTAAGACTGTCAGCTCATACAATTTGTATTCTCCTGGGCACTGCGGACATACCCAGCTCCCACACAGACTTCCAGTTCTGAACTTCCACAGCTGGAATCAATTTTAATTTGAGGCTGCTTTGTGTCTGCATAACTTGGATCTGGCGTGGCCATTCCTAAAATGCAGCCAGCCCCCACACTGGACTCAGGCAGGGCAACATCTTCTGTCCAGGAAGAGCAGAAGGTACTGCCCCCAGAAAGAGTCTTCCCGTGTCCTACCGTTTTCACGTCAGAATTTCTGTCACCTTGGTAACACTCCTTGGATTTCACTTCCATACACTTGTCCTGCAAACATCCCCTTGAAAACATCCAGGCTTTTAACCTTCGCCACATACTTTGGCATCAAGCTTCCAGGTTACACACCCACTAAAGCATTATTTTTTTTAAAACTGGCTACACCTCATTCCATGTGTCACTGCCAGTGACAATCAATAAACACAGATAATATATTTTAAGCATAAAACCCAACTTAACTATTGCTTTGACTCCATTTTTTACCTCACAACTGACCTAGAGAATGTATATGCTGGGGAAGCAAAAATCCTTCAAAACAAAAATCTTTAAAATTCAGTAACTGCATTTCCTGAGAGCACTCATTCCTTCCATCAAGTTGTGGAATTCAAAGTAACTACAGCCTTCTCTCCTAAATCCACACATTTAAGCGATTGCCACCATGAAATTTAAAAAATTTAGCTATCTGTGCCCACAAAGCAACCTTCCTGACTAACAATCATTCATCACTGACAAATCACAAAAGGTCTTTCCAATACGCCCTTACAGGAACCAGGGCACACCTGAAGCGCAACCAGCACTGGCTGAAGCACAACTGACACAAACAAAGGCAAAACTATCAGAGGGCAAAAGCAAGAATCCCAGCTTCAAAAGGATGCTTCACCCCCAGTCACTCTGCTGCACCCCGCAGACCTTTTTGTCTCAGCTGAGGTTTTCATTCCAACAGCCAGCTGCATTTTCTGCATGCATGCTCAACAAAGGGTTTCACAGGAGCATGGCAGTGCCCACCTGTCTGACAGAGCAACCCAACCCCTTTTTGTAGGGAAACACGCTCTGCAATAATCACTGCGGGGCCCTGCCCAAACTGCTCTCCAAAATAAACAGCCACATGGGGAGGTTTCTGATGGTGTTACTGTGCCAAATTCTCACACCAGTATCATGATTTCTCTCAGTCACTCTCTTTAATATTTACTCTGCATCTTCTCCACAGTAAATTGTGATCAGCTACAGTCCAGAAATGGAGTAAGCTTTCTAAGGCTTAGAAGACTGAAGTACTGAAACTTATCATTCCATGTCTGTTAAGCTCCTCTTGACACACAGACTCTCTTGCCTTATTTCTAAGCTCATTTGCTACCAGAGCAACAAGCCACTTAAAACACATCTGTGGCACTGCACACTCTGGAATACAAATATTTGGATTTTGTATACACGACTCATTGGTGGTTTGCTACTGCACAGAAAAACAGATGCCTGCCTCAGAAGTTTTCCCCTACTTCTCTCCTTGTAACACACCTCCTCAAGCCAGAGGTACCGGGGAGATGTTGAATGGCAACAGAGCCCAGTTCAGCAGCTTCTGCTCCTCAGCTGCTGCCTGTAACCACGATCCTTCCTGCAGCTACACTACGGGCAGCCCAACACACAGCTCACTCACTCACTGCCATGGCTTATGCTCTTCCAAGCACTCAGGTGCATTAGTTCAGAGCAAAAACAATTAATCTGCACTTTGACAGTAGGGTTTGTTTGGGCTTTCCCCATCCTTTTCTGACACCACACAAAAAGATGTCTGGCCTTCTTTGCTTGTGCTGATAGGTCTGTTGGATGTCAGTGAAAACAGACTAACTCAAATATACCATACCTGACAGCTTTTCAGTCAAAAGGTGAGTTTAACAAAAGCTCCGTATCCACAACATGCCTCCTTGAGGACTTCAGGTAGGCCAGGAATAAACCAAAGCCAGATCTTCAGGTGGTGTAAATGGATACAGCCTGTGGGCTTAAATAGATTCTCATCAGTCCAGCACCCTGAAGGAGTGCTCCACCCTATGTTTTAGAAGAGGGAATAGAAAAATAACCCAGGGGGAGGCAAGAAGACATTTCAGAAAAAAAAAAAAAAAGGACAAAAGAACAAAAACCCCCAAACAAACAAACCAACCAAGCCAGAAAACCACAAAAAAAACCCCAAAAAAAACCCAACAAAAACAACCAAAAAAAAAACCTCAGGCTTTTTTCTCACTTATAAGCCCCAGATCTAACAAGGCCTAGTTACCTACAGACCTGCATGTTGCAGTTAGTTCATTTTCATGTCTGAGCAGCTCCCCGCAGCCAGGTCACACACAAAACTCTTCTAGGCTGACTCTTTGATGCTGATGACAGAGTGAGCTCCCCAGGCAGCTCTTCGCTCAGCCAGAGACCGGACCGGAGACTCTCTCCTCCAATTTCTCAAAACTTACCAAAACTTATTAATTCAGTTTAAGACTTCCATTCATTTGTCAAATACTGCAAAAGCGACCCACAAATTCAAAAATACCTGGTGCAGATTAATACACACTCCAGCAGGACAGTAGGGCAACCAGTATTGTTTCCATGGGAAATCACGACAAGCTATTTTCACCGTACTGTGTTTCCATCCATCCTCCATGCAACACAATTTACCAAGGGTTTGCAAGTGTCATTTTTGACTTCCACTACAGAAAAGCCGTTTCAAGAGGGATGGAGGAGACGAACACTATACCACCGGAGAAAAACTAAGGGCACTGCAGTGAAAACCTCTTGCACTGGTGCCTGTCCCACCATTCCCTTCCCTCAGCACTGCTCAGCCTCACAAGCACAAGGCCAGAAGGAAGCCACAAGCAATGGGGGCATTTAGCTCCACTGAAGGCAGCAGCACTACAGCACCAGCTGAGCATCCAGACCATAAGCATCGATTTGTAAACAGCTTTTATTTCCTTATTTCCTACTAAAAAAAAATCTCCATAGATTTAATATAGCTACTCTTTTCACCATCTAAATTAGAAAGAAACAGTGGTTTCCGAAAACCAATAACAAAAACCTGGGCAACAAAACACGTTCAAACTCCTGTACTTTTTTTTTTTGGTTTTTTTTTTTGAACTGGGGAAGTGGGCCATCTGCACTGCCCTTTCAAGACTCCCTCAAATCCCTGACTTGAAACAGTTGTTCAGCCCCTCACCAACAGCTCTCATGCCTCTCTCAAGCTGTTCTGTGTCACGTCTTGTTTTATTTTAAGTGTACACACTCTTTAAGACAAGGACTTAGTCTATGTGTAGAAAATGCTGTATACGGATATAGTGCTGCATGTTTTACAATTTCTCTGGTGTTCAGCATTTTGGAAGCCACACGCATTGTCCTGGGCAATTGCAAACTATAAGGAAAAAAAGAATCTTAATATGAGTAGAGAACTGATTCCTTTAGACATACTATTTTTTTCCCTTGACTATTTTCAAAGCCTATAGAATCACAATAAAATTGCTACGCTGTAGGAGCTCAACCAAAACCAAATGAAAACATGAGAAAACCAACTCTAGAATTCTGACGCCCTTTCCCCCCAGCAACTCCCGTCTCACCCGTCTTTAGTGAACAGCATCATCCTCAGGCCTCCTTGCACCGAGGCTACAATACAATTGCCAAGACACAGTTTTCAGAAACATCTTGCCCACAACATTAATTACACTCCTTAAAACCAGGGTGAGTAGGAGTTTTTTGTGATTTTCTCTCCTCTGGTTATTAAGCATTTAGAGATCTGACAATATATTTCAAAAGCTGTGAACTTACATTTGCATTTCACTGTACTAGAGCAAGTAAATGAAAGAAATCCTTTGTTCTGAAGCCTCCACTATTGCTGTTCTATATCCAGAACAGAGCACAGCTTTCAACCGACAGCTCCACAGCTTCCCTTCTCGCTGTCACCGAGAGCATGGGAATTTTACACGCGGGTGTACGTGCACAGTATGTACGCAGGACTTACCCCAGAGCTGATCCTCCCCGTGTCTAGGCAACGTTCTGTATCACTGTCAGCAACTCACCGGGTGGGTTAGCTAAAAACTTCATTCAAGCCTTATCACAGCCTCAACCTCTCCATCTGCTGACACTCTTCATTTGAAACTGTTACAGGTATAAATGATGTCTCTCCTGACAAAGAGGAGTCAGAGGCATAATCAAGTTATTAGGCCTTTAGCTACGCCAGCTCAGGGGGCTGTTTGCACACTCCTAGCTCACGTCAAACACTAAATGGAAACAGCTCAAACTAACTTCTCCTCTCTATTCACCAGACACACAGTAAAAAATGAATGCAAAACATTCTAAATGAATAAATAAATAAATGAGCCCGGATAGTTCAGCATCCCACTAAACATAGCGAGAAGACACTTGCTTTTGCCACATCCAGGACTTCTCTGCATTTACTTATTGCTTGCCTGGGGTTTCGTTTCCCTTACACTACCGCTGTATTTTATTATAAAACAACTACCCTGTACAGGGCCGGTCACGTTTCAGGTAAAAGCAGTATGCTTTGTAGGAAACAGTCACGGTTTGTTGCCGTACAATGTAAAGGTGCTAAAACAGTCTTCAGTCACGGCCTGGGGGAGTTTACATGACCCCGGCGATACCCTCCGCCTGCAGCGCGGGGAGAACGGGGCAAAAAGCTCCGGGCGCGAGTAACCCCGTGTAACTAGTGACCAGCGACAGAGTTCGATACAACCGCGTGTGAAACACACGGCTGCACCGCCCGTAACCCCAGTGTTAACGGCCCCTGCCGAAACGGGGGAGGGAGAGAAAGGAAGAAAGGAAGAGAAAAATAACAGAAAAGCATCTCATCTCCTTCCCCTGCAGCTCCGGCAGGCTCCTAACGATCACCGGTCATTAAACCAACCTCAGAGCTGCTGATGCCAAGAACAGAGGGTCCCCTTTTAGTTGTTTGTATAATTTTTTTACAGGTCAGCTTGATGGTATTACAATGGGCTTGGGGATACTCTGCTCTCTGCCTTGCCTCTCCTGTCTGTCAGCCACACACTCTGGGGTCATCTTTCCACACACAATGTATCTTAATGCACCAGTCTGTACGGATCTCCTCCCTTCCCCACATCCCCCATGAATATATAACCACCATATGTCATAGGAAGAAATTACTGTTGTAATGGAACTGGTTCATTAGATCCTTCTGGCCAGAGGCGTTTAATGAGCACCAGGGCTGCCTAATGCTGCTCTGTTCCCTTTGAGCCAGCTGCAAGTGTAATACGGTTCATCGGATCGTTTAATTTACCCTTTGGAGCTGTGGAAGGGAGCAGGCGGGTCACAGCGAGGGTTTGGAGAGCCTGTCCCGGCAAGTGGGAACCCTACACGGTGCCTCCACCTGTAGGTAAGGCTGCCCAAGTCGCTGCAAACGGGCCCAGCCTTAGATACCAGAGAGCGACAGGCCAGAACAGCCGGCACCTTTGTTCTGAGAGGAAAATTTCTGGTTTCATTCTCCTGTTGGATTCCACCCAAAGCCTGGCCAGGGCTTGGGGAGGGGGGAAACCAAGGGAGTTTCTAACAAGGTCAGATACTTGGGTTCTCAGCCTTGAACAGGCTGAACAAGGGCAGTTGGATACATTCTCTCCTCACTCCTGATTCTATTGTGTCTAAGCTGCCTCTTTCACTAGCGAGTTTACAGACACTGTTAATGATTACAGACTAAGTTAGCAGCTTCAGCTTGGGGCCTGTTGTTCAGGCTGCAGTATTCCAATACTTTGACACTTTTTACATCAGTATAAGTGGGTCGTTATAACTTAGTACAATACCTACTAGCACAATATTTATCAGTTATAAAATATACAGGATTCA
>NW_020799097.1:99699981-99774695 GCF_003259725.1 Athene cunicularia | reverse complement strand
AAAAGACATACCAAGTACTGATAACGTTGCTAGGCGATTAACTCCTAGCCCAAAGAGAAGTCCCTCCTAGTCTCTGAAAAACAGACAACCCCAAAACATTGGACTGGAAGAAAGCCAGAGAACAACTGAGGCTGCGCAGAGCGATAAGGAGAAAAGTTCATCAGCGAAGAAGAAGAGGAGACCTGATTACCATGAGAAGCGAGGGGAGGCGGGGGTAGACTATGTATATGTATAGGCGTTTTATGAATATGCACTATTTTGTAACATATAAGCCGGACGAGAGCTGCAGACGGTGCGCATGCTTGTGGTGGAGCGATCCCCCATGCGCCCAGCGCTGAATAAACATACCCACTTTATAACCCCAAAAGTTATGGAGTGATTTCTCCGCAAAACAACGTGGAGCAGGTTTGCTGGCAGGACTTGTGACCCACGCAGGAGCAGTCTCTTCCTGAAGGACTGCACCCAGTGGGAGGGACCCATGATGGATCAGAGGAAGAGCGTGAGGAGTCCTCCCCGAGGAGAAAGAGCAGCAGAGACAATGTGTGATGAACTGACCACAACCCGCACTCCCCATCCCCCTGCACCGCTGCAGGGGAACAGGTAGAGAAATCACGAGTAAAGCTGAGAAGGGAGTGATGGGTAGAATGTGTTTTTAAGATTTAGGTTTACTTCTCATTATCCTACTCTGATTTGATTAGTAATAAATTAAATCAATTTATTATTAAATTAATTTATATAAAACAGTCAAGTCTGGTTTGCCTATGATGGTAATTGGCAAGTGATCTCCCTGTCCTTATCTTGACCTATGAGCCTTTCACTATATTTGCTCTCCCCTGTCCAGCTCATAAGGAGGAGTGATTGAGTGGCTTTGGTGGGTACCTGGCATCCAACCAGGGTCAACCCACCATAGTATACAGCTTGTTTTCTTCCCTAGAACCCTGTCTGTGCAACAAGCTCCAGGAATACACACCAGTGCTGATCAATACCCATCACTGAAAAGGGCCATTTCATTAGCAACAGAGCTCTGGAGGCAGCCTCTCTCACTGCAAGCTGGCTGGATGCCACCACGAGCTGCTCTCAATTTCAATCTCCCGTAACTTGATGCATCATTGGCAGACAACAGATGAAAAAGGCAGGTAGACTGTGTTCATTGCCATCACCAATTTTACTGTGAAGAAAAGGCAATGTGGGAGATAAAACATTTCCTCAATTTCTCCTTTTAATATGTGAAATTCAGGTCAAAAGCTGGAAGGTTTTCTAGCATACAAAGCCATATAACACAATGAAGATGACAAGCACTGTTGACGATAGGACTCTGGCAACTTTCAATACCACTGTATTGGCTTTGGACCTGACACTGGCCCATACCATGGCCAAACCTACAGGCAGTAAACCAGGAGCTGAACATACTATGCTTCTCCGCTTCCATCTTTCTAAGTACCAGGTTCAGGAGCCAAAGCCATAACTCATTTAAGGTCTACTGCTGAACTGTCATTTAGACAACTGTGCCAAGCAAAGAGTATCAGACAATGAGAAATTGTGGGAGAGGAAGCAGTGATTTATATAACTAAGTTAACGTGCAAAAATGAAGCTGAGCAATTTTAAGTTTAAAGAGGCTGTCATTAATCAGAATCAATCATAGAATCATAAAATTATTTGGGTTGGAAGGGACCTTAAGATCATCTAGTTGCAACCCCCCTGCCATGGGCAGGGACACCTTCCACTAGATCAGGCTGCTCAAAGCCCTGTCCAACCTGGCCTTGTACACTGCCAGGGAGGGGGCAGCCACAGCTTCTCTGGGCAACCTGTTCCAGTGTCTCATCAACCTCACAGGAAAGAATTTCTTCCCAATACCTAAACCAAATCTACCCTCTTTTAGTGCAAAACCACTACCCCTTGTTCTGTCACTACATGCCCTTGTAAAAAGTCCCTCCCCACCTTTCCTGTAGCCCCCTTTTAGGTACTGGAAGGCCGCTATAAGGTCTCCCTGAAGCCTTCTCTTCTCCAGGATGAACAATCTCAACTCTCTCTGCCTGTCCTCATAAGGGAGGTGCTTCAGCCCCCTGATCATCTTTGTTACCCTCCTCTGGACTTGCTCCAGCAGTTCCGTGCCATATTGGTAGAAGATAGACTTAAATTAGATGTTAGATTAGAACAGGCTGCCCAGAGAAGTTGTAGATGCCCTCTCCAACACAAACCATTTTATGATTCTTATTTGGGGGCTCCAGAGCTGAATGCAGTACTCCAGGTGGGGTCTCAAAAGAGGAGAGTAGATGGGCAGAAACATCTCCTTCAACCTGTTGGTCACGCTTCTCTTGATACAGCCCAGGATACAGCTGGCTTTCTGGGCTGCAGGTGCACGTTGCCAGGTCATGTTGAGCTTCTCATCAACCAATGCCCCCAAGCACTTCTCTGCAGGGCTGCTCTCAGTCTATTCTACACATAGCCTGTATCTGTGTTTGGGATTGCCCTGACTCACATGCAGGACTCTGCACTTGGCCTTGTTGATCTTCATGAGGTTTGCAGGGTCCCACCTCTCCAGCCTGTCCAGGTCCCTCTGGATGGTACATCCCTTCCAGCCTGTCGACTGTACCACACAGTTGGTGTCATCAGCAAACTTGCTAAGGGTGCGCTCAATCCCACTGTCCATGCCACTGACAAAGATGTTAAACAGCGCCAGTCCCAACACCGACCCCTGGACATCGAGCTGTTGATCACAACTCTTTGAATGTGACCATTGACCTTATCCTCTGAGTGGTCCATCCATCAAATCCATGTCTTCCCAATTTAGGGATATGGATGTCATGCAGGACAGTGTCAAATACTTTTCACAAGTCCAGGTAGAGGATGTCAGTTGCTCTTTCCTTATCTACCAATGCTGTAACCCCACTGTAGAAGGCCACCAAATTTATTAGGCATAATTTTTCCCTTCGTGGCAGTCAGAAGAGTATATAAGCACACCTTTTCATATCTGTCTAATCAGAGGTGAGAAAGAAGAAAAGCCTGCTTTGGAAAGGACTCCTGGAACAGGTCACCCTTGACAGTCACAAGTGAAAGCCTATAGAGGCATCAGCATAGCACTCTGCTGCATGTTAAGGGTGTGTTCAGGAAAGCTCAGCAACACAAACCTTACAGCTAATCCAGTGACCCCTCAATCTCTGCAGACCCCTAGGACCTGCACCCAGTTATGCGCTTGCTGCTATTTCAGTACTATCCTGAAGTCAGGAGGCCTGGGGTCTGTGTCATGATTACTGTTAGCAAACAGACGTTTTGGTGGACTGCTGGGGATTTTACTTTTCTGCAGAAGCAAAATCACATCCTTCCATACTTGAAAATGGATTACAGAAGAGAATACACAATTGTACAACAATAACTAAGGGTACAAATGAAATTGGGCTGGTGCACAGCTAATGCTGAGGATGGTTAAAAAAACTGGCAGAGAAGATATCAAGGAAAAGGTAGCAAAAAAGAAATAGAAAAGGCAGAGGAGGAAAGACCTACAGGATAAGCAGATAAGGACAAAGCAAAACAGAAATTCTGAGGACAGGGTACAAGAAAATAGCATGTGCAAAAGGAAAAGGAAAATGAGAATGGAATTAGAAAAGGAGATAAAAAATAAAAATTAAATAAAAAACCAGAGGAGCAAATATTCAGGCCAGAATAAAAAGAAATATTGAACTGTGTGTCAGCAGAACACTGCACCCATCTTTTAGGTACCTCAAATAGTAAGAGTTTCAGCCTGGATGGCTCTGCATCTCATTTGCACTGTTTTGTTGCATTTGTTAAGCCTAAACTAATCCTCTCTGTATTGTTCCCATTTGAAACTAGAAGCAACTTTTAAAAATGTTGAACAATACAGTAAAAGAGAGATAAGCATTTTATCTGCCATACTCAGCTGCAAGCCTCACCAAAGAACAACCACATTTCACTGTTACAGCAGCTCAAGTAAATCTAAAAGCTAAACTGAAATCTCAGAAACCAGAAATCTACCACACTACCAGAAATCCTGAAAACATAATAGTATGAGAAGTGAGATGGAGCTGCAGACTACTGGCTTCCAGACTGTTAAACTGTTCTGCAACAACAGTTTTTCACCTGTGATTCATTTTAAACAATAGATCTGATCCTGAGTGTTACTTATCTTGTTCATGCTGGATGCTCCTCACACAGTGTATTAGGGAAAGTCTAAAAAAAAATAATTAAAAAATCACTTTCAAAAAGAAAATATCTGCTTTGGAAATGAATCCTCTGATTGCTTCTTTTTACAGCACTTTGATTTGCATCACAGAGCAACACGATATGCCTGAACTGGATTCCTCTTTGCTGAAATTAAAACCTTAAAATACTACCCAACAAATCCAGTCTGAAGTAACCTCTTCTCTTCACGAAGCACGCCGTGCATGGATGTGTGGATGTAGACCAAGACTATAGACTAATATAGGTCAGAAGGGACCTCTAGAGGTCACCTGCTCCAGATGCCAGCAGCACCACCTTAGGTTGTTCAGGGCTTTGTTCAGCTAAGTTCCACAACCTCTCTGGCCAATCTGCTCCTGTGTTTAAACATCCCAATTCTGAAACCTTTTTCCATAATATTTAATTGCGTATTCCTTTGTTGCAACTTTTGACTGCTGCCTCTTGTCCTATTACCATGCAACTCAAGACGACTCTGTTCCTGTTTTCTCCATACCCTCCCCTTTAGACAGCAGAAAGACCCCCTTCAGCCTTCCCTCCTTAAACTTGAATTTTTTATTGTGCACCTAAGCAACAGTATCCACTCTGAGACTGTTACACCACCTTAACATTTTCATTTTTATTGCCAAAAGCATTTTGTAATCAGCAGACCCTCGGCATTGACTGCTGCTTGTACAGATCTGCTCCTGCTGCACAAAGCTATTTGCTGATGCAGAAACAGCCCTACCCAGCCAGTTTGCGTACAGAGAGGACAAGGACAGCATGCCCAGGGGCACTGCAGCACACTTAAACAGGTATTTTTTTTGGCTCAGCTATAAGCCGTAAGAAGCTTAATTACATTAGCCCAAATAAGTCGTTCAGAAAACCCTTTCCAGCAGACGGCCAACAAACACACCCTTGAATACAAACTCATCCCTTCAGTGTTGGTTCTGGGTAGGAATTAAGAAGAATTAGAAACATTTCAGCTCTCACAAATGTCAGTCTGAAACAGCAGTTGTCTAGATGGCTGGTGGGATTTTGCCACCATCACAATTTCATGGTCATCCTCAACCTCAACACTAATACAAAGCTAATTTGATACAGTTCTGAGTCATCGCTACTTTTTGATACGTTTAAAATCTCAGTTGCTTCCAGCAACAACTAATTGTTTATTAATTCCACCACAGAAGATGCTGTAAGGGATTTACAGTAATTAGAGGCTAATCTGCTTTCTGCCCTGCACTGTCACTCCTGCACATGAACTAATGAAGCAGTGACTGACCCCCAAGCTCCAGAGCTGTAAATACAAAGCTGAGCTCTGTGCTACCTTTTCCCTGGTACTCGGGAAAGGTACCAGCTTTGTGTAAGACAGTAATATAAAACAATTCTTCCCCCTTATTTAAAGCAATCGAGGGGACACAATTAAATCCATCAACTCTCCATCCATCACCTTCCTGTCATCTTTCAATTTATTTCTGTCACTCTTTGTGGGAGGAAAGGTGTGCAAATGCAGCTCACAATCATGAACCTGGTGACTATTTATAACTGCAATTTATAACTTGCTAATCACTTACAATGCCTGGATTTATTTATTTTTGCAATAAAGCTTAGATTCACAGAATTGGCTGCATTTGCAGGGCATTCTTTACTCTGTACTGATAAATATCAGGAGTAGAGCGATGTATGGGGAAAAAGCCCTGTAAATCAGAAGTCACAATCAACTCAACTTTATGTTTTACATATGCAGACAACATACATCCCACCATTCATCAAATACTGCATTACTTAAGATGCACTCATGATTAATAAGACAGGAAATAGTAGAAAGAAGCCCTCTGTTCTCTGCTTGACCCAGCCTGTCATCCAACAGACATACTCTTCCTAACATACCCAAATGCTTCCCCACTGACAGTAGCAGAGTTTCCAAAGAGCTAGATGATACACAAGTGACTTGATCCCCCCTCCAAATCACAAACCAATTTTTTTAAACAATGAAAAGGTAGCTGCAGAGAGGTTAAGTCTCATTTTAATGGTGAGCAGCTGTAAATGCTGGCATATATAATTAGTAAAAGAATGACACAAATATTTAGGTAACAAAAACTACAAACAGTCTCTGTGATGACAATGGTAAGAGTGATAAACAGTCATGATTTAAAACAAACTAATTATTGTCTAATAAATCTATTCTCTTTCTGGATAAAGAACACAGGAAATTTACTAAATCTGGTCATGAGCAAAACATAGTGGGATGGAGTGCAGCTGCAGAAATGTCAAACTATCCTCACTAGGTTATACTTGACATTCTGGGAGAAATTCAAACAACAGAAACTTGGAAAAACAATTTTTAAGTGTCTTTAAAGAAATATAATTACTTAGTGCAGGCCAAAACTATACCAAATAGCAGGATGGTGACAAGAGCAAAAGGAAAGTGGATTTTGCTTCTTAAACTCTGCCATTAAGTAAAAGAAATAAATTATATGCACCCCAAAATTCAGATACTAATACAGTGTTTTGGAGCAATCCTAATGTGGTAATGATCATATTAGTATGCAAAGCTGTACAAATGATTTTTGCTTCTCCTTTTAAGTTATGGAATGAAATCTTGTTCTTCAATGCAAACTCCCCTTCAGCTTCAATCAATTTCATCTATGCATGTTAATTTGAATTGTCAGGAAAAAAATATAGATTTTTCTTTTTTTTACATAGTAAGTGTTTAAAATGATCTAACACTAACTGATGCCTGCTTTAAAAATTTATAAACCCCAACCCACCCCCTCAAAAAACAACAAAGAAAAAACCACCACAACAAAACAACCACAGGATTTTCTTTTTGCTATAAGCTTCCTGCCCTTTTTTTCTTCTGCAGCAACATGGACTGGATTGCAAATATGAAGATACAGTGAAAGCATAGCCTCAGTGACTTCCACATACACACTCTTGTGTACAGTCACTTGCTTAACATACATTCAGCATAATAACAAAAATGCATTTTCCCATCCCCTAGCATTTTTTTTTCTTTCTGCACTACAAGGAAAGACAGTACCTGAAATTCAGACCACAACTAGTGGGGAACAGTTTCAATGCCTTAAGGTCTCCACACCTGACAGATGTGACACAGGTAAACTATATAAAAAAAACCCAAACCCTAACCTCTTTGTTGTTAAAGTTATATTCTAAAAAGAACTACTGTATGTTTGCAAGTCTAGGTGAGGAAAACAACCAAAGCAAACCAACCTGCTGCATTACCATGGGTATCTATTCATAGTGTAGCTACAGGGCTTCTTCAATATTGCTCATAAACCCCTTTCTTTTACAAGAAAATGCACTTACCCTCTGTCTGAAGTGACAGAGATGACAGTATTTCTAACGAAATATATTTAGGATATGTTTTTTAGAAGAAAAAACTCACTCAAGAGTCCCCACAAATTCCCACTCACCCACCCCTCACTCACATTTAACACTGTCGAGCTATTTTTTCACTTGCCATAATCCAGGTTGTCGAAGACATCAGTTCTGTCTGTCCTTCAGTGTTATGAGGTATCAAACTCTTTGTTGGGATAAAAAGCCTCACACCGTGTCCCCAGAAAAAATGGGCTTTTTGGCCTTTTTCAAGGGAAAAATGCCATGCTATTAGAAGTAAATTAAAAGAAATCAGAAATCATTTGCCAGACAAGCAGTTTACATTTATGATCTGGAGGCCAAACAATGTCTCTGCTTCACCTGAAATACAAGAAAGAATGGAGAGGCTGTCTGCTCAGTAGCGTTGACCAGGAATATGCTATTCTGTAGTAACTCTGACACTTTAAATTGAGGACTTAGTCTGGAATTTTGTCATTACTTTTCTAGACAGACAAGCTGTAAGTGCCACTGAAATTAAAAACATTGCCACAGAATGACTATTTTAAGAAACAGAAATTGGTATCATGACAAATTAAGAGATAAACCCAGAAAACTAATTACTGTCATAAAGGGAAAAGATTAAACCCTGAAGTATGCCCCTAACATTTCAGATAAGTTATGTGTAAACAGCAAGAAGCACAGTGAATTCAGCTTCAGCCACTACTCCCTGTGAGACCTGGAGTGTACCGATAAGGCAGGAGGTTAGAGCTACCTGAAAGAAACCAAACACAAAAATTACAGAATGTAAAAAGCAATGCCAGCACATCAAATTCAAGCAAAGTTATGTGTAGGAAGGTTTCCTCGGGGCATCTCATAAAACATATTTAGCATTTTAACGTTCCTTTTCTCTGTTTGAAAACGACCACTAAGAAATTTGTCGGACAATATTCAAGGCAAGCTTCACCTGTGTGCTCAAGACTGGTAGATCTCAGACACTTCATCAACTTCTAAAAGTTGCTGTGTATAAATTAGTGCGTAATAGTATCTCATGAGTTTTCCCTCAGTTTATGGTAAATAAAAGGAAACATGTCAGAGACATTTTAGTTTAAGATTTTGTGCATTTATAAACACATGTATCTATTTGGATCATAGTTACATCAGTTCTAATATCAAATGCCTATTTGAAGTTCTTTTACCTAAACAAAACTGCAGCTTAATATTGATCTAATGAAGAGGTGTGTTTTCAGCTCATTTTAATTAAGCAAATGCAGTAGTGACCATGTGAGCACTCCTACTCTAGCTCAGTAAAGCTGATGCCAACAGTGGCATAAGCAAACCTGTTTCTAATCATTCAAGGGTAAACTGAAATACTCAGTCAGCCTCTCTTTACAACAGCTCTGGGGCTGTGATTTAAGCTTCTTCAAAACTAAGTACCTGACTACACTCATAAAATAGACCTGGTTTAACTTCGTTATGTGAAATTAGCCCATGGTAAAATGATGCCAGGCAAGCATTTTACCCTTCTCCTTTAGACAACAGGAAGACAGTTGTATTCATTGTATTAATGAATTTGAAATTGAAACTTTAAGCTTTAAATTACCCCACTGTAACTGGAGCCAGATTGAGATTGTAATGAAATATAAACACGGCATTTCTGCAGCATCACTAGGTTACCTAATCTGACCATGTGGGCATACAGAAAAGTCCAAAAGTAATAACAAAACCAGTAAGAATAAGAGACCCCGAGACAACATAAAAGAGACTGATGGAAAGATACCTGAAAAAAATAATGGAGGGGTGCAGACAAATCCGTAAAAGGTCACTTAAACCCAGAAGGAAAGAATCTATCCCCCATCAGCTTGTAGTGGCCAGCAAAAGAAAAGAGTTCCTTGTGTCAGAAAAGATGACAGAGATGCTAGGAAGGGCAGGCTCTGGCAACTTGAAGAGCATTCTGGAAGCCCAGGGCTGGAGGGCTGCAAGAGTACCTTGTACAAGTACCTGTCCCAAGTTACACAGGTATAGGATGTGTATGCTGCCTTCAGGCAGCAAGAATGTCTGCTTGAAGGTCTTGCCTGGGCCTACTTAGGCAACTCCACCTATGACACAGAGAGAGCACAGGCAGTCACAACTACCTACTCAATGCAAGTTTTCAACTACATTTTCTAGTGCATGATGGGAGTGTCTGCACTCGGCTCGGGTCTCCCTCACTCTCTTCGCTTGACATGCTCACGTATAACAGGGAGGAAAATAACAAATGTTCTATCTGCAGAGTCACAGACTGGTAAACCTTATTATGTACCCAGCGAACATGTGAAATGATCCCATTGTTTCAGTTTTCCAGATATTTTCAATGATTAGGGCAGCATAGTTTCACATAGGAAAACTGTCATAATTACTGCAACACCAAGACAGTGAATGAGGGAAACCCAATTACCATGCTTCACATGTATAGGCTGCTAGTAGTCTTTTAGTAAGGTGATTCACAAATAGGTACTGAAGAACACCAAACAGACAGTAGAAAAACCACATATTTTGAAAACAGAAAGAACTGTCCAGAGACAGAATACAAAGAGGGAAGATCAATTCCTTTCTCTGAAAACTAGCAATCTGAGGAGCTTGAAGATTTCACACTTATGCTCTTTGCTTCAGTAAAACAATCTGGAAATTCAGGGAGGAGTGAGATAGATAATTTCAGGTGCCATGAACTTATCAGCTTCTTCATAGAGCCACCAAAGGACTAATGAAGATCTGGTATTTCTTACACAGTGGAGAAACCTACTCAGTTCCCTACAGGAGTAAAGTGAATGATGAAAGTAATGCAAAAGCACTAATGGCATCTTCAACAGACACTGTACCGATCCAGTGCTCAGAGTTAAAAATCTGAGTATGCTGTCAGTTCACACAAAAATCCTCCCTGCTCCTGTAATATTATAGATATTTGGTACCACCTTTGTGAATGTAATTTATTATAGTGAAATCTCCTTTTGTGCTTCTTAAATCCCATTACTGATTTACTTCCTCCTGAATACATTATCCAAAACACAATTCTAGCAGTGCCAAATACATCACTTCATTAATCATTTCTATGCTACTCAATCTCTTCAGGCAGTCTTCAGCTCTTCGATGTCCTCAAACTATTCTTATTCTCTAATATCAAGACACGTTCAGGATGATAATGGGATTGGGGGAAGAGAGTGACCCACAAAGCCCATGATATCCTAAATGGTCACTGATCTATGACAATTACTGCAGAGCAATATTACTGTGAGCCTGCCAGCCAGCCAAGAGTGACAGGCCACCCATTACACATTCTCTAGCTCAGAATTAATTCTGATGTCTTTCAATGACCACTAGTAAAATCAGAAACTGTGAAAAGGAATGATCGAACAAAGAGTTAACAGAAATAGTCACAAAATAGTCAAGCATTCAATTCTTCCCTGGAAAAGACTAAGAAAAAGGATTAAAATATGATCAAAAGAACAAAATAATGGCAACATGCCTGCTTTCATGCCTTACAAGTACACTATCTGCTAAACACAAAGCCTCACTAATGTCTTATGGTATTTCAGAAAAATTGAAGTGTTGATGAAGTCAAACTCATGTATGTTTTCCTCTGCTAATAATAAAGACTCACCCCACCAGTTGGTTAGTTGAGGGAATAAGGGAAAGAATATAAAGGGAAATTGTCAGGGACAGTATATATTTGTAAAATTTGAGATGGCTGAATGTGGTTTGGGTTTCATTCCAGATGACACTATTTTGTAGGAAAGGAGATACTTTTTGGTCCTTTCTAAGGGTTTTATAGTCTTTTTAAGGTAAATGAAATACAGCCAAAAAACGTTATACTATATGATGTTTCACTTCAAAATGACAAACGTAGAGAAACAAGTCACCCTACACATGACAAATGAGTATTTTTTTGTTTAGAAATAAAATAAAAGAGAAAGAACAAATGGTCACGTGTAGCACAGCCAGAGTAGGTTGGCTTTACATCTTTGCTAGACCTTAGCCGGACTTTAACTACAGTAGAGCCTACTGCATTCTGTAGCCTCTAGTCTGCTGACAACTGTTGGAGGTTATCAATTTCTGCAGAAACTGGAAAAGCTTTACAGCTTCTCTAACCTCTAGTAGCAATGAAAAAGTTGTCTCTGTTACCGGAGATCCGAAAGAGCTGTTTCTTTCCTGTCCACCCAATTTCTTCTCAGAAAATCAACTCTGACAAGAGAAAACCCTATCTGTTTCCAGCTGTAATGGACATGAGAGCTCTGATTGCTGAAGCAACTTTTGCAAGCTGGGTATGTTTCTCTAGGTGACATTAACAGTGATCAGAAAAGATTCAGTTTACATTTCAAGTAAAAATCAACATGCATGAAATTCAGATTGCATTAATGCATCCTGTGCTTTGTCCTCTCAGTACCTACAACACAAAGAAGGGCTATAGTCCAGCATCAAACCCAGTACTAACTCAAACTAAAGCTTCTACCACAAAAAAGTGGTCTTTCAAACAAAGTGTTCTTGGATATCTATTGGATTTGTTAACTAGAATTCATGGTTATGCGCTGTTATACATACACTGTTATACATACTGAAAAGGATTAAACTGTGAACTGCCTTGATGCACTTCCTTAACACTGGCCTCTTGATCCTGCAGCCTCAGATTTTCTTTTCACGTGACTGACAACTATCAAAAGAGAGATGCCAGCAAAGCCAGTCAGAACAGCCACAATGATTAAAAATATTGAAGAAAAGAAAAATAAAAAGGAATCCTTTTAAAACTTGGAAGAGAGGGGATGAACAAGAATTCCAACAAAGTCAGAGCAGCACTTCCTTGAATATATTAGTATCTCAGATGGCAGATGCCAATAATTTCACAGGTTTAGATCTCCACCAGAGGCTCTGAACTATACCTGGTGCTATAGAACCTGCTTTATACCTAACCCCTTAAACAGCATTTAAAAAAAAACCCCAAACTCCTAAGTCTACAGTTCATACTGGCTGCAGTACAGTGCCAAAGTCAATTACCTTGCTCAGGTTATCCTTGGCAGCTGTGTCAGTGCCAGACATGCAAGCTAAAGCAGCCATCCATGAGATATGAATCTGTGCTCTGCTTCTATAGATTGAAGGTGTTGGTCCATATTACGTTTTAAGTAGGTGTAACTTATTCATTCAATGGAATGTGCTCTTCCAGCAAGTTGCTGATCCCACTGGCATCGTGCACTGTGCAATACACCATCCATGTTCCTTGTGCTACTTTGCAGTGGGACTGTCTGCTCCACAAACCAATCCAGTAAAAGGAACTAACTGGACAACAGCTTTTCTCCAAACAAAAGTCAGAGCCTGTGCAAAAGCAATGAAGGAAATCTGTAAAGACAGACTAAACTTCAATGCAGGTCTCTCGTCAAGGTTTATTATACATTAATTTGCGGTGTGAATAAATGCTTAGGCCAGACCTTTTTCTTGGCTGGATCTGCCTTGTTTCCATTTCCTTTTATAGTCATTGTCGTCTTTTAATCTCTACTGGAGTTTAAGAAGGAGCTGAGAATACAGCTCCATTCTTTCAAAGCAGCAGTCAAAAGAATACCAATTAGCTTTTGTCTTTTGTTGTTCTCATGCTTTAGTTGTAGTTAAGCCAAAATATATGACTTCTCTGTCAATAGCAGATGAATGCAGACACCAAACACATATTTGTAAGATAAAGAAATAATGACTGCTTCCTCAGTTCCACAACAGAAATCAAATCCTGCTGTTTCCAGGAGGTGTAACACTATGTACTGCCCTATGCAATTATGCAGTACAGCCCAGCAATTATGTCCTGCCCTATGCACGAGGGTATTCACCATAGTCAGAGTTAGCAACACATTCACTGACCAGATTTTCCATGAGGCCCAAGTAGCTTTCATCCCTGACAAGAGCTTCCCCAGCCCTACTAAGAGGAGGACCACGTTTACACAACCTTGCCCCTCCTAGCTTGCACTGCTCAGACTGAGCTGTGTACTCGCTCTCACTGTAATAAAAGCTTTTGCTGTCCTGCACTCTCCAGACCTGGCCTGTTCCTTACACACTTTTTCCCCTGAGCATCTGGTATTGGATGCTAGCATGATATAGGATACAACAGATGACAGACGTCTGAATGTGCCAGGACTGGCCAACATAGAAAAATTTGGTCCACACGACAGTCTGCCACAATACTGAAAGAATATTTGCACTTAGAAGACTTTTGAGGGTCTTTATCCACAGCTTGCTTGTACTACCTGAATTAGTCCCATTCTGCTAGGACATCTTTAGTAACGCTAGGAATAAGATTAGCTAGAGTGAGACTGCTTTTGCTACTGGAAGTAATATTCAAACCACAATGCAAATACTCCTCCTAGCACATCTGGGGTGTGACAAAAACTGAACACTTAATTTTTCATAGCTTTTATGCAATGACTATGGTCTCCAAGAGGAAGAGTTCAGTCTCCAAGCTTATTCCACTGCTAGAGCAGTCTACAGACCCACCTTGATATCGCTAAGTTTCTGCTAAACAACAGCATTTTATATAAACCCTTCCTCCCAGTTTGTATACCAGAGAAGAAACTATCATATGGTACACACTCTCCATTGCTCCAGACCTGGAAAAAATTTGAACTTCAGCTAAGGCAAAAGACTGTACATGCAATTAGCAATTCTCTAGAGTTTTTCAGTCATTTCACTTTCCACATTGGTACAGACTGACTCTTCCTAAACACTTGAACATGCTATTTGGTCAGGAATGAGCAAATTGTCTCATGTCTCAATAATGGAGTAAAAAATAAGATATCCACATGCTGAAATTGATCTGTAATGAAGGGTGCCCGTGTCTTGAAGATTACCTTGTCCCACATGTATGTTTTAATATCTGATTTGCTACACTAAAAACATACCTGTTGCAGTTTCTATACACAGCAATAAAAGAATATATAAAACATTCTCAGCTGCATACAACAGACATGCTAGAAAAAGAATCACTGTTTTAAGCATTTTAAATCAAAGGTAATAGCAACTGGAACAAAGTTAAGATTCTCTGATAAGCTGGTTTACAGCTATTTACATACAAATAATTTGTTAAATAGAAGATGCCTTCACTATAAACATTACTAACAGAGAGAGAGGCTGGCAAAGCATTATAGTCACAAAATCCAAGTTTAAAACATTTTTAATTATTTGCAAACTACTCCTCACTGCAGGATGCATATTAACCTGCAGATAATGGAACAATATACTTACGCTTTTCTTCAAATGTTAAGAACTACTAAAGATGATGTTTCTTCTTGTGAACAATGCAACTACTTCAATAACACTTTATTACATTTCTAAAGAGACAAACAACTCTCCCACAACAATACTCCACACAAGCACCAAGATTTGAGGTTTTGTCCAATCCAGATACAAGGTAAATCTTTATTCAGACATAAAAGTCCCACCATTGGGAAAATTTTTATGGATAATTTCTGTTATAATACACAAGTCACTCTTCTCCCAGGATTGCTTCAAAGTCTAAGCTAGAATTTGCAGAAGGATTATTATATTTGATAGAAGGCTTAGCTGTGGGTCTAATAAAAACGACATGAAAGAGCGCAATGGTAATAAAAATCCATAGTCCAATGTTGTTACATGGTTAGGAGCATGGATGTTAACAATACAAAAAAACCCTATCATGTTGTTCAGAATTTTTTGCATGCAAGGTGCAAAAATAAGGAAGTAGCTTTAAAAAAAAATCAAAATAACTAAATCATTCATTAACAACAGAGCTATTTTCTGCTCGAGACCCTTAAGTACTTGTGTGCTACTCCATAGGTACAAATGACTCGCACCATTTACTGCTAACTAGTAGAATGCGTAGGAATACACTGGTCTGGCAGCTTGACAGAGATTTGTGGAAAAAGAGTCAGATATCTCAAGCTGTCAGAAATAAAATGGATCTTGCTAAAGCATGGAAAGTCAAGACATTTGTATCAGGCTTTTAAGCTAACCTAGTAACAGTGAAAATTCAATACTTAGAAAGATACCTGCAACCTCACAAGTCACAACTGCGTTTCTGTACGTGCTCTCCATGTATTAAGAAATTTGGAAATAGTGAGAACAGGGAAAGATAAAATGGATGACAGTTTATTAAATAAAAACTACCCTAATATTAGAAGTCCATTACTTTCTTGGGAGAAATGTTCTTGAGGAATTTCCCTGCTCAGAAATTTATCATTATTTCACTACAGAATGAACAGCAAGCATCAGACGTAATTTGTAACAGTAACTGGGAACGCTCATGATGCTCTCCAACTTTACAACTGAATTTTAGACACTAATACTTCTTCCATTTATTTAGTCTAGTATCTCATCTACATTCTGTTACTTACACACACATACGTGCACTAACAGAAAGATGTAACATTTCTAGAGTTAGTTAGTTCTGGGAACTGTGCCGTTTAGTACTTGAATTCTATCTGGCCTCTCAGACCTTAGGTGGACACGGACCATGCACTTCAAAACCATGTATTCAAATGGCCATTGGAAGTCATGCCCATGATAGCAATGGAGAGCACCATATCCCAAGGGTGCAGCCTCTGTGGCAGACAGAAATGAGGCTTTAGGAGTCAGAGACAAGTATCTCTCCATTTTCTCAGGGGAAGCCAGTGCCCAGAAGAGATCAAAAAATGTAGTAGAGCCACATGCTTCCTTGTACATCCATCCTTTACAGGTTCCACACTAAACAGAAGATTATCAGGGGAGTGGTATAACACTAAGCAAAAACCCCCCAGCTGTTTAGGAAGGAAACAAACTTCTGCCCTCATGGTGCTTCCTTAGGGACATCGGAGCTAAGTCTGCTCCACTGTATGGTGTAGTTTCTCATGGGGTTTGATCAAGCCTACATAAAGTTTGATATATTCCAAGTCAGGAATGAACTTAAATCCCAGATCTGCACAGTTTCAGATCTTTGTGGGCTGGGACCAAATGCACTAAGACAACATGCCACAGCATGCAATTTCATAAGAAATGTGATGATGGGAGCTCGAAGACGTTTCACAGAACTGTCACGATTTATGAAGGTGTAAGTCTATAAATGTTATCAAATATAGGCACAATGTTTCTCTCAAACAAAAACCCCAAAACCCCAAACCAAAACTCTACCCCAAAAACAACAGTCAAGACAATGAGACAAGGCCTAATCAAATTGGACATTTTTCTTCAGTATTCTCGTACTTTTAGTTTTCTTATTCTTTAAAAACATTGGCTATTTAAGGATGGTTGAAATAAATTTATTCAGAGATAAATAGGAAGATGCTAATATAGTCTGAGACCACTATCTATCTTTGTGAACTCAGAAAGCACATTACACAAAGCAGCATTAGTGTAAAAATGTTGCATAGTTGTGCAACAGAACTGTGCTCTAGTAAAAACTTCTGTAGAGCTTCCTTAGTAAGAAAACTAAGCTCTTAACTGCTTTTCATCTACGGGCAATGTAACTTTTAGAAGAGGATCAGCCTCCTTTGTGACCCATGCACTTTTGCTGCTGTAGATGTAGATCCAGAAAAAAGAGCTTGAATTTCCAATCTCAGGCTGATATGGAAGGCTGGCATTTGGAAAAAAGTGTCTTTTTTTCCTATAAGCTGAGAAAATTTGATCTAGCAGCCTCCAAGTGGCAGTAATTGTGGAACCCCACAATGCTGTTTTAACATCACTTTTCAGGAAATAAACAACTTAGAAAGTTGTCATGAAAGTCTCAATGATTGCAAAGCTAAATACAGCTGGTGTTCCAGTTTCTGCTGTTTGATGGTTACTTTCTGTATTTGGGAACTGTTTTCTCAATGAGCATTTGAAAAAAGTGAAAGAGTCAGGACTAGTTCAAATCTGAAGACAGATGAAAGAGGCTGACAGGAGGAAGAAATAGGATTCAGTGATGAGAAAGAAGTAGCAGCTACAAGACTCCTGGAAATTTCTGAATAAGGGAAAAGAAAGATTGCATCATTCTTCAGAGAACTTTTCTCAATGGTTGCCAGTCTTAGCTGAAATTATGGCTCTTACATACATGCCACCACATCCATGAGTTCATTTATGTATAAATATCCTTATAAGCATAGTGACACAGTAAGTATAAAACAGGAAGTGCTTTATACCAGGCTATGTTACTGTGAGTGACTGTGAAACTTCTGCTGTGTATGTCAAAAAAACACGGGAAGGAGAAGGCAAAGCTATGATCACCTTCTGCCTTCCTACGGTTCTTGGCTGGGCTATTTTGCATGGCAAGAGCCAGCAAATGCAACGGCAGGGAAGAGAAAGAGTCACGGTCAGTGCAGGTCACTACACTTCTTCCTCTGCAAGGTATAGCTGAAATTTTACCTCGCCCCTCAACACTGAGGTTAGGCAGGGCCTGGAATGGAAAAGAAAACTAACAGTCTTCAGAAGTTACTCTTGCTGGTCATGCATGACAAAAAAGATTTGTCATAATTACAGTCACACTTTCATCTTCCCATGTTGCTTCTGGAAGCAACACTGCCGCTCTGGCAGCCCCCAGCCCCAGTCCCTGCTGGTTAATCTACAACTCACAGGGGAAATGGGCATTATTCTGGTCTTGTTAGTAATTCCCAAATAACATGGTTCCACTGGTATTCCTATATGGCTTGCTGATGTGTCTGTCATTGTACTTTATGTGCATATTGACCAAAAAGAGCAACACGGTTTAGAGGTGTACCAAGATTATTGTTTTTAAAACATTCTCTCATGAATTTTAAAACCCTTCACACCCTCTCACTTCTTTGCTGAGTTCTGCTATAGAAATTACAAGCTGAATTACATGTTGATGAGCAGTCATGAGGTCATGGCAATTTTAAGCTTTTTGAGACAAAAACTAATTTACTTTTTACATACATGCTATGTTTAATACATAAAGGGTCTACACATTCAAACTACTTCAGTCTCTGACAGACTACGATAAAACAGCACGTACTGATCTGCTACAGCAGCAGAGCATGCACATTTGGCAGTATCATTCATTCCAGCTTCCACACTAAGCACACTGCTACCAGCAAGGTTATATCTGTAAAATGGACTTGGTCAAACCACTATACCAACTGCTCATTGTACCATCCTACACTTTACTGACATTGTTACAGTGATAAGAAAAAGGTTGTATGAGCCTTACCCAAGTCATTGAAAATCTGGAGGCATTTTGCCTGTGATCAGCAAAGCTCATTAAGCAGGAAACTTGCTGTCTTTTATAAAAGAGCTGTAAAGGCAGCATGATGTAGGAACAACTCCCCATTTTCTGTGTGCAATGTATTTTACTTTGTTCTGTAAGTCACATACAACATAACCCACAACAGTGAACTCTGTACATAGGGTTATAGTGTAGACTCTCACGCATCTTTGTACTCGCACGTGCTATATATAAAATAAAGGCTTTAACATGTTACGTGAGATGTAGATTCTTTGTGACCGATTCTGACCCTGCAATCATATTGTTCCCAGCAGACACGCCTGCAGATGTTGGGGAACCTTCTAGATAGAAGGTCCTTTCTGCATGATATGATTGCAGGATCGGGTGCTAAGACTGTAAAGACAAATGGTAAACTACAAAATTCAACTGTTGCTGTTGAATCTCAAATACAGCAATGCTCCAGTAGTTTTCACATAGAAGAGAGTCTTAAACCAACGTGATTCAACAGAAAATGGCAGTACATGCTTTACTGTTTCAACTCTAAAGAAAATCCCCCAAAATAATATGACTATTTGCTTTCATACAGTTCTCATCCTTTGGGAGGTGAACGGGGAAAAAAATAAAAGAATCACTGCCTCCTTATTACTGCAAAATTCATTTTTCTTCATATTTTGCTAGTTCACTTCCCAATGAACTGCACCCACCAAGCAAGGTCACATAAATGATTGTAAAAACAAGTTTCCTTTGTGCATGAAGAGGAATGAATCATTTGGAAAAATGTGACATCTTCAGGACTATTCCTGCCACTATGCAATATTTCTCTAAATTATGCAATCCATCAAAATAGCATTCATAAATGCATTTTTGGAAAAAAATGACCTTAAGTAAGTTTCTGCATAATAGCAGCAAGTGGGATTTCTCAGCAAAAGTGAAAATCTGGAGAACAGGAACACTGGAAAACCGTAAGTCAGCTACTCTACAGCAGAAGCTTTCAAACCAAAACAAGGGCCATCTGAAAACAAACAACGCTGAACAGTCAATCACTGAAGTAGCCCTCTTTCTTTGAGGTGCAAAGAAACTTGAAGGCTTTGCAAGAATGCACAGAATGGACAGCAAATTATCACAATGTCACAGAGACGCCTCAGCTGACAGGTTTTGTGGCCTCCTTTAAGGTCCTTTGCTACATGATTTCATTTCTCCTGCATCTTTAAGCCCCTTCATAGCTAGATATTTACAGATATCGCTGCTACTGATCTCAGAAGTTGAAGTGCAGTATGGCTCCTAATACATCATTGTATGCTATTTGGCAACATCTCAGAGTTTAAAAGTCCAAAGAAACCCCTTTGCACCAACTCTTTATTAGCTTCCTTCAGCCCTTAAAATGTGTTAAATCTGTTAATTAAGCTAATTAGCAATATTCAGATAGTTTCTGAAGGGAGAGATGCTGTCATATAAACTTCTGATCATCCTGAGATGTTTCTCCTACACTCGTTACTACAGCAAATGAGGCATGTGATCAACAACGTATCTAATGAGTAGACTAGAGCAATCACCAGTCAATACAGGAATCTCATCGGTTTTTGTTACTGACACCTCATAAAGCAGCGTTGCTACACAATAAGTAACTTGCAGATTTTAAATGATTTAGTTGAACACAGAAAGGCTTCTCAACCACTAATACACAACTGGAGGTTTTTTTGTAGAAAAAGGACCTAATTTCACTGTCTTCAAAATCAAGAGCAGAACTTCTAAAGGTAACAGCAATCCAAGATGATGTTTTGAAGGATCCTGATACCCTTTTAATTCTCAATTAATTCACTACATGATTTACATAAAATGAAACAAATACAAATTCTGACAATAATCTTCAATACTGTGATATAGTATAATTAGCGAACAGTATCATTTTAATTTAATGTCATAAGATAATGGTCTACTGTTTCTGCCAAAGCCCACCAAAAATTCCACATTTATGCATGTTACACCAAACGTGTTACACCCAAGCCTCTGGTTCACTCAAATCTCTGAATCTCGTATGACATTATCATGGAAATTCCCACTTGCAAATCAGTGTCTAAGATGTCACATGAAACACAATCGGAGATAGGGCTGCACAGATGTGAAGAAGTCCAAAGGCTTTCTGCCTTCATAAATTGTCAGGTAATCATCTAGTAGTGAGGAAAAAATATATTCTTTTCCCTATAAATTAACCAAATCACTGAACTCTGATGAGAATAAAACCTGATTTTGCTTCAAAGCAAGCTGGGAAAGGGAAAACTGGGGTAAAATAAAGGCTCCACCATCTTCAGTTAGTGAACAAATATTAGACACTAACAAATCAGCTTTAGTTTTGCATGGTACAATTGGTTTTAAATGCTCTCAGAAATTTATCTAATGAAATATTCATATATAACCCTATGCATTTCATCCTAAATGCTAGAAGAAAAGAGCAAGTATGAAACAGCAAATAATTTCAGACTTCTTCATGAGAGTATCTGTCAGTAGTTTAAAATTGCACCATGACATACACTAAGTTGCACCTCAAGCACAGCACTATGGGGTTTCTTTCCTCATCAGATAAAACATCAGAAAGAAACTGTTAAAAAAATCTTACTGAAACTGCATTTTTGTACATTACTATAGTCCTTAACTTACTGAATAAATAAATAAATCCAAACCAAAATCCTGCTGTGCTGTACACAGATTTCTTTTCCAGGTAAACAGCTGTATCTGCTGATGAAGCACTGAAAGAAAAGAGGGCTTGGAATGGGTCTGGAGGCCATTCAGAGGTTCCTCCTACACCACAATGAAATCAATACTTTCCTCATTGCTTAACAGATTTTTGTCTACCCAGAGACTGTCCTCCAGAGATGGCAATCCAACAGCTTACCTAGGTAATGTGTTTCAATACTTTCCATGCCTTACAGTTTGGAAGTTTTTCCTACCTCAACTAAAGCTTCCTTGCTAAGTTTTACAGGTTTTTTTCTTCTCCTGACCTCACTGGCAATACAGAATAGCTTATTAACATTTTCTTTGCAGAAACTTCTCTAAACCTCTTTCTTCCCTCAGTACTTTCCTCTCAAAACAAAACAATGCCATTTATTTCAGGATGATGGCTCCTAAACTTCCAATTATGTTGCTGTATTTCCCTCTCCCTAATTGTCAGATGATTAGCATTTTTTTAAACTGCGGTAATCAAAACTGGACATATTTTATCTTTAACCTTCAGACCACAATGTAGAAGAAGAGGTTATTTTACGCATACTACACTGCTGTCAACACATCTCAATGTTAAGGCCTATTTCTGTTCTAAGTGGTATGACACTGTTGATACACTAAGTTTGCAATCTTGTAGAAAAGTCAGACACCCTTCATTGCAGGACTTTTGCCCATCCAGCCAATTCTGTCCTTCTGCCGTAAATCATTGCTAACCAAAAGTGAAATTCACTCTTAACTGGATGCCTACTAAAGGACCTTCTAAAAGCTGGATGTCCAACCTAATTTAACTAGCCTGTACAAAATGCCTCTGATCTCAGTGAAGAGTGACAGTGCATCTCATCCCATGTTAAGACAGATGTGTGTGGAATTAAGTGCCCTCAAGAGAGGCAGTCCTCACAATTTAGCAAGGTAAACAGGATAGTTAAAGTACTGGTTTATAGTTAAGTGATGGCTATCAAATTTTCAGGCAGCTATTCAAAGTAAAATATGCCTGACATGCACTGTTCACTTTCCTCACCAATCTGAACTCTGCTCCTTGCAAACCAGAAAAAGAGCAGGAAGCATTTTTACTTTTATCACCCAATGTACTTGTGTCCCCTCCCAGCTTAATGCCTTTGGCCATGCTTGCTAAAATAACCCACCATCTTAACCAAAAGCGTTGCACAGCGCCAGTCCCAGGAGAGAGTCCTTCCAAAGAGAATCCCCCTCGCTGAAGCCCCTCATTTTGAAGTGAAGTATTAATTAATTACTCTGAATACAGAATTAAAAGCAGTTTGTTACGTAGAAGACATTTCTCCTGCTTTCTTATTAGAATGACAGTATCTCATATGAGAAAAGCCTTACTAAAAAAAAGTCAAAGCAAATGCCTGTTGCAGGAACTTTTCTCTTCCTAAATAGCTTATGACACTGACCCTAAGTTTTAGAAACAAGCACTGAGGCTGGTCCAAACAGTTTGAGAACAAATAAACATACATGAGACACATACCCCCCTGCTCTCATAATTTTGACAATAGTGGTTTTAATGATGCACAGAAATTCATTTTAAAGCCAGATTATTTTTCACAAGAGAAAAGCAAATGCTAAAAAATACTGCTACTTGGCATGCTCAAATATAAACTCTCCTCATCAGTGGTATGGGAGCTGTGGAAAGCACTGCCAAGGTACTGCAAAACAGTTCAAGTATCAGTCAAGCAAGAATTCCCGGAAAAGGGGTAACTATGGAATGGAAAGGAGTACTGCACCATCCGAAGCTACCACCCATGATAAACAGCCTCATATCAATCCTGTTCCTAGAAAGCAATCCACAAAGCTCTGATAACAAAGATAGCTCACTTGCATGGCTGTCCTTGCACTGACTACGCTGTCCTGAGCTTTAACTGCTTTCATGTACAAGTCCTGTCCTGCTCACTCTCAGGCAATTGTACAGATTTACTAAATCTTTGCAAAAGAACACAGTAGATCCTCTTCAGTAACCAAAGAACAAAAACAGAAGTGCATTTTGTACATCTTCAGCTTTAGTAAAATTTCCTTTTAAGAGTTAGCCATTTTAAATCTGCATCACTGTCACACACATGCTAATGGGAAACTGCTCTCCAAGCACTGTTTTTATATATTATACAACAGAACTCATAATTTCTGACTACAAAGTGCTACACATTGGGCATTTAGGGTTTTTAAATACGGGTATTCTGAGGTGCATTTACATGCCAGACCTGAAAATGCCATGCACAACACCTAAAGCTGCATCTAAACCTGGATATCTGATTTCTGCTCTGAGATGCATTTTTTTACTTGAGTTTAGCATGTATGTTCTTGATTAATTTTGTTAATGACCTACAAATGCCCATTATATTTACAGACTGAAACACATCTAATTCTCTTATTGTCTTCCTATCTGTACATGTACAAATCTTTGTAGACATAATTTTGTGGGATTTGAACAAAGAAACTGATTATTCTTTGCAGCTGATGTGCAGGTGGACAGCTTGCTTTCCACAGTTCTCTATTCCTTACCTGGTCTCTATTCCTTATGTAGAGGGATTTTTTTATTATACTACAGCTGTAGAGCCCTCTGCCTCCTCAGTCAACTAGTCTCAAGTCCTGCTGCCCAGGTTGCTGAGATGTCCTCCAAATGCAGATGTCTACTCCCTACTTTTTTTTTTTTTTTTTTTAAGTGGTGAAAAACCCTGCCTAGGTTTCATGACCTAAGACGAATTTCAAACAGATCAGAAAAGGTTTTAAATAGAGCAAGAATATTTTTTTTAATATTTTAACCTGAAATTCACGAAGTATCTTCTTTTTTCTCAACTCAACGCTAACAGTTATTGACTCAAAGTAACTAGATATGTATTTTGCAGATCTTAGTAATGTACTGGACATTATAAATCTGCTTTGTCTACCAAGTGCAAGGACACAGATTTGGTTATCATGTAGAGAAGTGGTTTGAGAGTACCTTACAGATTTCTTGACTACTCTTCACAAGACACTGATGGGAGGTCAACAGCTGTTCTAATCAAAGCTCTTCAATATCACAGTGCACAAGAGAAAATCTTAATTCATGGGAACTTTATATTGTTTGCATCACACCAGAAAAAGTATAAAAACCCAAAACAAGCACCCTTCTGCCCACCGAACACCCACCCACTACCACCACCCTTACTTCTTCAAACAAGTCAAGCATATACCCAGCTAACTTTTTATGAAGGTAATGACAAAAACTTGAGTTGAAGACAAGCAGCTAGATCATCTCATCTATCCTTGGGATAACAAAGGAATGACCAGAATATATATTGTAGCATTTAGTTTGGTTTGAATATATCAGAACAGCACAGACTACATAAAAATTTATTTATCTTTCAGCACTGCACTCTCCAAATGTATGTATAGATTTCTGTTACATCTCCTACAGACCATCACTTATATTTATTTTAAATTGAAGACCACAGTTCTGAATAGTGCTTCAGGATTTTACTGGCCTTCAATACCCAGCATTTGTTCTGTAGTAGGAAAACCACAATGGAGCAGGAGTGTTGATGCAATAAAATCTTCATTTGTACATAAGAGTTGTCAGAACCATAAAGCAGTAATAGAATACACTCAGAGTCATCTGTGTGATCTAAGATTACAGGCATATAAAGCTTAACACTGAGATTTCTACTAGTAGAGTATGAGCTGCACTAAGCAAAAGCTCTTACGTTCTAAAAATAAAGTTAATTTGATTAACTCATCATGGAAACAAAGCTGCAAATGACTAAACTAATTTGCTATTCCTATCTTAGACACCTGGTACCTAATATGTACTCAAGCTATATGCAGAGCAATAGACCAAACAACTACTAAAAAAGCCCCACCAAAACCAAACCTATAAAAACAATCAATGCTTGATCCGGTTTAACTAAATACTGTTCTACTTGCCAAAACACTGTCCTTCATCAACTGTAAACCCCACGGTTCTGCCAACTGCTAACCCTTTCAAAGAGGAAAGGCCTACTTTATCCATTTGTTATATACAAAATTGCATTAAGGAAATAATTTCCATGAAGCTATAAACCTGAAATGGTCAGTTTCACAGGGTTGGGTTTTTTTTGTTTCAGTAGATAAGAAGTGATGTCTAACTTTATTTCCAAACTTACTCTCTCAGCTATTTTTTTCTACTGAAACTATTAGCCAGCTAACTAGGAGGAAACAAAGAAAAAATTAAGCCTTTTTAAGAAAATAGGAAAGAAATCTTTCATGTTTTAAGAGCAAAACCCAAACAAGTATTGAACAAGTATTTCACCCATCTTCTCTGCCCAGTATTAACAAAAAGCTTCACTATACTTTATGCTAAAAACGGGCTGTTTAAATGTTTTTTTGCTTTAGCTCAGAAGACAAATTGTTCAGTTTATACACATAACTTACTCTTTAATACCTTTATTATTCTGAGATGCTTAAGTAGGAACCCCAGAGCTGGCCTCTAAACCACTGCAAGGAGCAAGAGGAGGAACATGAAGGTGCATAAAGGAGCAACAGGCAGCAGTCTTTGTAGGAGAGCACTTCCAGGCACAGAGCCTATTAGTACTTCCCTCATGAGGAAGAAATATTCCTCTGCAAGACCTTTATTTGACAGTGTGGGGCCCCGGCAGCAATAGGAAACTAAGAAGAAAACCAGTCCTGCTTACACTGAGCTCTGGAAAAAAAAAAAAAGCAAAAGCAAAAAAAAAAAAGCTGGATTTGTCCTCTGAATCAGCTAACAGCACAATGCTGCATCCTACTTATTCAGCAATACCTCAGGCTGATACTGTCACCCAAGTTCTCACCCCATGCTCAAACCTTGTCCTCAATAGTCAGAAGGTCCCTACCCTGACAACAGATCCACTAGAAAAAAAAACCTTAATTGCTCAATTATGCAGATCTCATTCACTAATCTTCCACAGAATATGTGACTTCAGTACACCTATCCTTACTAATGTACATGAATACAGAGCAGAAAAAAAAAAATCCAACATGGCTAATATTTCACACATTTATTTGATCTTCAGTGATTTCACTGACAGAGAAGCCTGTTAACTCTCTTTCTATACTTGATGGGAGAAAGGCAGTGTTTCTTTGTAGCCACAAAGCCTGCAGAGTTATTTAGATTTTGTCAGACAGATTTTGATCGTTTTGAACAGGAACAGAAAAAAGTTACTCCCAGGTAGTGAACTGAGAGAAGAATCTGGCTCAGCCTATCCAAAGTAATATTTAGAAAGTTGTTATCTAGAAAGCACATAAAAATAAACTTGCCTTCCATAAAGATCCTGTTCCAGTAGATTTTTCCAACATGATTTCCTCCAAGAAATATTAGATTTGATAAAATCAACATTGAAGTGCTAACAGATGCTAGGACAGCATGAAGTCGACGACGAATTCTTGGTGAGAAGAAATGCTCCTGAGGGTCAAAACAAAACATGCAGATGAAGTCAAGAAACCCTATCATTTTTCAACCAACGTTAGAAAAAGACATGGTAGCTATGACAGACAATTTTCATGCAGAAGTTCAAATCCTTATGAAATACACCCCAAAGCTTTTAAAATATCTAGCAGAACTCCCACCAATGTCATTTAAGTTTGGGTAGGATTTCACGATAAAAAGTGATGTTGAATCATACTTGAGGTTGGAAGAGACCTCTAGAGGTTACCTAGAAAGGTCATCAAAGTAGGGTCAGCTAGACCAGGCTGCTCAGGACTGCATCCAGTTGGGTTTTGAATATCTCCAGTGATGGAGACTGCACAACCTTGCTGAGAAAACTATGCTGGTGTTTGACTACCCTCACAATAAAAAATTTTTTCTTACACTTAAGTGGAATTTCTTCTATTTCAGTTTGTGCCCATTCTGGCTTTGTCTTCCTCCTCCTTACAATTAGGTATTTATACACATGGATAAGATCTCCCCGAGCCTTCTCTCCTCCAATGCTGAATAGTCCCAGCTCTCTCAGCCTCTCCTCACATGGCAGACACTCCAGTCCCTTCACCATCCTTGTGGCCCTTTGCTGGGCTGCTCACGCCAGCATGTCCATGTCTGTCTCGTAGTGAAGAGCCCAGAACTGGACACAGTTCTATACATTCTATGTCTTTTTTTTTTTTTTTTTTTTTTTTTTTTTTTTTTTTTTTTTTTTTTTTTCTTACTAAATGTACTCCTTGGCAAATTTTTACTGATGGATGTAAACAGCAGCAACATGCTTCTGGGGTTGATAATACTATCCAATAGGTTCCAATATGGAGTAAAGCACTTCAGTACAAAACACACATCATCAAACAACTTCAGAAGTCAGTAATGCTTTGGTTGATTAATAAGACTTCACTGAAAGATTCCAGAGTCAGATCAGAACTGGTTATCTCAATTAATTCAAATAAACAGATACTTCCGTATAAAAAAAAAAAAAAGATTTAAATACACATGCAACCCCCCTTTTTTTTTCAGTGAAAATATTACTGCTCATGTTTAAGAAGTATAAATAACTGTTTTAAAGTTTTAGTACTGCTGTTGTAGCAACACAAATAAAGTAGGCCTCTTTCTACCATATGCTAGTTCACATTTTTCTGATTCTATATTTTGTACTATCACCTGAGGTGTAAGTGCAACACAGAGACTGCAAGAAGACAGTGAAAGAAGGATGAGAAAGTTTTAGCTTCCTCCAATATTCAGTTGTTAGAACAAATACTAAAGAGCATTACAGCACATCACAAAGAAATATTATCTTACTATTGGAAAATGAAAAATATCTTGTTCAATATGGCTCCGGGCTGAAAGTCTCTTTACACAGTGCCTGAATCTGCAAAAAGACTGAATGCTTTGTGTGAAGTGATAAGCATTTTCCAGAGCATGGGAATGAAAGAAAAATATCAGGAGTGCCTCAGCCTTCACATCACAAATGGTGATGTTGCAGAAAACAAAGTCTTGTGACTGCAGCATCAAACAAAAGGAGCAGTAATTAATCTTTAATAGCTGCAATCAGATTCATGCTCAGATACCTAAACCAACATAAACACATACTTAAAACAGACCTAAAAATACATTCATAGACAAATAAATGCTAGCTTTGTAAGCATCAAAACAAATGTTTCAACTGCTAAACTATAAAATGACAAATCTTCAAAATAAATGACAGTTACAAGCATAAAAATACTATTTTAACATATTACTGCAAAGCAGATCTCTGGTAAATTGAATGTTAGCCCCAGTCAGAACTATATCTAGTGTATGAGTCTGAGTCAGCACAAAACTAGGGATAGATAAGCTTCAAGGAAAAGTACTCTGTATGCATAATACAGCAATGGTCAGTCTTCCATACAACACTATGAAAAACATACATGTCTGAAAACAGAGACAGATTTTTCTCTAAAAATTTTAGATGAAAACTATATCATCATAGGACAAGGATAGAGAACATAAGATAACCATAATTATTCACAGGAAACAACAGTTAGTGAAGGAACTTTTTCCCTTTCTAGTACTGCAACTCCAAAGCTGCCCAAGGACTTCCAAAACCTTCTCCCTCAGAAGATATCTTTAGTTTGACTCTTCCTGAAATGCACACTATGAATGCATGGCTCCATACATGAAAAATGTACGCCTTTTCAGAATGCATTAGTGTATTCAGATAGAGATATTAAAAATTTTGCTACTAAATCCATATTAACAACCAAGTTTAAGTAAGAAGCAGTTATGATCATGCCAGCTTGAACTTTTGTGTTAAGTCACCAAACTTACCCTCTTCTTATACCATGCTAATTAATTCTGATTGAGCTGTAGCTTATCTACAGAGCATAGTCTATCATCAGATTTACCCTTCACTCTCCCTTTGCCTATCAAACTTCTTCATCAACTCTACAGAGAAACAGTTTTAATTAGTAAAGGGGGGAAAAAAAGAACCTTGTGGTAGAGCTGTAAGAAAGATTTAAGAGATGGACAACCCACCAGAGAGCTGGTGTTGGACTGCATTTTCCACCAAGGCACTGATTAGACTTGGTTAAGTTTGTGAGGTCTGCCTGTTTTGCAACCCAAAGCAGCAAAATGAAGACAAACAGGAATAGCTAAAAAAGCTCTGCCGCTTTTTTTTTAAAATGATAGTTACTAAAAAACCCAACCTGTCACATATAATATGTCACCCTCTACAAAAGTGCTTATGTGTTAAACAATCTAGACTAACTGTAGTACAGACCATAAAAGCCTTTGGTCATTTATAAGGTATAAGGGAGTAGTTTAAAACAGAAACTGTTTAGGCAAACATTGAACCCTTTCTGGGTTTTGCTGTAGCTAATTTCCATTAACTTTGCTAGGCACTGATCCAAAAATCAGTAGACATTTTCCTGAGAGTCTCTGATTTCAATGCAGCTTTTAGCCAGCTGCAACAAAGGTAAAAAAAGAAAACGTTCTTTAAACATCTCATGTCATCTAGAAAAAGCTAACTATGAAAGTACCTGAGCAGCTACTGTGCTCAAATAAATAAACTGGAAGCATTAATTTACCCATAGAAAAGGAATAAAGCTGGTCTAGACAATCCATAATAACATCTGTGATTTAAATATCTACCAGCATGTGGATTTTTCTGAATATACAGCAAGTTGTTTTCATCAAAGCAGACAAAATTAAAAAAACCCTCCACACCCACAACTCTTCATTATGCTATTTAATGCTTTTAACAATATGTTCCCATTGCAACAATACAAGCAGCTGCTATGGATTTGTCGTGTTTCTCTGGATTTTACTGCTGTCTCTTTCTCTCTCCCCTTTTCCTGTTGGAAATATGGCCAGAAGATAGTGGCAAAAGAGCACCTGGTGTTAAAATGACAATGAAGCTGTGGCTGCCTGGCTGAAATCCTAATATTTACATCCTTCCTCAATGCTCCATCTTACTTGTAATCTCACATCAATACTTCATCATGCTTTACTTTTAGTAATCACCACCATCCCCACTTCCCCACACACTGTGACTGGACTGTAGCATTTAAACTACACAAAAAAAGAGACATATTGTCAAGATACTCAGTCCAAAGGCATGCAACATGACACAGGAGGTGACTCAGAAAGGCTGTTTCAGGTCACCTTTCCTGGAACTGAATGAGAGTTTGGGTTTTTACTCCAATCCAAACCCTGCTGTAAACGAAGGCCAGCTTCAGATATTTTTGCCAGTTTTTGTGAAAAGCCTCTCTCTTAACACTGTTGGGTCTAGCAAAATCGGCTACCATCAGACCTCTCTCAAATTGGCCTTCTCAGTTATCTTACAAAACCACTATCAGGTAGTGCGGTACCTTGAAAAGTAAAATCTGTGTATGTGTTTGAGAGGGGTGGAAGAAGACAGGCATGAAAAGGATTTGCACAGTCCAAACATTCCCATTCCTAAACCTATTCCCAGTTACACATGCATGTCACATTTAGTCTTTAAGTGAAAGACAAGCCACAAATAGGAAGCTTGTACAACCGTTGTTTCTTGAGAAAGATAGCTTATGAAGGACAACATGCACCAGAATAGATAATTTAGGTTAGAATTAAGAGTGAAGTTAAATGACATAGTGGAATTTTGAAGTCAGAGGGGATGTGAGAGAAAATACACATTTCATTTACTTTTGCAAAGCAATTACACCACTATATGTGAGAAACAACCAAACATGGCAGAAGACAGCAGAACATCATTTAAAAGAACTTATCTCTAAGATGAGTTAGAGCTAACAAACAGTAAATTATCATTTTTACTGATTTACAGGACTGTGTGTAACAATACAACTGAATGCCATGGAGAGATGAAATTGAGGGTCCAGAAGTGCTTTTCCTAAATGCATTTACATCTACTAGCTAGACAACAACAGTGAGAATACTTTGGGGAATACTGACCAGAATAAGTCATCCACCCTTCCACGTGGAAGTTGAGGAGATACCTGAGATGGAATTCAGTACAGCTGTCAAACTAGGCAGTCCTATACAAAATATCAGGCTAAAGTCTTCTTTTACAGAAATATATTCTCCAGTATATTATCAGAGACCCAATCCTACATCTTCCTACAGCAACCATTCTTAAACTTTTTCTAGCAACAGTGGTGGCACCATGGTGATTTGGCACGTCTCAAATGCTCGTTATTCAGAGAGCTGCTGAATCCATTTGCAGTAGCTTGTTCTGAGAGGAGGTCACATGCATCACGCTGTTTTTAGCAACTGGGTTGCATGTTTTCCCCCACACTGCAAACCCACCCTGATGACAGGGTGACATGTGGCAAGAAGCCTCCCCTGACAGACAGTAGCTGGTAACTTCCTGGCAAGTGCTCAGAAGATGGAAAATAGCTATGCATGCTGCATTCGCAACGCATCTCATTTATATAGCTGCTCTGGGACAGATTAAAGAAAACTTCTACATAAAGTCAGTGATGTTATCAAGCTTGTTCATACTAAAAATACTTTAACAAGTCCCATGTAAGGGAATTAAATTTGGTGCAATTTGAACAAGTGTCCATCTTCATGGAGTAAAACAGAGACTCACAACACTTACTCCTTTTTGAACTACCCTTCCAGAAACTTGATAATCCAAGCACATGGCAAAATAAGAGCGTATGGTAAAATTGGAGAAGCAGCTGAGTAGTTCTTATGGGAACATATGCACTGTGGAATAAGACTGTCAGATACTATGGCCAGAGTGACATGAAACATGTGCTCGGTACTACAAACTGTAACACTACAGATTACATTATTCTATTTTCATCTGCCTTTGGTTTTTAAAGGGTCAAAATAATCTTGTACAATTTTTAGAAGAGTTGTCTTTTTTTAAACATATAATATGTAATTACTATCTGTTCTACAGATTTCATCTTCTCCCACTTAAACCGATCAGCCAAATTATCCACAATAATTCTAAAATAAGATACACAAACTGCACTATTTGTTGTGTTGAAGAAATCAAGCAAATTAATTACCATTAATATAACACCTAGTCCTGCATTATCTTTCACTGCCTCTCCTAGTGTATGAGGGGAGTAATTGTGCTTCCTACAGTTATGAAAGCTCCATCCCTTTTAATTTCCTGAAGGTTTTTACTAGAGAAGCAGTGCCTAAAAGCTAATGTAATGTTGACTCATCTTTAGGTTTCAAAAACTAAATGAAACATTCTCTGCAATAATCTGTTATATAGGATTTGCAAGGATTTTGGGAGGAAGGGGACGAATGGTAAAACGTTTGTGGGCAAAGCTGCTGCAGTACAGGAGGGGCACAGGTGGCGCCATTATACATATCAGAAAAATGCTTGGAAAAACACTCAAATTGCTTGCTGGGGTTCCTTTTACCAGCGCAGTTTAAGGATCTGAACTTTGGTTTTCATCCCCCATTGCCTCACAACTGAAGAGTAAGGCCTGAATTTGTTTACCTCTCTACAGAAGCAACAGAGACCATCTAGTCAATCTTAAAAGCACTTCTAAGTGTTTTCTTTTAAAAAATGTTTAGATAAATGACAGGCCAACACTTCAGCGTCTATCCCTAAACTCTCATCATCACCCCATTGCCACAAGAGTGAACACCTCAATGCATCCCTTGAATCTGGGTCATCCGCAATGCAGCCATTTGCCAAAAATAACGGGACAGCATAAAAACAAGAGCACGGGTGAAAAGCTGAGAGTGAGGAGCAGATGGGACGGTGGGAAGGGAAGCAACACATCCTGACTAACAGTTACTGGCTATTTTATCTATCTGCAGTTAGGAGCACTGAAAATGGAGGGCAGGGTGTGACTGAGCAGCTGGGGGAGCAGATGGGACGGAGGAAAGGCTGAAAATTGTGACAAAGCTCTGCCAAACAGCATGTCAATTTATTTAATTTTTAAAGCAAGCAATAGAAATGAACATGGGTTGCGTCCAAAGAGTGGGGCAACTTCTAAAAATATTTGTCAATACACACTGTCAATGGGTAATAGTGACAAAAGTGTGTTTGGGAGACTACAGAAATGAAGGGAGGGACTACATGTGCTCGTTAATAAAATGCCGGTAGAAGTTAGGCTCGAAGAGCAGTAGCAGCAAAGAAAAGGCAGTTGATGAGAAGACATGTCAATATAATACCTACTCCTGTACTTGGAAGCTGAGGGACAGATGCTGAATAGTGTAAAAGTAGAGACTGTACCAAAGAACAGAAAAGCAACAAAAAAAAGTCTGGTTGAGTACACATGCAAAATATCCCTTTATGAAATAATCCAAAAGAAACTGTGGAATCCCCAGAGCTGTAACAGTAACAATATATGGGACAGGCCTGCAAGGGGAAAAGGAACAAGATATAATATCAGATCTCATCCATCAACAACTGCCACACCAAATGGAAGAATAAATTTAATTTCTCATCAACATACACTGTACCCTTCAGTAAATATGCTAATCATTCCTGTTTGCTCTGTTCTTCATCTACCTCTAACCAAGACCCATTCCCCTTTGCTTTATTTTTCTGGCATTTTATTTTGCTTGCAGTTGCTCTGTCCCTTCTTCCCTAACTGAACTGTGGCCTGAGGTCAACTCCTGCTTCTTTTTAAGGTATATACTTTCCTTTCAAAGCAAAGGTAAAATTAGCTCCTGGAAGGTTCACACATGAAGGTAGGAACGGACAAAATTTTTCCAAGAGACAGGATGATGCAAATGACCTGTAATTCCCTACATCACTCCTATAAAAAGAGGACCACACAATTAAAATCAAGCAGCTGTCAGTTAAGATCTATTTTCACAAATAGAACTTGTTTCTGAATTTAGGAATAAATGCTATATATAGTATTTCAGAAGATACTCATCTTCTCTATTGATGTCTTACTAAACATTCACTCAACAAAATGCTGTCTTGCACTAGCACCAGTTCATTTTTAGATTTTCCAGAAGATCTGCATTTATAGCATCTCTCAGCAAACAGCCAACCCCCACTTCTGTTTCAAGAAAGCCTCCTACCAGCTCGTATGTGTGCACTACACTTACAGATGCATGCGTGAAAGTTTGACATACACAGAAGTAAATTTCTGTACTTGCTCCTACACTTACTCTTCACCCTTAAAGAACCTGCCCAAACATTTCTTTTTTTAAAGTGGCAGCTTGTGAAAAGTGCGAAATGAACAGCATTGAAATGCACCATCCTCTTTTCTGGTTTATGTTTAAAACAAGGAATTTAACCAAGTCATGACAATGCACATTATCTATAAACGTGTCTCAGCTCTCCCCATGGAGGACAGGTCAAGAGCGCCACCCACTCTGTGTCAGGTCCCTGACATCCTTATTTTTGTTCTTCTGGTTCCCATTCTGCGTATTCTGGTTCTCTCAGTTCCTTCATCTACATTTTAACATTTTTATCCTTTAAATTGTAATCAAATTGGGAAAGGATCTAATTTCATCTATCATTAGTGCTGCATTTTGGTCCTGTCCTTATGGCCCTCCTACACGGTCACTGTGAAACTGAAAATGTTAACAAATAAATAATACACAGTAATAATCCCCATGGAGACATCTGATAAACACTCAGCAAATACAGACCTTGCTTTCCCTGTGGCAAGTTTCTGTAGCTCAAGGCACAGCAGAAAGACAAGAGTACAACTGTTCCTCAGTGCTTTAATTTGTACTTCTGTAACTGCTGACATTTATTGTATGGACTAATTTTTGAGGTGAACAACAGAGGGAGGCTGTATTTGTGTAACAGTAACAAAGAAGCACATAACCAGCATTGCTCTGCCTTCTTTTGGCCCCACAGCATGATTTACTTGTTTTTTCAAACTGTGTATGGCTTGAGCACCAGAAAACTGCCCGATGCTTCCAAAACAGAAGAGGATGTAAATAATGCTGGTAGGTGGGAGAAACATTTTTTTGTTATGACAACTGAGCAGCTATGCAAGGGGATTCCCAGCTGACACTGCTGTCTGAAGCAGAGCAGCAATCATCTGTTTAAAGACAGATATAAAATAACAAGTTTCTCCACTGCTGGCATAAAAAAATAATTATTCTTGTACAAAAACCCAGATACTTGTACTCAGAAGGTAGGAAATGATAGAATGTTATCTCTGAAATCTTACTGTACCCACAATTTTCATTCATTAAAGCCTGTATCATATTGCATATGCTTGTCCCTCACACAAAACAACACCTTCTAGATTCGCAGTCTGTGTTATTGAGTCTGAGGCAGCAAGTTCCCCCAGTAAAGAAAACTAGAATTGGAGTGCAAGTGTGTGTATTTTCAGCAGGGCTCTCAAAAAGTTTTGGGATCCACTTCCATGAACACAAATGAACCCTTACAAGAGGGTGGAAAAGAGAAAAAAATAAAATCAAGCAAAAGCAGAAACATGGCAAGAATTACTTGACTCAGAATTATTGTTGGCACAGCTAGAAGTCCATGGAAAAAACATAAGATGCATCAGCCAGCCCATATTCACCTTTAATGGTCATTGAGCAGCTGAATACAAAAGAGCATCTTAATAACTCAGCTTGCTGCTTCTAGGTACCATACGCAAAGACCAGTTGTCACAGGTCTGCCCTGGCTCATGTTCACATCTAGGGAAAGGAGTTTCCATTGATTCTGAGTCAAGGTACATCTACTTTGGATAGTAGAGATTTCTGGTTAGAGCAATGATATGGCTTAACTCAAGGCTGGGGTGGGAAGTCTCGGTGGTTCCATCATTATGGATGATACCTATATCTCAAAAACCATTTCTGTGCTAGAGAATAAGAGTCTGTTTAAGGGACTTCATTCAACTATCCTACCTTACATTCTTTCAGATTCTCACAGAGTGAAGCAGCTAACCCAACAGAAGCTTACAGCAAGCACATAAAAAGGTTATGAAGGAAGTATCATTGGCAATGCTTGCCACTTAATTGAATCGCCATGCTGCAATAAAAAGAAGTATGAATTACACAAAACTATTCGTAGAAAAGGTCAGACAGGCCTGGCATTAGTAAATCAGTGATATAAATACTTTTTCCACCAAATTAAGCAAAAGAAAGATCAAAGCCTAGTGCGTGCTGAAGAACAGCTGAGAAGGGTCTTTATATATGACAGAAATCTTATTAAAGATCTAATCTTGCAAGGTGGCCAACAAACATACTTCCCTTTAACAAGTTCTTAATGTTTGGTCAGGTCTTGCCTCAGCTGCAGAAGGAAGCTTTACAGTTATCTCACAGCAGATGAAAGTAAGTTATACTTGCTGATGAAATTCTGTGATCATAGGAGGTAGTTATACATTTGCTCAATGTATATAGATCATGGATGTGAAATTCACAGGAATCTTTATCTCTAATAGGCTGAGTTTGGGCCCTAACATCAGGTAGAGTAATTACTGCAGCAGAACCCAATTGGTTTCTTTGTCCCACTGACTTTAAATACGGAGGCTCAGCCTACTAACCCATACTGGTTATGTAGGTTTGCAAGGGGGAAGTTTCAAGGAGTTGAGCTCCTCCTCTCCCACTTCCTCTCATTGGCAATTAGATTGTGCTAGTTTGGGTGCTTTTAGGATCTAGGATCTTTAGATCTTTTTTTAGGATCTTTATCTAGCAATAAAATGACCAGAGGAAGTAAACCTTTCTGCGAGGTCAGATCAGCAAAGATTCCAGCAGGAAGGCATGCAGAGGAGAAAGTGGTGGGACTACGAGGAAGGGATGAAAGGAAAATTAAACCTTTCCCCTTTCAATAACAGTGAGCTCTTAGATCAGCTTAATTCCCTGTCAAACCACAGCCCAGAGGTCAGGCTCACCTCTCAATACCTTTCCATGCTCCACACCAGCTGTCTGCAGGATCACTGCATAATGCATAACTTACGAATAACTGTAGAAATTGTAATGCACCTAGCAGAAAAAACAGGGCGAACAAAATTAGAGGGAAAAAAAATGGACAAAACCCCCTCACCACACCCAACTTTTTGAAGATGTCTAAAATTCTGTTCTCTGTGAAACTTAGGATGCCAATGTCATTGAACACCTCTAGTACCCAAAGCAATGGTGATATTTTAACTACAAACATATGGAGTTCACTCTCGGGGTGGGGGTATCTAACAATCTAATCAAATCTAATCAAACACACTCATCAAAAACACAGACCTCATACAAAGTATTTCCCCTTTTGCAGAGGGAGGCTGGAAAGGCAATTACAGTGTAGTGAAACAGACATAGTGTACCTCATCACAGCCATAAATGAAAATGGAGAAATCAAAGTATTTTATACATTAAAAAAGCAAAACAAAGATAGTACAAATTACTTTAAAATAGGCCACACTTAAAATTAGATGGTTTCTCAAATTGAATTGTTTATGGTATATTTAGTTTCTTACTAAAGCTACAGATAAAATCTTACATTAGAAATTCATCATAGCATGAGTTTTAGGAGAGAGATCTTTATATCTCAATTTTAAAAATTCTTACTAGACTGAATGATGCGTTTTCACCTTATGAAAGAACTAAGAAGATAAATGTTGCTGTTTCAATTGAGATTAAAACATTAATTTTAACAATCTGCCAATTTTACTCCCTTTGTTACATGTTCTTTTGGATGATTTCCAAATATTTCCTTTTAAAAAATCCATTGATTTAAAGAGATGTTGTTGGCTATTCTAAGGTTTAAATCATTCTAAATCTATTTTTATACCAAGATCTAATTTCTTCTATAGATCTATATCTTCTTTTTCTGTAAGAAATTTAAATCACTGGGAGAATTATAGCCATTAGCGTTTTCTTTCAGAAATCTGATATGTTATTTATTAAAAGTCAATACAAATTCTGTCATTGATTTTGAACAAGATACTACTGGAGTCTCTGTTCATCTGTAAGAAATTAATATAGAATCAGTGAAACAAAGCACTACTTTGCTCAGTACAGGTCTAAATATATCCTGAAAAAGTAAAAGAAAAGAACTGGTAAAAACACAATGAAGCTTCTCCAGTTTAATATAAAGTTCCCAGATATGCCCTAGCTTATGATGCATAGCATTTATTGTTGGTTTATATACAATGTTTTAATAAAGAGACAACATTACTTAATTCAGCTCTAATTTTCTGACACCTAGCAAGTAATCTCTAGGGGAAAAAAATAATGTTGATAACTTCTCACAACACAACTCACTGAAATATGAAAGTTCAGAGAAGTGTAAACTGAAAAGTACATAAGAAGGAGCATCAGCAATTTTAGAGATGAAATCAGGAAGCCAGGCACTGGTTTGCACTGGTTCAAATTAAAAGTTTCAGATCCAGTTTTTTGGGTCACAAAATTTACCGTTTTCAGTAAATATTTGTTTATATGTTGATTTTACTTCTCACAAGTAATGCCCATGCTTCTTGGTTGACTCTAGTTCAATATGCCCGAGATGACATTTAAAACCTGTCAGACTGCTGCAAAAGTGTTATTTACCCATATTGCGCTAGGTTTCAAGTGCTGAGATTTAAACTACCATAAAATTTGCATAAATATAGGGTCCAATTCTTTTTATATATTCTTAGTCAGCACAAGGATTCAGTGAAGGACAAGACTCAAACGTGCTTTATTTAGATTTCTAAATCTTTCTTTTGCAAGAGAATTCAGACAATGCAGTGGGGAAAAAAGGGAAGCAGTTTTGATATGAATATTGTTATTCTTTGTGATCAATTAAATTTTAAAAAGAGAGAATTAAAATTCAGCTCATTCTTCAAATTTTTTTTTTTATATTTTACTAATTAAACACCTCCTGCTCAACTGAATTACATAACCCAACTTTAACAATATATGAGGAGGTTTGGTAAATAGAACGGGTTAAAAAGAAAAGCATAAACCTGTGCTTTGTATTTTTTCATAAACCCATCTGCTATTCTGGGGAAAACCACACATTTTCCTTTTCAAAAATAGCCTTCAAGACCCAACACAGCAAGTGAGTGAAGCACAAGAATGCCAAGGATTTCAGCTTGTCAACAGATGAAGTTTAAGTGAAAAACCCATCCGCAGAATGGGTTTCTCAATGCCACAGTGAGTAGGTTTGCAGAACACCTCTTGCTGAGACAGGATTATGGGAATGCTTCCAAAAGCCTGATTACAAGGAGGAAAAAAAAAGGAAATTTATACAGGGCATTAGGGAATTTGCAGTTTATTTTAAATGTGATACTTGTTAAAGAGTGTCACATCATTCCACCCCTTGCATAAGGAAGTGTTGAAGTCCAACTACTCATTTGCTCTCCAGTCTCAGTGTTCAAGAAGAAAATATGAGTTTGTTAGAAGAGTGTGGAAAGAACAATGAGGGCTAGTTTGCAAAGACTGTAGTTCATGTTGTTGTAGAGAAACTTTCAAGGCACAAGACAAAGCATGACTCAGCCATAACCAAATGCAACAAGATCTGCCTAATGCACTAATACAGATGTCAAAACTATTCATATTAAAAATGTTGACTTCAGAAATATTTCAGGGAAAGATGGAAAGTGTCTTCTAAGGAAGGTCTACAGCCATGTTTCTAAACAGAAATGAAAACCAGAGGAGACATGGAAGACATTGGATAGGCCTTTAAAAACATTTGATGAAAACAAAGGGACAAAATGCACTTGGTTTGCTCTTGGGGAGGTAATTTATACAAAAAGAACCCTACTGCCAGCATTGGTTAACTATAATTAGAACTACATGTTAGAAATTAATCCAACACATATAACCGCACCTTCATAATGCCATGTCCTTATAATTTCTATGGTATTTAAGCACTTAATTCCCTAAGCATTCTATTAAAATTTCTAATACAATGACATTAAATACAAAAAGGCCCTACACTTATATTTCCTTGTACAGCTAGATGTCTAAAAACCTATGTTGTCTTCCAGTCCAGAGACAAACATATGCAGCTGGTCAAATGGTGAAGCTCAGTTTCACCCTAGAGGGAGGATTAATGGATTTGATAAACTCATTCTCTAAGAAGGAAAAAAGCTGTTTACACGCTGTCACTGAATTCACACTGATGGACAGTTGGATGATATAAGGTAGGACTGGATGTTATTGGCTACTAAATTACTTAGCTGTATCAGTTGCCACACATGGGATTGCAATAGGTGGGATGGAGAACAGCCTAATTACTTCAGCATCAGAACTTCATCAGGCTGCAGAGTGAGTCGCCACCACCACCTCAACATTATATAGGACTCAAATTCTGTGTACTTATCACTACTAAGAAAGCAAGACATAGGAATTATTTATTCTTACAAAGTTATTAGAAGATATGGGATTTAAAAGTGAGAAAACCTGCAGACTAAAATGACCATCAAAATTAAAATAACATTTTTTGCATATGATTGCATGTCAAAGACAATTTTGTCCTTTTGAAATGACACCATGAAAGTCAAAAGTATAAGTAAAATGAAAATATCAGAGATCTTCAAAGAAAAATAGTATTTTCTTTACTTGGGTCTTTAGCAGCGTAAGATTTCTCAGTGTAAGCTTGTTCCCAGATGCAAGCAGCTGCTACACACACATCTGTCCAGGAAACATATGTTTAGAAATATACACTCCTAATTTTAGTGAAGATGAATATTTTAAGGCCATCCTAAGTGAAATCAGAATACAAATGTTCAAAGTGGCTTCTGTTCAGCCACATACAACGTGACAAGCAGTTGCTTACTCTAGGACTGCAGAGGAAGCTTATAAAACCATGTGTATTTCAGTGTTTGCTGATACTTTGCAAAATTCTAGTTACATGGCTTACCGCAAATACTGGAAGGTGAGCAAGGGAATTCTAACTCTTTTCTGTTATCTAAAACTTTTAATCTAGGTTAAATCAAACTAGTAACCAGGAACTTCAGATGAGCATAGAGCCAGGAAACAAGAACACAAAATGAAGAGAAGTTCAACTTACAATTAAATCTTGAATAAGTGAAATAGAAAGTATCCTCCTGACGCTGTTTTCCACAATTACTCCAAACCAATTAAGTGCGCCCCAGTACCACAAATAACTCTGTCCTCCATGCCAATAGCTTACAAAGGCAAAAGTGAGGGCTGTGGAAAAGAGTGTTCCCAGCAGACTGGACTGAGATCCTCCCATCGGAACATAGATGTACCTGCAGGTGAAACGACAGATAAGCAACATTATTAGAGATTTCATGGAAATCTCAGAAAAACATCCACTACAGAAAATTTATTTCGTTGCATAAAAAAAGAATTTGAATAATTACCTGACATTCTCTATTTACAGGGCTTGCCCTAGTTTCTGCAATGTTATAGACCACTTCATGAAATACGTGCACGTATCATTTGGAAAAAAGACAATTTTGTGGTCATGGGAACTCTGCATTAGGCAAAAACTATATTCTCAAAATTGTGAAAGACAATGGTTCAGATTTTTTAAACCACAGTAGTCATAAGTCAACTTGTACACTCAGAAATTACATGTGACCTTCACGTGAATTTAAATTATAAGACCCTTCAAAAGGAGGCACATGGAAAAAAATGAGGGGTAATAGGTGCAAGTTACTCCTGGGGATATTCCAACTGGACATGAGGAAAAATTTTCACAATGAGAACAAACAGCCATGGGAATAATCTCTCCGGGGAAGTTGTGGATTCCCCAACATTAGACACTTTGAAGATTCAGCTGAGCAGAGTGCTGGGCCATATTGTCTAGACCATGCTTTTGCCAAGAAAGGTTGGATGATCTTTGAGGTCCCTTCCAACCTGGTATTCTATGATTCTGTGAGTCTATGATTATACTAAGTCATATATAGTCATAACCCATAAAATGTTTTCCATTTGTCAGAAATATAGACACATGCAAACATTTTTTTGATTTTTAAAAGTTTGTAATTTCTTTCTTTTTAAATCTTTCATTAAAAATTCTATGAACTGAAAATATTTCCTATCTAGTTCTTGCATTATAATCTCAAAATCATGTCTGCCTAATGACCTTCAGAGCACATATGCCAAAAAACCTCCAAAACCTATATGAAGCACCCTGCATGCAATTCTATTCTGAATTTAAACTGAATCCAGGAGTCAGAACCTTAGTCTTCAACTGATGCTTATAAATGTCAAAAAACCAGTGCTCATTCAGTAAAAATACCAGAAGCAATGGGATTCTGAAAGCTCACTGTTTTCTGGGTCACTTCACTTCCTTCCTGCCTCGAGAGCTACATCCACTCCTGGCATTTCCCAAGTAACGCATGGCCACTGGCCAGCCAAATATCTGAAAAAGTCGCATATTCCTGTCAACACTTTGAAGAAGCTGATCAGGCAACAGAGTCACCATCCAGCTCACGGGTACCAGCAAGGAGATGCAGTATATGAGAACCACTGTTGACAGTTCTCCTCAGCTGTCATTCCTTTAGCATGACACACTGTACTCATATTTGAGACTACTCCTACTTGCTAAGATAATTAAGGGAAATTTTTTGCAGTGAAATTTTTATCTGTGGTTATCAGATTTTACATTCAGAGATAAATACTAGCTTAAAAATTTAAAAGGGAAATTACCATAGTGCTTTATTCCTAATCTTAGGAAGTAAGAAAATACAGTAACAGGGTAAAATAAAGTGATAAAAGTAATTAGAAGGTAAACAGAAAAGTCATTAAATAAACAAGTGTCAAATGCTCCAAATTCTCTCTACACATAACATCAATACACCTTTTTACTTCAACCTGCTACAACCTGAAACATCTAATAACATTCACAGTGATTTTCAGTATAAGTATGCTTTTTACTAAGCATATAAAATAAATAGAAATTAAGATCGGAGGTTTTTATTTATGCTGTAGCTTTGCTCTCTCTTCCCTTCCTATGCTCTTCTTGGATCTAGTCTTATCACATATATGAAGAAATAGCATAGCAATAATAGACACTTGCAATTCCATTCAAATAGTCTAACAGAGTGGTATGTCTTAGTAGTCTGTAACAAGAGGGATCCCCTGCAGGGCTCTGGCACAGAGGGTCAAGAGAACAGTCACAGAGTACTGCTTCGGACAAATTCCTTCTATACAACGGACTATAGAAATGAAAGACCAAAGCATGTCATCCCCTCTTAGGAGGTACTTTTCCAGTATCTTCCCTCTCCCTTTTTAAAGGCTGATTGTGTTATTTTATAGGCAGGGTCTACTGTCATTACCAGTTCCCCTCACAGGTGGGCTAGAGGGGGACTGACAGCCCCATACCACAGCTCAGAAACTGCAATCCCAAGTGCAGCACCTCCCCGCCCTTCCAGCCCTGCAAGTACGGCAGTACCTTGTTTTGCAGTGCTTCACCCAGAGGAACCCAAAACAGGACATTGCCAGCCCCGTCACTGCCAGCAAAGCTCACTCTGTCTTACTGAAACACAGCACTAAACGTAACCCAGACACCATGAGAGACACATCTCTGTGACAAAGACCTTACTCTGAGCCCTAAGGAAACCTTTCCGCTGACCTCACAGGGTCCTGGCTTGAATCCATGGCACAAAAAGTAGCTTTTACTGCAGAAGTCGCTCTGGGTTTCTGTACAGTCCCTTTCCTTGCACTGAGACAGATCTGCTGTGTAGGCACCAGCCACCTTGTCAGCACAGGCGGCAGCCTCCTGGCATTGCCAGGAACAGCCCAGCAGCACCAGCCTGTTCATTTGCAATCACAGCTCAGTTTATGTTGGCCTGAATGGCTTTCAGATTACTGTGCAGAGAAAAATAGGCTATTTTCTGATTTTTAGTGTTTAACAACAGCAGCTAAATAATTGAGCAGCAACAACTCATCATTTTGATGAATGTTCCAGGTCAGTGAAGTTTTAGCTCCTGGTGAGGCCGATGGCAACTGTGCAACTGAAAATTCATGTGCGCTATCTTTGTGAAGACCTGTCTGAAGAAGGACAGAAGCCAAAAGGAGTCGTGTAATCTTTACTAACACTTCAGCCTTCCCCTCCAGTACTGTGGAGAGTCTGCCTACTTGCCCAGAGGAGAAATGCAAAGCAGAAAGCAACACCTCTCTCCTTCCCTGCAGAACCATGGCTGGCTGCCGTTTTTTTGTCACAAGGGCACTAACCACCCTCAGACTGCGTGATCTTGCCTTCCCTTGTAGGGCATTCTTGCTGGCAATTTTAAAGTAGGTATAAAGGACTGATGGCTATTGAGTCACTTCTCTCAAGCAGTGTGAAGAGCAATTCTGTATGTTCCTGGCTGTTTTATGCAGAAAAATTCACGAAAAGTCCATTATTATGTTACAGAACACATTAGGATAAAAAATATCTGCTACTTCATCACCCACACACATCATAACCACATCGTGTTCTTGTGCGAACACTCTTAACGTTGGCAGGCCCATGTACAGGCAATAGGCAACTCAGTGTGAAGCCAGGGCCAGATCCTGGCTCTGTGCTAGCCACTCTGTGCTCTCCAATATAACCAAAATTACAGAACCACCACCACAAGAGCCCCTGTCATTACAAAAATGCATTTTTCTTATTTTTGAGCACTGTGATAGTTTAAAATCTAATTTCTTAATACCTTTCCTGTGTGTTTACATAGAAAAGGACTCATTTGATTACAGAAAGCTACATTTACGTTAAAGCATGAGGGAGAACAAACCAGTGAATAGTATGATTAAGCTAGAAGATAGAAGAAACATGTTACTTCTGTATTATCATTTACAATACAACACACACTTTGTAACTAAAATTTGTTGTGGTTTAAACCCAGCCAGTAGCTAAGCCCTATACAGCCCCTTGCTCACTCCCCACCCCCAGCAGAATGGGGAAGAAAAGGAGTCTCTTACAGTACATTAGGAACATTGTTCTCTCTTCCAGTTCACTAACAAAATCCATGAGGAGGGAAGGAGGGAAACAGGGAGAGAGAGATTAAGAGGCAATAGCTAGTACAATTTGATGTCTTATATATCTGCATGCTTCCCAAACTTTTTCCTTCTTACCAATACTACTGTCTACTTTCCATCTATCATACAGTCCTTCTCTGCTGTTATTAGAAACTCAGGGTTTGCACAAACGGAGAGGTTGCTGTGAGCACACTGATTTGCCACACCATATGTAGAATAGCATTACATAAATACCTCATTTTAAGCTTCCACGCAGTTTTTAAGACTCTTTCCATCTCTAATCACAGAAAATCCACAGAGAAGCTCAAAACCCCCAGTTCAAGCACTATTAGCACATAAAAGTAATCATGGATCCTCATGGCAGTCTAACACAACTCAAGGAAACACCCTCATAGCAGAATTTCTTAAGAGTTCATAAGTAGATTACACATTTACTGTAGATGTGCAAAGAAGGCAGACTTAGCTGAAAAACGTGAAAATTCACATACTCACAGAAAAAGAAAAGTCAACACATGGTCAGTGAGCCAGACAGATAAATGAAGAAAAGCCACAGAGTATTTTGCAAAGGGAAAAGGATGTTAAGGCAGGTAGATTTGAGAATGGTAATTGGTCATGTCCTTCCAGGTTATTTCTGAGGGATGGGTAATGCTGGTCAGATCAATGAAACATAGAGACTGGAAAATTAGACCTGTGGAAGGTGCTTAGTATCAAAAAATGCACGCTAGGTGAATATATAAAAACAGAACATTAACTTAGGGGATCAAAAGTCGATCCCTGCCAAAACTTCAAAGGTGAAATTTGATGGTGAAAGAACAGAGGCAGGCTGTCAAAGAGGAACGTGTGAATGCCACAGCTTTGCTAACCATTCCTAGTCTGGCTAGACCTCTCAGAGATAACAAGGAAAGGCACTTCACATCAGAAGAAAAGGTTGTACATAGTGAATGGCAAGAAGAGAAAGGGGAAAGAAAACACCGTGTAGATTAAGTATCTTGAAACATCTGGGGGGCATTTGAGGCACAAATATGAATATTGAGAGAATGTTACATAGTAAAAATTATTTGAACACATACACCTGACATGACTAAACACAACTAAACATACATTCTTAGCCTTCCCCTCCCAAGGCAAAGATGCTGTCAGTCTTTACTGTATTTCCATAGACTGTTTTGATTTCAAACTTGCACGCTATTAAACATGTTACTTTCACAAACGAAGCATAACTGTGTATGTCTTCTGAATAACCAAGTGCCTTACTTTTAGTTCCATTTACAGTAGCTTAAATCAGCTTATCTACAGCCAGCAAGCTGTTCCATTTATGCAACTTATCTTAATTTTAACTCACTAAGTGAACATCAGAGAATTGGATAAAATATGTAAATGGTACCATTTAAATCCCTAAAGTAATGCAAACACAAACATAATAGCTGAAGTATTTAAAAGTGACATTTACTTACTGAGAGCAACTTTTAAATCCAATAACCATTTTGTTAGTTTTCTTGAAGTGGTAATCTACAGAACAATCATAAGATATCTGACAATCATTCCCTTGGAAAACACGTTGTTTCCTTTCTTTTAATGACATCTACATTATAAAGTTTCTATTTTAATAACTTTAGAAAACCTCTAAAAGGAGCATTTATAACTAGTTAAGAATTACTCCGAAGGGCTTTTATTCCTTGAGGACTCAATACACTGCTCTTCCACATGTATGTAATTTTAAACATATTTAAACCTTGAAGTAAGTGCAAGTAAAGCACCTGTGTAAATGTAGTTCTGTCCAGGGGTTTTCTTCAACATGTGCTGAAATTTCTTCCTGAATTAAGGCCATATAGCAAGATGCATGCTATCCATGATTTTTCTTCCCCTCTCCTTAGCTATTGGTCTTGGAACACCTTATCCAGAACCAGATGAAAAAAATTTTTAAAAACCCAAACCATTCATTTGCTTGTAATGGCAAACCTCTTGTAAATACAATTTAGTTTATGAGCTTTTGGTGTTTCATTTCAGGGAACATTTGCTGCCCAAAATTCCAATGCTTCTCTAAATTTCAAAGCATTCAAGGGTTAACCATACTGTTTTGAGTTGGACAATTATATAGCTAACACAGTAAAAGTTAAAAAAGCAATAATAAAGTATTCATCTTACATCTCAACAACAGAAATTGCTTGAGGTTCTCACAATGATGGTGTTCATTTGTGGACACAAAGAAAGTTTCATCTAGGCAGCATTATATCTGTCATGTTTGTCATCATTAGTTATGAAATCAATGCTCAACATGAGCCTGAACAATTTTGAGCATAAACTTAAATACCTAAGTTAGCATACCTTTTGCTTCTAAATTATCCCAAGATTTTCGCCACAAAACATTTAATTGAAATGAAAAGCATGGTAGGACATGGGTAAAAACTAGAGGGGAATTCCCTCTAGAACTGCAGTTGGGCTTCCTTAATCTATTTACTTTTAAGCCTGTGTTTCCTTTTGCAGTCTTAGATGACCAATTTCAAACTTATCTGCTGCATAATATAAAGATTTCAGGCCCAGTTCTGCAAATTCTTACTTCTGGGTGAGCTCTTACCATTCCTGTTTTGTCAGTTCAAGTCGTCACTGACTTGGATGGAGCTATGCAGAGCGCATAAGTAAAGTACACCTGTAAGTCTTTGGAAGACTGGGTCCTGCATGAATAAATCTGTTTTAAATCACAGAAACATCTCTTGTAAACATGACTTTGAAGGCTGAGCTCCACATATTTTCACCTGAAATAAAAAAATAACCAGAGGTATTTGGAATACCATTTGGCAAAGTTTCCATTAGGGGAGGTAAGCACTATTCTTACCGTGAAACTAATTTTTCCACGGTCCAATAATTTTGCTGGTCTGTTCGCAAAGCTTTTTAAGCTCTGGAAGATTCTCTCACCTCACCAGCTTAATGCGATGTTTAGAGAGACCTTGACAAATGCAGGCCCTTTAAAATATTTAAGCTAATGTTGGCTCCAGGCAAGCTTTGTTAAATTACGACAGAAATGTTTAATGAGAAATTAAGTCCATTTGGGTTACAAAGCATTAATGAGAATATTCGTATGCAAGAACACTCGGCTTTACAAATATGACCTGAATTTTGCTTCACTTTCCAGTTGTTAGCATGCTTCCCATGAGCATGCAGTTTCCTACTAAAGGGTGAAAAGTGTTTAATGTACTTTTATTCCCTTGCATTCAACATAAAAAATGATCCAAGTCAAGTCCATACGTCAAAGGGCAGATAACTGGGGAATACTGAACAAATCATTTTGAATTCACTCTTCCAAGGAAGCTCATGTTTTCAATGAGATTCATTTATCTCAAATGAAATTTTAATCTAAGTCATAATACTTAGTTTTAATAGAAAAAGTTTCATTATTGATGGACTGCTGTGTTTAGTTTTGTCCCAGCCTCATCTACAAAAGAAAGAAATCCTGCCTACCACCACCTGTTTGCAGTCAAATGCAAAACTACCAGTCAGCTACCTTTGATCGTAATGGAAATGGGAGAGGTTCCAGATGACCAAAGCGCCAAAAGACTGGTTAAATCACTAAGTCCAAACCAGGGCCCCAACCTTTTTGCTAATGGTAGAAGCATGTATGTTACTGCCAAAACAGCCTAGAGTTAAGTGCCTACAGCTCAGACTGGGTGGGAGGGTGCTGTGTCCCCTGGTGACTGATGGAGCCGGGAAGCAGGCACCTCCAGCCTCCTCCATGTAGAGCCTGCAGAGCTCCCTGAAGCTGTTCTGAACTTAACTTTCCTCAGGGGCCCAATTCATTCCTGATACTCACAATACACCTACCATGTGCTGGTAATATCTAAGCTCAGTAGCACAGCAATCAGGCTATACTCCTTTGAAAACCCAGCTGGAGGAGGGATCTATTAATAGCACTGTCACTCTTTGCTTATAAAATGGTAGAGGTCAGGCTCTTTGCCAAGGAGATCAACATATCTTTTCTCCCAGAGGAGTGCTCCAGCTGTCTGTTACCAGGCTGCCACCAGGCAGAAAAGAAAATGAGACTCGAAGAGTGAATATGCAAGAAAAAACAAGTCTGTGGCTAGGGCATTACCCAGACAGATGCAGAGATCCCAGTCCTGCTTTCTGCATCAGGCATTGCTCACTGTGCCCTAAAGAATGATTAGGCAAAATGCATAAGCAACACCATGAACAAAGGAATTATTTTTTTCCTCATTTTCTTTACTTCTGACTCTTACACTGGAGGGCCTAGCTCAAAATTCAGAGCTCTGCATATCTGCACTGGAGGCTGCATAGACATAATTTTCCCACACAAATGAATTCTTTGCAGTAAATCTCTTCCCTTGCCATCTCCCCTCTCGTCATAAGTGTGCATTCACAACAGCACATTTTACAGCACTTTTCAATTACAGCTAAAACAACAGAGAGCAATTCTTCCTGTGTGTGTGACTGCACATATTGAACTATTTGTGGTTCAGTTACTGAAAAACTGCTAAGTACACATCATTTGTTGCTTTGACCATGCCAAGAATAAAGTACTATATCTTCTCCTCACCTCTTAGAAAGCTGTTTTAAATTCCATAGGTGGAAGCACAAGCTATTTAGCCATCTTGCTGATCTTAGTATGCTAGGTACATCAGACAAAATGCAGCTCCATCTGCATCTGTGAATTCAGATGTTTAAAATACAGCCATCACCATGCACTAACAGCTACCTTTTCTAGCATGCCTCTGCCAAAGGAGTGCATGAAATTTAGTCAATACAATAGAATCTGTGTCATTTTTCTTATTAAAATATTTTTGCTTAGAGACAGAGTGATGGAGTTAAACAGCCCTCTGCAATTTGCTAGGTAACAGAAAAGATGGTTTAATCTTCACAAATCCCTTTACGAAGAGGTTGATGATTCTTTCACATTTATATACCACTTTGTACACATGCATGTCAAAGGGCTTTGTTAGTATCCACAGACCACACAACAGTTTCACCAAACCATGCAATACCTTTGCCTCACTGGGCTGTTCTACAGACAAACAGTAAACAAGGCATCAGAGGACTTTCACCTGGGTACATCAGAAATAAAAATTTTTGCGAGACCAGAATAATGTTTGAGATCCAAAGTTCCAAAGTCCGTGAAGATTCAGTAGGTGTTACAACCTTCAGATTATAAACCAACGTCAACAAAATGTACTTCAAATGCATCTCTGAAAAAGTAAAAGCATATAATTAATGAGAAGTGAAAATATAGAAGAGATGATGTTTAAATATTGCAAAAAACTTTATGAGTATCAATGCATCTGCTTAAGTATTAAGTAGCATTACATATTCCTCCAAGTTGCATGAGCACAAAGTTTGAAGAATTAAGACTTCTGATGTTATTCCAAGCCGAATAATTCACTCAATCTCCTGAGTACACATTTCTTAGAAAATACTGTCTGCAGATTATTTATAAAATACAGCCAAATCATTGAGATGCCTAGGCAAAGCTGGGATGATTTAAATTAAGATTATAGAGCACCTTCCATACTAAAAACCTTCGATACACTCTCTATTGTCAAAAACCTTTCAAACATGAGCAGAGTAAATTCCCTCTGACGTAGAGTACAATCCCTGTTTATTAGCCCATATCAACACTCCCTAATTATGTAAGAATGGATATAAAATTTAATTAAGTAGAGTGAAGCAAAATGTTTACTTTTCTTGAAGCAGCATCCTAAATAGCAATGACCTCTTTTTTCTCATTTGAAAGCAAGCACAGACATACCCTCCTAACAGCAGTCAGGAACATGGTTCAATCCAGATACAAACTTAAGTTGGAAATGTCAGTTCCTGTGAAGTCAGCAGCATCAGGGAACCAGAGCTAAATAGACCAATAGTTTTTAAACATACAGCAACAACTATGTGAATAAACACAGTAACCCAATGCAAAGGTAAGACTTGAGTGAGAAATACTGTAGCTACACCAGATATTTAAATATATATGTAAGGAGGGGAAAGAAACAGGGGGGAAAAAAAGGTCCATGCTCAAGGAAAAAGGAATGGTAAAAACCTGTAAAAAAAAAATAGGGTATCACAGAAAGGTAGGTAGAAAATGTACCATAAATCTTCTTTATCTTCTTACAACACTTAGCTGTATATCTGTCCAGTTGTCTAACGGTAGTCTGTTTGTTTGAAAGAGAGAACAAATGATGACTGGTAAAAGAATTACTTTCCTGAATTGATCTTCACAGAAAGCCCCAAGATGATGAATCAACAAAACTAGTCTTACCTGGGAAGTAAAAATGAGGGCCAGAAATGGTAGAAAACAGTTTAAAGACCATTAAGACTGTCAACAGTGTTCCAGTCAGTGTGCCTTCATTAAATTATCTGAAAGGTATTCAAGGAAGTATCTGGCTCACACACTGGGTCACCAGTGATTGTTTTTCCTGTTTTCTGCTTCTTGAGATTTCGAGAGACTTTGTAAAAGGAAACAAATTACTTTCCTTTCTTCAAAAGTGGGGGTGACCAAGCAGGAGCAAGGAAACCTGACCAAGCTTCAGAACAGCCTAACAAATTCCTGGAGGTGCTTGGGAACAGACTGTGGAACAGCAACTCACATCATCCTTGGTATTCAGGCCTAACCAGTTAAAAAATAGTACACAGCTTCAAAAAATTAAATAGAAGCAGCAACACCAAACTGGCACGTTTTTCCATGAGAAACCTCAACTAAAACCAGATCTGTCAGTTAAGGTCTAAACAGTAATCTAAAAAGCATCATGGTTGGATAGCTATAGCCTAGCTTCAAAACTGCTTGAATTATTCACCAAATATTGAATGAAGACTTTAAACTGCTTCAGTATTCAGTAAAACACACCCCTCAGCAACAGGATTTGACTACCCCCAGGGCTGTAAGGTACACACATAGGAGAGTATCAGACAATAAAAAATACCTCTACTCTACTGCATTTTTGCCATGATGGCAGTGAAGATGACAGAAAAGGAAGCATGTGTGCAAAGAGACAGTGTCCCACCACACTGAATGCAACCGTGAGGCTCTTGCACCCACAAAGTATGGGTGACACTGCATGGAGGTGGAACACTTGTCCTTGACTCCAGCCTTAACTAGGAGACAGTGGGCAACCACTGCTCTTAGCTGTTGATTTTTTACCATCTTGCAGAGACCATTTCCTGACTGGTAAATGGCTTCTGCCTATCACAAATCACCACTCGCACAGGTATCACTTGACTTGGGGAGAGCTGCAAGCAGAACAACATTGTCCAATGCTTTCTGCCTCCAAGCTGAGACAGACTCCTGACTCCAGGAGCACTTTTCCTTTCCACAGAGAGGTTACTTCAGATGGAATGATGTGAGGGTACAGTGTTTATATGGCTCCTAGGCATCCATCAGCTCCTGGCTAAGACCAAAAGCTAAGAGGCAATGAAAACACACCTGAATTTCAGGTGCACCCTCACAAGTGATTTGACTGTTTGCCAGGAAGTCGACTAGAAATACTCAGCCAGGTTAAGGAGATGTCTCCCCTTTTCCCCCATCTTTTACCTGAAACTCATGATTCTCAATTATGAGTTCATACAGTGTGGCAGAGCACAAGTCATACGGTCAGAATTCATGCTTATCAAAAAATCAAACATAATTGTCTGGGGCCAAATGTGTTGATGTCCTGGAACATCTGTTTACATTGCAACTGTTTTGTTTAACAGCACCGCTGCAGAGATTGATAATGATGATCCACCTCTACAGCACTGTTTAATGATGTTCAGTGAGAATTAATGTGAAGTTGAATGGCCATGGAATGATACTTCTTCATATTTACTTGCTCATGTGTTTGATTATTAGTGATGCTAGTCTTCTTCATTTATGTTTCTCACCTTTTTCTGTAAGCTAAAGAGGCCCCACTTCACCCCAGACCCACAACAGCAGCCCACTCTTCATGACCATCTGTCAAGTCTATGATTGCTTCAGTCTCCCTTCTATACGTACACTTCAACACTGTTGAAATTAAATGCAGTAATGTGACAGTTTAGACCAGATTCACTAGCATATACACAGTAACAGGCTGAAACTGCTGGCTAAAAAACATGAATGATGACTGATGGCTCTGAACACTTCAACAGATACCCAAATCATTAGTTCAGACTGCTAGGTTATTCCTAAAACAAAGGGAAAATGCAAGTATTCTGTTGATGCATATGCACCAAATTATTACCAAGGGGAGCAGTGGATTTCTTGGACTGTGGTAACTAAGATCAGTTTATTTGCTCCTAAGAGAAGAGGCCAGACCATATTTTCTTTTATTGCCAGCAAGATTTTTTTTATCATTTTCAGATGGAAAGGGTTTTGTGCTCATTTTCACTGCCAAGTACCTTTTGCACCAAGTCTTTTTTGCTCTAACCCTAAAATGAGCCAATTCAAACCCTTTCAAAATTTGAGGACTGAAGAAACAAAGATTTCTTGACCTTTGCATAGTTACAGAGATGATGCTACAATTCATTGCCATTTCAAGAGAAAAAAAGTATTGAATAATTGTTTATATTTCTTCATCTGCATGTATTCACACAAATGCTCTGGGTGGATACTTGCATGTTTTGTAGGTGCAGAGGTAGGGTTCATTTAGGAGAGCATACATTTAGCAGAGCAGCAAGACAAAAATAAATTTTCACCACTAACTTAGTCTGGAGATTGGATTTATCAGAGTGAACTTGACAGGTATTTCTTCCAATTTGTGTATTATTTCAATTTGTTAATTTCCAGAGTATAATTATTAAAGTAGTTCCATTTTAATGTTAAAACCAGTGTTTCCTACATTAAAAATTCTTTATTATAAAAACCTGACACCACATGCAAGATGAAATCATTTTCTTGTTTTATATGCTGGGCAGAATAGCCATACATAATTATGACCTGGCTGTCCAGTTTTAACCTTCTAAGCATTCCTGTATAAAAACTCTTACTATGCTTCCATGATCTGTCAATATTTTTACTTGCATATTGGCTGAAAAGTAATTACAGTCGTAAGGTGGAGAAACCCTCAAGAAAATACAGTGCAAACTAAACCACAGTCCTCAACATCAAGCCTGCCTGTGAGACCCTTTTCTGAGCACATGCATAGTACTAAGTTTGCAGCTAAGCTGGACACGTTAAACTCAATTATTATTTAAAGAGCAAACCTACAAACACTCTTCTCTGTATCTCAGGCTCTTTTCTGTGCCTTTACGGGATAAAATGAGTTAATGACACAGCCTCCTGAGGTAATCCCTCTTGGACAGCTGCTGTTCCCTTGCTCCCTCATCAACCCTCCTCTGAGTCAGAAAGCACAAGCTGCTGGGGCTGCTCCTGAGATCCCAATAGGTACTGGCTTTTCTGCTCCTGCCTGGCATTATGAGAAAGCAGTAAGGTTGGAAGTCAAAAGATCTTATCACAAGCTCATTTAAGGGAGCTCCAATATCTTTTTAAAGCTATAGGGGACAGCATAAAGCCTACTGTTAACAGTTGGTGTTAAAACCTTTAAAGCATCCATTGCTGGCAGAAGGTTGATGATTTTAGGTGGGGCTGCTGCCATCCAGAACAGGAAGCAATTTTTAGCTCCTATTTTAACAAAAATGAATAGTGGAGAAAAGTGAGTACAGGCAAAATTTACATTGTAAACTGAGTTTTAGACTTCATTCTAGTTATAAAGTACACATTTCTTAACAATGATAACCCCTGTGATCAACAGGATCTTTGCACAGGACAGATGCTTTTGTTTGCTAACTGCATCTGCACAAGAAAACCTGGTCTTAGTTATCATAACAGCATTTTTTAACCTTGTTAAGAGAGTTCAGTATTAAGTATCAATACATTCTGCGAAGGAAGCCTAGCTGTGATTCCTATAGCTCTTTTTCTGATGAGTAGGTAGAGTATAAATCAATAGCAAAGGCATTCTTCTCCATCATCTACCTTCAGCCACCTTTGCTATGTTTTCTCACTTTCTAAAGGAGAATAGCAATACAAACAACCACCAGGCAGTTCCATTTTAACTCAGAGTTTTTGACAGGTAAGGTTATTGAGAAAATGTCTTTATGATTGATTCTTGTTTTGTGAACAAAACATGTATCAAATACTCTTTGTATACTTCAAAGACAAAGGAAGTTCAAGCTTCGTCCATTATTCAAGAAATAGAGAAGGAAAACAAAAGTACCAACCACTGGTGCTTGACAAACTTCTAACACTACTCAGTCCATTGCAGGAAAGAGTCTGGTTGGCACTATGACACAAATACACTGATTATTTTATGTTAGTCTGTTGGAAAAGAGGCAGAGAAGTCTTACACCATACAGGTTTGATTCCTGCCTCTCAAGAGTTTTTTGTACTGGGTGCAAACAAGATAAAGAAACAGACTGTATTACCTGTTTACTGTGTAGTGTATTGACAGCAACTGACCCCCTCCATCCCTGTTTCAGTTACAGTTGCAGTGCAATACTAAAAATCAACATTTCAGCATTATTTCAGTACCACTTCTAGTCTAGTCATTGAGATTCAGTAATTAAGAAAGTGTTCTCTTTCCATGTTACTAATAGCAAGAAATAAAGCAGCAGAGAATTTTTTTCTTAATCCAAGTATTTTTTTCTGTACCTAATCCCGAAGGATCGATGATACCACACAGCCACGTGAAACTGAGGAAGATCGGCTGCAGACAGTGTCTGGCAGCAGTCTGTACATGTAAGACAAGCCTGTCCTGTCCATGTTTCAGAATTTTTTAGCTGATAATGCTACTTAGATTTAACATTTCCCAGTTCAGACAAAATCATTACAGTACGCTGTTCTCTACTGTTATACTGTCTCTGAAAGCCATTATGTGAATGAACAAGTCCAGGCAAGTGATGTAATTACATGGCAATAGCATATTTAAACTTTACTGATCCCACGTTAGGCACAGACCTAATTGTGTTGCTTAATTGGGACAGTATGTACATGCTTGACATCAGGCATGTACTTAAATAACATGTAGAAACCAAACCTTCTAAACTGATCCAAAAAGCTTTTAATTTCTATGTTCACCCTCTTTTTGGGACTGCACATAGTATTTTTTCCAACATTCTCCACACTGCAAATTTGTCTCTTAGTTACTAAGCCTAGAGGATTCTCTCAAAAAACAAACCCCTTTAGGATTAACAAATTACCAAATATAAAGCACACAGAGTGATCCAACACTTAGTGCAAGGTATTCAACTACCCCATCTCTGCCTTCCAAAAAGGCCACAAACTAGGACAGTATCATGGATTTGCACAGTGAAGCTCTATCACCCTCAACACCCTCCCGTGTCCTTGGCTCAACATTCACTGTATCTCATGCTTTGCAAGGAAACCAGTAAGCCCTGGGCAGGATTTTACAGTGTTATTCTGATTTCATTTCTGAGGAAGACTTAATAGTTTACTGCCAGGGAATGCTGTACTGGGCTTATTAGTGAGCTAAGGAGCACAGCAAGGACTGTACCCCCACAACTATTATTCAGGTAACTCAGTGAGGATTTTGCATGAACGTATGAGAGAAAAAGGAGAGAAAGAAGAATGAAGAGAATGTTTTACTGACAGTACTTGACCAGTTCACAGGTGGACATGAATCAGTATCTCTGCTGATGGCAAGAGATGATCAAGTATGCAAAATATTCCAGTTGTCGAACATGACCAAGAGCTGTATTGCATTAACAATTGCTTGACATTTTCACCTTCAAATTCTAGGCTTTCTTTATTTATTGTGATTCAGACATTAACAACAGATAGAACATGACTGAACACATGCCAAAATCCATTTTATATAGACCCAGAGTTTTAACCCCTACTACAACACATTGGGATCAGCTTCATCTAACAGCTAAGTAATCGAACAAATATACTTCAAAGCAAACACAGATAAGGATCTCGCTAACTGTGCTGGCACCTTTGCAAGCACCCTACTTTTTGTTTTCATCATCAGGTTTGCAGAAGTGAAGAAAAGATCATGAAAAGAAGTGGAAATGAATTGCAGGAGGGAAAAAAACCACCACGCTTTTTGTTCTTTTAGCATCTTTTTCTTCCTATGCAACTAATATACGAGACTATTTATGAAAGCAGAGCTGAAGAAGGAACAAGATAGAAATTAAGACTATCTTAGAAACTTGCCATTTGACCAATACTGATGGAAACGGTTTTACTGCCCAGATGGTAATTATGTTTTCAAATTATATCATAATTATTCAAATGCAAGTGACCTTGCCATGTATAAGTCTTAAGAATTCCTTGTACACTAGAAAGAACAGATTTTTAGACTGCTTGCAAGCTGGAAGTTGATTATGCTGAAACATTGCATACCAAGGAATAATGTATTCTGACTCAGTGAGAATGAGCTGACTGGAAGCAAGGTGAGATGCTAATTATATAAAATCCGTGCAGCACATGGAAAATATCAAGTGATTTAAGTATAAAGTGTCACTATTATCAATGTACAAATACAGAATCACAGAATCATCTAGGTTGAAAGAGACCTTGAAGATCATCTAGTCCAACCATTAACCTAACACTGACAGTTCCCAACTACACTAGATCCCTCATCACTATGTCGACCTGACTCCTAAACACCTCCCCTAAACACCTCCAGGGATGGGGACTCCACCACCTCCCTGGGCAGCCCATTCCAACGCCCAACAACACATTCTGTAAAGAAATACTTCCCAATATCTAGTCTAAACCTTCCCTGAAGCAACTTGAGGCCATTCCCTAATGTCCTATCACTTGTTACTTGGTTAAAGAGACTCATCCCCAGCTCTCTGCACCCTCCTTTCAGGTAGCTGTAGAGGGTGATGAGGTCTCCCTCAGCCTCCTCTTCTCCAGACTAAACACCCCCAGTTCCCTCAGCCGCTCCTCATACGACCTGTGCTCCAGACCCTGCAGCAGCTTCATTGCCCTTCTCTGGACACGCTCAAGTCATTCAATGTCCTTTTTGTTGTGAGGGGCCCAAAACTGAACAGTCATTGAGGTGAGGCCTCACCACTGCCGAGTACAGGGGTGAGATCCCTTCCCTGTCCCTGCTGGCCACGCTATTGCTGACACAAGCCAGGATGCCATTGGCCTTCTTGGCCACCTGGGCACACTGCTGGCTCCTGTTCAGCCGGCTGTCAATCAACACCCCCAGGTCCCTCTCTGACTGGCAGCTCTCCAGCCACTCCTCCCCAAGCCTGTAGCGCTGCTGGGGGTTGTTGTGGCCCAAGTGCAGCCCCCAGCATTTGGCATTATTGAAACTCCTCCAGTTGGCCTCAGCCCATGGCTCCAGCCTGTCCAGGTCTCTCTGCAGAGCCTCCCTACCCTCGAGCAGATCAACACTCCCACCCAACTTGGTGTCATCTGCAAACTGACTGAGGGTGCACTCGATCCCCTCATCCAAATCATCAATGAAGATGTTAAACAGGAGTGGCCCCAACACCGAGCCCTGAGGGACACCACTCGTGACCAGTCGCCAACTGGATTTAACTCCATTCACCACAACTCTTTGGGCCCAGCCATCCAGACAGTTTTTTACCCAGCAAAGCGTGTGCCCATCCAAGCCTTGAGCAGCCAGTTTCACCAGGAGAATGCTGTGGGAAACAGTGTCAAAGGCTTTACGAAAGTCAAGGTAAACAATATCCACAGCCTTTCCCTCATCCTGTATGTATCTCTTCATGGTTGAAAGAACACATAGGAAGAACACATCTAGTAGTCCTTTATTCTCCAGACCCTTCAGCTTACATGAATTCTGTACTGATGTGTCTGATGCTAAAGACTATTTTTAATAAGTTTCTCATTCCTTTATATTCTTTCCTTCTGTGCACTTGGGAGGGGAGAGTTGCTGTCAAGATAGATAAATTATCATGTTGCAATCACTTTTAAAATGCATAGGAGAATAACTTTAAAATATGCAATCTGATCTAATAGGGTTCAGCTGGCCCACATTCTTTCAATAGGGTTCAGTAAAGTTTCCCATACATTGTCTGCATGAAACAGATACATGGAAAGTCATATTAAGTCAGATAAAAAGGCAAACAAAAGAAGATTTGTCATAACTGTAATGGAAAAAGCAGATTCCATTCCTCCTACTTACCTCACTCAGACAAGAAAGTTACATTGAACATCATCTTAACATACTGTTTATTCCATGCATGTCATGTGTGATCCAGGAAAGTATATCTATTCAAAACAATACTCAAAGATTTCTGTTTGTTCCAAAATTATTTTCAGGCACTGGTAAGTGTTCTGTATTTTATTTGAAACAGTCTGTGCTTGTCAAACCACATTCTTGATTGTTCTATAAAAATGCTTATCCTATCCACATCACTACAGTAACTGAATGCATTCTGGTAGCATATTTTAAAAAAAACAACCAAACAAACAAACACCACAAAAAACCAAAACCAAACATGCAATACTCAATGGCTTATTCACTCACCACAGAGAGAAAAAACACCTGTGCAATACAGCATAGCAATACGGCATGGAGGGAGATCATGCATGTTTTTTAAAGTGCATTTGGAAATAAAGTAAGCAAGGTTTGAGAACCCTGCTCTGCCTATGGACTAAAAGGTGATACCAGGGCTCTTAGTTTGGGTAGGTGCTCACTACACAACTATAGACTATATTACCAGATAGAATAAACTCCTAAAAAGATCTTCTTGAACTTGCATGTAGATGGACTCATTACCTTTGAGGATTAGGGTTACTGACCCTTGTCTGCCTTCAAGATCTTTACAATGAAATCTTTTGAGTCTCTAAGCCCCACAGGGCCCAAACCTTGAACTTGATTAGTACTTAGTAGGGCAGAAGTGTAGAGAATGTAGATTAGCTTTCATATGTGAGCAGTAGCGCATGGTAGTGAAAAAATGCACTAGAGTATTCAGTGCCAACTGGACCTTTTGATGTACATCATCACACTTGGCTATCTAGGAACAACAAAAGTTTCTCAACAATCGAGGTTATAACAGAGCATACTAACAATATTGTTTTCAAGGGCACATTACATTGTGCTGCTTAAGATAGCTAAGCTAGAGAATATCTGCACGGTATAAAAAGCAATCAGTGAAAAAAAACAAAAAAATATACAAAAATCAAGCAGTGTTGCCCTAGAATCCAGTTCGAAATCCTGTCCTGTCCTCCCCTGACACTTGAGTTGTATAAGCTAGTACTTGACTCACCAAAGGAGGAAATTGCTTATTATATTACCCATTATAATTCTGTAACTATGTATGAAAATAGGGATGCCATCTATAGATATGAAACATTGCATAATGACAGCCTACAAACATACTATGTCACCACAGGAAAAAAACAAAGATGACAAGGAGGTTGTAAACAACCTAAATCAATCTGTTGCAGGGATAATGAGAACCATCCTCAAAGTCACCCTTTCAAGGGGTAAAGCCATTTGTTCATAATTTGTAACAGGATCTAAAACATTTACCCTAGAGGCAAGGAAACACGTGAAACACCTGCTGACAAAATGAGCAGAGCTTTCCCCCATTATCCCACCAAAACAAACCCCTGAACTAACTATGAACAACCTGCATGAACCATATGGAGCCTAGTTCACATTTCCTGTCTTTCCATATGCACTGGAGATATATATATATATAGATATAGATATAGATATACACACATTGCTCACAGATATTTTTAGAGAAACCTTGAACTATTCGTCAGAATACAGGAACACTTACCATAGGTCATCATGGAAATGCAGGGATGTAACAAATGCTTCCATGACAGCCACAATGTCCATCAGTGCTACAGCTGTTCCAGGTACCTACATGGGAGCTAACCAGACAGACTTCTGTAAAGTAACAAAATAGACTTGGGAGAATGCAGGGTCGAGCTGACTGACAGGGAGGAGACACTGTAATTAGCTAGAATTACTGGTCATCCTTGGTACTGTTGGGTTTTTTTCATCATCATCATCAAGAACTATTTTGAGACAGTGTCTACATAAGGGCACCACACCACTACACAGGCTACCTGAATGAACAAAAACAAAAGTTAAGGGTGGCAGAAATGATAAAGGCTAGAAAAAACTCAGCTGACTGAGAAAAAGAGAAAGGCAGAGATAACATGAATAGTTGTTTTAAGAAGAGTCATTCCAAACCCTTAAATGCACCAAATGGAAGAAGTTATGCTAAAGAATTAAAATTAAGAGACAGAAGTGAGTGGCCAGAAGACAAGCTACAGAAAACAACTTTCAGAGAGAACTGCAACAGAAAAGTTTGCTCAGGTGCAATGATACAAAAATATAAATTTCAGCAATTTTCAGTAGTTTTCATGAGCAGTTTTTGGGTTCTAGGCAAAAAGCCTCAACACCTGTGAAAAACCTCAGATAAAATTTGGGATTGACAGCAAAGAGGCATAAGATGATAATGTTTGTCTGTCTAGAATTCTCTATCACATATCATGTAAACATGATATAACAGTTTTTTTTTTCCCCTACAATCAAAGCCTTCTACATTTCATTTTCTACAATTCTATCTGTTAGATGTACACACTGCAAATAAGATGTCAGAAAGTTTTGGTGGTGTACCAGAAAAATATGATTGGGACAAAATTTTATGTAACTACTAAGTGTCTAAGTGAAAATAGCCTACCTATTTCAATGTTAAGAATTTCAGATATGTGTTTTATGTAAACACAAAACCCAGGATATTGAACCTTACAGTTCCTAAACCCAGGGTAAAGTACTTAATAGGTATCGCAATTTACAGTATGCATACGCAGTTTTTTTGAAAAGTCTAATAAAAGGGAAGGAAAATTATAAAAAAAGTATACCGAATTTACATATGTGTTTCACAACACAGTCATATTTAAAACATCCTTCACCTTAAAGATAGATATCTTACATCACAATCTTTGATATATACCATAAAAACTTCAAGGGCTGAGACAGAGCAACCTGAACTTGAATTCAGTGTAATTATCTAGGGAGAAGGCAAAGATCACGTTACTAATTTCTTCACCTTTCCTCACACTGGTTGCTGTATTGCAGTGACTGAACTTCCCTTTTTTTGCAAGATAGATGGGCAAATAAGGAGAGGGTGCACAGGTGACCAAAGGAAAACTGGTCATTGGAGGACTTCCCAGATAATTTAAGACAAACAGCTGTAAAGGAACTGAAAGATAATGAAAGCTTCACTGAGCTTTGGTTATGTATATGGCTCATAGCAAAAGTGACTGGTACAAACACTGAGTTAAAGTAACACAAGCTAATGCAGTAATCTGCTTAAAAGCTACCTTCTTTAGGATGCAGTGACAGGTTTTAAATTACTAATGTTTCAAGTAATTAATAGACTGAGATCCTAATACTAAAAATAACCAAGTAATACAAGACCTGGCTGTAGAAATATTCCTAAACTTATGAATCCTATACGACTTTTCTGGAGCATCCGCAGTAGCCGGGACCGTAGAGACAAGGAGAATCCCATCAGCTTTTCATGTTTCTTTGTCCAGAAGATAGTTATACAGGCCTCATCACACAAGAATTTTGACTCAGAACAAGGGTTTAAGGAGGAGACACACAAGATAGCCTAAAGAGCCATCATAATACATTGATGAATTAAGCACTAGGAGAATGGATGAACAGAATTTAACAGCCAGACTGCTGAAATATTAACACCAGAGCCTAACATGAAATTGTCCCATGGCATCTATTTGAGACAAGGATTCACAGCCAAAACTGTTATAGATTCATATATGAAGTCATGGCTTACAGTCTGCTGTATAAGCAATTAAGAAAAGTAGGTATTACAGAATCACAGAATCGTGTAGATTGAAAGAGACCTTGAAGATCATCTAGTCCAAACCATTAACTTAACACTGACAGTTCCCAACTACACCAGATCCCTCATCACTATGTCGACCCGACTCCTAAACACCTCCAGGGATGGGGACTCCACCACCTCCCTGGGCAGCCCATTCCAACACCTGACAACCCGTTCTGTAAAGAAACGCTCCCTAATATCTAGTCTAAGCCTTCCCTGGAGCAATTTGAGTCCATTCCCTCTTGTCCTATCACTTGTTACTTGGTTAAAGAGGCTCATCCCCAGCTCTCTGCACCCTCCTTTCAGGTAGCTGTAGAGGGTGATGAGGTCTCCCTCAGCCTCCTCTTCTCTAGACTAAACACCCCCAGTTCCCTCAGCCACTCCTCGTACAACGTGTGCTCCAGACCCTGCACCAGCTTCGTTGCCCTTCTCTGGACACGCTCGAGTCATTCAATGTCCTTTTTGTTGTGAGGGGCCCAAAACTGAACACAGGAATCGAGGGGCGGCCTCACCAGTGCCAAGTACAGGGGTGAGATCCCTTTCCTGTCCCTGCTGGCCACACTATTGCTGACACAAGCCAGGATGCCATTGGCCTTCTTGGCCACCTGGGCACACTGCTGGCTCCTGTTCAGCCTATATATTGCATCTAAAGGCAACATATTACAGAGTAGTTTTACCTTTACATACAGACACCTATTACTAGAATATTCAGTAGGCCCACCAATTTGGGTAATATGTAAATAATACATCCAAGAACACAAACAGCTAGGACTCAGCACACAGTACTTATATGCTGTTTTTATAAGACAAAAGCATCACATTTCTCTATTAATATTGTGCTTTATGGCCAGCCTTTATGATTTACCGGGACTGCAGAATCCAGACATTGGCAAAATACTGACAGCAAAATATAGATATGAACACCATTTTTAAGAAGTGGGGTTTTTATCTTTAAGGAGCAGGAAAACTGATGGTCCTGCTATAACAGCAAGCAGGGCAAAGATGCTGGACATCAGCTGAGAAAGAATACTCTTCACCTAAAATGCAATAGGAACCTATTTCAGAGCAGCTCTTGAGGAACTTGAAAAGAGACTTTCTGGAGACCTTTTCCAAATCAAAAAGGTTTTCCTTTCCCAGATCAAAAAGGCAGGATTGGAAGATTCATTCATTTCTGCCTTTATTTAAATAATTGAGAGTCTGTTAACTAAAGTGGTTGCGGCAGTCTCCTGCCAGGGCTGAAAGACAGGGCGATAAGCCTACACAGCTAATTACAGCAGCAACCATCCTAAATCCTCTCAGAATCTGTTTCATAGAAATATCACTTTTCTGTGAAATAATTACCTCTTACATGCCCAATCCTATTCCTGACGTGCATATTTTAATGCTCTGACATTTTAATGCCATCTGCCGCCTGAAGCCCAGCCTGCCGCGCTGTCAGAACTCAATCCACGCATCGTCTTCCTACTCCCCATCATTTCACTCTTCCCCTGACTACAGAGGAATTGCTTCTCCAATGCCCAATGTTATGATTTACCCTTTGGCAGCATGGGTAGGAGGCACTACCAAAAGCAAACTATAGCAATTTTCAGCCTTTTTGTGGCTACAGTTTCTGCAAAGTGAAGAGAAATCAAAGCCCATTGCTCTTGGAAGCACCAACTACCCTTAGATCATGTCTTCTGAGGCATTTGTGTATGCAGTAGAAATAATGATCATTCCCATTTCCCCTTCAACCCACGGCAATGGAGGAAAACAACTCCTCTAGTGTCATTTACCTCAAATTATTGAAGGGGCAGGTATGATGAAATTGTAAAGTGCCTTCAAGTCAGGTGAGATTAGTTGAGGCTCTTATCTTCACTTTGCAATATCCTGAACACTAGCAACATGACCTTGCATACAAAAAAGCAAAGAGAAAGCAGCACATAACACCACAGAGACAAAAAGTTTGGTCTCAGACAACTTGCACAGTAGGAACAGATTTTATTTTTCCCCCTCTCTGATTTGAGAAGTCTAAACAGTGCAGCTTTACATTTCAGATTAAATCAATAAATCACTAATAGTATTTATGAAACCATTACAGTCACTAAATAGTATTTTCCCCTATGTTCAGGCATTTCAGCAGAGCTGGGACTGTGCGCTGTGCACTGAGCATGTACACATAAATATGAAGAAAAAAAGAGAAACAACACTTATGTCCCTATGTGTGGTAAACAGTGATTTTAATACCAGTGGACTCAGTTCTTATTCCAGTTGTACCAGTTGTGAGATAGGAGTGCTTCTACAAAGATGAAAGACTACAAGGAATCATTAATCATTAAGATACTGGAAATACAGGAGCATTCTTCCAACACAACTATATTGCCAGTACTACATATAAGACAACAAGTAGAACTGTGCTACTGTCTTCTGTTTGTTCTCCCTTATTGTTCCCCCATTATGTATCCCATACTTCCTTTTCTAGGTCTAGCAACTGACAACATGTATTAGCCATTCCTATCAGGATGGATTGGCACTGCTATGTCAGTGCTCCCCTCCTTTCAGGCTGCCACTGTTAACTTTTCTGACCTGAGATTTCTCACAAAGTTGGCAAAACTATGCACTGCACGATTGGTTGCCAGGTGCTCATATATAAATATTGCTTTGATATCTTTTTGTTTAGTAGCAACAACTCAAAGCAGCACAGATGGAATGATATTAAACCCAGAATAAATTAATACAGACAGATCACAAACTGTTTTATTACATATAAAAGAATGCAAATAAACCATCTCTCTTTAGACCTCCCTTTTATTTCTTCGTATTAAAAAATGTTAGACATCTTTCAAAAAAAAAATAAAATCACACTGCTCTTTGAAATTTACAACACAAGATAAACCAACAAAACAGAGGAAGCCATGTTCACCACCTAAGGTACATCTAAGCAGAGTTATTTGGGAGCTTTCTTCATTAACATAATTTTGTAAGGGCTAGTACTAAATTGATTCCACAGAAAAAGAACTACATACCCCCTTAACGTTGATCATAAATTAAAAACAAATAAATATGTAGGGAAAATGGGCCCAGAGGATATTGCCTTAAAACACTTCTGTAATTTGTTTCAGGACTACTAAAGTACATCCCTCTATACTCTACAGTACATTTTGTTCAAAAGACAATAACAACGTGGAGTGTTCTTATGGGGAAAGCTCTCAAGCCTGCTCTGGGTGGCTGTTTGAAACACCTCTGTGCTAATGCAGACAGCATGGGGAAAAAACAGGAGGAGGTAGAAGTCTCTGTTACATGACTGCAGTGCTGACAGATGGATACAGATTCTTCAGTAAGGACAGGACTGACAGGCCAGGAGGGAACTTGCCCAATAGGTGAGAGAGCAGCTGGAGTGCACGGAGCTCTGCCTGGGGATGAGTGTCACTGTACTGGGTATCTGCTACAGACCTCCTCACAACAAAGGAAGAAAGAATGACAGCCTTCTTCAAACAACCAGAATAAGCCTCATGTGCACAGACCCCAGTCCTCATAGAGGACTTCAACCACCCCCGTATCTGCTAGAAAGACAACACAGCAGCCCTCAAGCAACCTAACAGATATCTGCAGTGCATTGATGACAACTTCCCAACACAGATCATCAAGGAACAAACAAGGTAAGGTGCTCCACTGGACCTCATACTTACAAACAACAAAGAACTGGCCAGGGACAGGAAAGTCAGAGTCAGCCTTGGCTGCAGTAACCATGAGATAATGGGCTTCAGGATCCTGAGAGGAGGGCACAGGGCAGAAAGCAGGAACAAAGGCTTGGATTTCAGGAGAGCAGACAACATCCTCTTTAGAGATCTGTTTAAAAGAACCCTATGAGATATGGCTCTGGAGAGGAGAGGTGTCCAGGAAAGCAGTTGATATTCAGGAATCACCCCCTCCAAGCTCATGAAAGGTCCATCCTGACAAGAAATGAAGCAAAGGCAGCAAGAGGCATGCACGGATGAGCAAGGAGCTCCTAAGTGAACTTGGACATGAAAAGGAAGTGTACAAGAGATGGAAGTACTAATTTCACTGCTCATCTTCCAAGGCCTTACAAGTGTAAACTATGAGACATTTTGATTTATTTTTAAATGATCCTTCTGACAACATCAAGACCTACTGCCAGCACCTCTGGGCAGACTTTTGCATCAGCAGTTCTTGGGGGCAGCATCAGGACCTAAAGTCATATTTTTTTTCAGAGAGAAACAAAATCTTCATTTCTATAAAACATGTAGAAACAGAACAAAAAGTCTGTTGATATCAACACAAACATGGGGATATTTCTGAAGGAAACTGTATGCCTTTTCAAGGTCAGAAGCTGTATGTTATGAGGACACAAACAAGAAGGCACAAAATGCTGACCCAAGATTATGGCATTAATAACTTTGTTGTTTAATAATGAGGAGAAAAAAAATCACTTTACTCCTGTGGAAAGTGGCCTAACATTTATTCACACATATGCAGTTATTCACAAGTTACAACATTTTAGGAAGCATTCTCTTCTTACTTTAAGCTGGCATAAAATGTCACATCAGCAATTCTATGAACTGTTGACATAAATATTTCATATCTACAAAATACATCATAATAATGTTTTCTACATACTGCCCTCAAGAGATTTCGTAGGATACATGAGAGTAGTCGGCATGCTGTGACCACTGCACGGGTTCTGGAGGGACTATGCCACTTCAGTGAAAGGATAATCACCCAGTCAAGGTATCCATTGCCTCTGAGACACTGATCATAATCAGGACAAAGACATGTCAGCTTTCTCTGAATAAATGATTTGTCAGTCTGATCCTAAAAGTGATTTGTGTATCTACAGCTCTAGCAAAAGCATGTAACTCCAACACATTTGCTTTCACAGCTGAAACATATTAATGAAAGCAGTCGTTATTTTTGTAATTTACTTCTGAACTCTTCAGAGATAACCATCAGCTGAAGAGAGACGCTTCTGCCAGAATATTGCTTTCTGAGCCTTTTGTTGTAAGCCATGCTTAAGGTGAAAAAAAAATGAAAACAATGATTTCAGGCTTTCCCTATTGATTTGGTCTGTGCACTTGACAGGACTTCATAAAACCTTGTGTCACTGCTCCTTGTTTGAGGTGGATCAAGTTTTCATCTTTCCTCATTCAGCAGAAGAGAAGGAAAAAAACTACTTAAGGCACAAAAATAATTTAGGAGAGGAACTAAAAGCATGCATGGTAGATGACAGTAACTTTTTGAAACCTACTTTTGAGCAGTATGCCTCTGACCTGCAAACTGCGTGCACTTCTGTAAGCACTGTACAAAAAGCAAAAAAGGTTAATGTTTTGTAATACAGATACTTGCCTCCTAGCACTGAAATATATTTAAACTTGGTAACATTAAGCAAATAAGACCATGTCTACTTTGAGCAAACTACGTATAACTGTACTACATCTGCAGTTTTGTTGGTATATGCCATACTCTCCTTCATACGTTGTGCCCAGAAATTCAACCACAGTCAATTCAACCACAACTTTTCACTTAGTTGTAACTATGCTAACTTACCAGAAGAAAGAACTTGATATCACATCTACAGGAAAGTACAAATAACAGAACACTGGCCTGAAGGGGCAATTTCTGCCTCTTATATTCACACTTTGTCTCTACTAAGACCTTTTTTTTTTTTTTTTTAAATGAAAGTAAAATACTGATGGCTTCTACTAGAATTTCTTGTCCGGGCTTAATTCCTACCTGTTGTAACAACTCCTGTAGGCAAATGGAAACCTGTTTAAGACAGAATGCTCTGCAGTACCACAAACCAAAAATTAAGGCAAAATCATGAATAAGAAATTACAAAATTCTTCATTATAACCTTTGCTCCTTAATCACTGGTCTTGAGTCATGCAAAGGTCTGATCAGACAGTTCAAAACATCAACTAATCTTCAGTTCTGGAATCAGGAAAGACAGGGAAAGTCTTGCAGAGATGGATACCTCAATGAACTAGAACTGTTGCCCATAAAAGCAGGGACAAAGAATGATGAAAATCCTGGCAACAAAAATTCTTAAAACCAGACTGAATGCAGCACAGTCAGTCCTGTAATAAACCACAGAGAAATGCTCCAGACCGCTGGTGGACCACTAAGAATAACTATTCTCCAACTCTAGAAGGACAATAAAAGCATTCAGGTAATAGATGTCTCATTATATCTAATAACTGAAACTAAGTTAATCCAAGAACTAAAATTTGGTTTTATGTTACGGAAATTGATTGTTCATTTGACAAAAATTAAACACCACTAACCCTTTCCACTGAGTTTAATCACTGTCATGACAACATACAATCAACTTCATATAATCCAGAATTAAAATATGAATCTGAAGCAGTCACAAAATTTTAACATACTTTTGCGTTTCTTAAAATGTCTCAGATTATGTAAAATATGTATATTGTATTTGCAATTGTTATTTTGTGAGGAATTAATTAGATAGGTAAATTATACCCAATACTAGTCGTCTTTGTTTCAGCACTTCTAATGCAAAAGCCTAATGACTTCTAAACACAAAACATCATTTCCTTTCACATGCCTTTTTGTCAGTTCTGTAGATTCAGGGATCATCAGCTCTGAGAAACCTGCCTGTATTTTGACAGTAGTCTACATGATCCAAAAAGTAAGCAACAGTCTCCCATTTAAAAACTGCTAAATGACCGCAAGTGCCAAGATAGTGCATCTCCTACTCTGAGGTTTCAAAAAGAACAAAGTGCTACAGGTAGCCCCCTCCTTGGAGGGCATTTCACCTACACAGCAGTAATTCCAATCTAAACCCAGAGTCAAGGCCAGCACATGCTACAAACCATGACACATAAAGGCAGCACTCCTGACTCCAAAAGTTCAGGAACAACAAATTGCAGACAACAGTTTACCAACAAGACTTGACTCAGCTGTACACACCTCCTTGCTAGGTGCTCACTGCTTCCTGCTAGCAAAGACAGAGTCCTCAGTCAGGGTGAGCTCTGTTCTGACCTCACACAGTTGCTCTTATACTTGGAGTTAACTTTTTGCTCCAACCTACCAGGTCCCCCAAAGGAAGGTCTCAAAATCTAAGGAACTAAACAAGACTTCAGGTGGCCTTCATTTCTTCAAAGTGGAGGCACTGTCTCCAGTTTAAGAATCTTCCCCCAGAAGTACAATAAATTTATCTAACAATGCTTTGATCTTATGCAAGTTAGCAGTCATATACTTGAAATATCAATAAAAAACTCAAATTATTCCTTATCTGTTTTCCTCATCCAGCATTTCACAATGAAAAATGCCATTGCAAATTTGAAGATCCTGTTTTTCAGAAATTCAGAAATGTATTTTGTCTAGTCGTGTCTTGCTACTAGCATTCCATATGGTTATTTGGTACCACTTACTCTGTTCTTGCAGTGCTACCCCAGATACAGAGTATGAATGCAAACTCCCTCTTTACACTGATCGTACAAATATTGGTCTACTGGTTGTGACTAGATAACCAACAACTTAAAATACAGTTTTTATGGGTTATTTTGTGGCTTCAGTTCAAATCACAGTAAGGGAAAGAAATCATAAATATCATCAAAAAACATTTCCACAGAGAAAGAGGATAAAGCAGGTTTCCATGGTTACTTTGTTAACCATCTCCGTTTTGCTGTTTACATAGTTTAAAAACTACAAGACACTATAAACAAGAAGAAATGAAATATTTATTAAGATCTGCATTACAGAAAGCTCTCACCATATGTCATGTCTGTTTCAACAGCTGACTGTCCAATGAAGCTCTAAAAGACAGACATCTACTAGTTGCTGGTACTATCAAGTACACTATATAAGACAAATCCTTATTGAACATGCAGAGGAAGTCCTTGACTCAAGCTCATTTACTAACAGTTCATCTGTAATTTATCTTCAGTAGATGAGGGTCCCTTGCCTTGAGACCAATGATAAAATTGCAGGTGTCTCACTTGTAAGTAAAAGCTCTTGCCTGGCTGTCAGCTAAAACTAACTGACCACCAAAGGCAGTTTTCAAGCTCTATCCATTTAAACAGCTGCAGTTTTAATCATTTACTTCTAATGCAAAAGAAGTTCCTCTCACCTTGAGTCATCACCCTAAATGAAAGGTTAATTCTGTGTAACAGCACTTTTCACAGCAAAAATGTCATCTAAATCAGGTCATTTTTATTTTGGTTTCCTGGAAACTTTTATTTCAGCTAAGCTTCTTACTGTCTGGGAAGGAATAACTCTGTGATACCTCTAGTACTGGGAAGACTCTAAACTCACACTCAAAAGCCCAGACATTCTATATGAAGTCCTCAGTGGGGGAAAGTCTGGAGGTATTCAAATCCTTTAGTATCTGGATATCAGTTTCATTCAGTTAAGAGGCAGTACTTAGCCTTAGGCCCTGTATGCATAGTCATCACGAAGCAACAAAGCCAGTTCCAATACTGAAAGCAGTCCTGCAGTACTGATTTCAGTAAAAGGTGGTAAGTAGAATCATAGAATCATTTAGGTTGGAAAAGACCCTCAAGATCATCGAGTCTAACCATTAACCTAACAGTGCCAAGCCCACCACTAAACCACGTCCTTAAGCAACATGTCTGCACGTCTTTTAAATACCTCCAGGGATGGTGACTCAAGTAGTACAGAACAGCCTGTTTAAGTAGCATATGGAGACCAAGACAGACATATTTTTCTAAGAAGCAACGTTTTTCCTGATGTGTCCTAGCCAAAAAATGTCCTGGAAACTGTTGTGCAGCTTAAACACTATCAGCCTGCCTACCATCCTACAGGCAGACTTCTGCATTTCACTGCTGCTATGTGTTTGCAGAAATTTCTACCAGTGAACACCTTTATTATTCTAGATAATCTGTGAAACTGCAGAGGTCAGCTAATCTCTCCTCTATGGCACGATCAATTTTATGTTACTCTTGAACAAGAGCTGCTTCTCAAGTGTTGCTACACTCTGAGGACATTCAAATGAGAAAATTTACCTGAGCAATTCATGGTCTGTTTTGGCTCCCCTTTTTCATACATCCAGAAAAGATTTTTTTTTTCATATTTTTTATATATAAAAAAATGTGTGTGTATACACACACACACAGTGTTTGGTAGAACTCAAAGAAAAACAGTATTGAAGTTTACATTCTCGTGTTAGCTCCCTATCACTAGCCAAAAATTTAAGATCAGTGTTTAAAACTACTCTGCTTCACTAGCAAGTTGTGTATGTCTAATATTTGACATTTTCAGAGCCATAGTCTAATCCAGATTTGAAAAGCAATTCATTGTACCAGAACACTAGATACATTTTTAAATAATCTCTAAATCTACCAGAACTGTCTCGGAAAAACACTAGCACATGGAATGCTATTATCCTTATAGCTAGAGGAGATAACATTCATTATATAATATCTATATTCACAAAAAATATCAGAGCATTATTTATACATCCTGATTCTCTTTACATCAGCCAAGGTGATGTAAAGCATTAATGCTTTTTAAGTTTGGTGTAACATCCTGTAACTCAGGTGAGCAAACTACATTTTGCTTTTGTTCACATGGAACAGAACAGTAGAGGCTGGCTGGAATGCAGAGCTACTTTTCAATTGTCCAGCTGCATTGCTTGCAAGAAAATGCTAAATCTTCTCCAGGAGAAAGCAAACAAGAACTCTATGACAGCTGATAAAAAGTATTAGCCTTTGGTTGCCATGACCTTAGCTCATTCAACTGCAGTTACACTTTTAGGATATACTAGGAAACCTACAGTGTGTTACTTTACTCTTTTATTTCAGACAGTAAGATAAATAGAAGTCTGAAGGGTTTGACCACTCATTCCTTCAAAAATCAGTTCTACCCAACTATTTATTTGTGACCTTTAAGATGGAAGCCTGCATGAGATTTTGATTCACATGGCCTAGCTTCTTTAGGTGTTAGGGAAGGAGTGCTTCCTCTTAAACTGTGCATCACAACATATTTGCGAACATGTTAACCGACATAGTTTATAGATGCTTTATTAATTTTAGCTTAGCATCTTAAAAGATCACTTTTTACTACAGTTTCCTATTGACATTTATAATCTGCCCAAGTAAATGCAGTTAAGAGCACACACAGAATGCAAAAAAAAAAAAAAAAAAATCACATTTCCTTTTTTTTTTTTACCCTAAATTTGTATCTGTAATAGAATGATTCCAAATCCAATAGTTACTTCCTGGCCTGTTTTATCATCTGTTCTTGGTGTTACATAAAGAGCTTATACTAAATATCAGCACTGAGCTCTTATATAGCATTCTTAATCCATAGATCTCAAAGCATTTTACAAAGGATGATGATTATCCTGCTTTATCTATGAGAAGAAAAGGCATGGAGATCTTCAGGGTGAAATTTGGATCACACAGTCCACAGTGAATCTAGGACTGCACTTTAAATTGCAGTACCACTGGTCAGCCAGAACAGCATCCATACCCACAGGTGGATCCCAGAGCCTTCCATAACGCCAGTGGCCTGTGATTTGCACTCAGCAATTCCATGCACCACTTAGGCATCAGTCCAGAGAGAATATGGCTTTCAATATGGTATCCTATTCAGCTTAACCTTCACTAAAACACCTCCTTCCCACACAGGCAGCATGTTTTAATGGTATACTCTACCTTCTCCCAGGTGTCCTGCTTACAGCTCTAAACACACTAATGTTGCCATCAGTGCTGTAAATAACTGCAGTTAAGCCCTCTACTCAGGCTTTACTACTGAAATCAATACTGCTGCAGACAGATACACAGATATCAAAGTCTAATGCCACCACTCAAGTGACTCAAAGTATTTTCACCTCCACACTGAAACTCTCAAACGACCTGATCTGTGGGTAACTAGATGAGAGTTATCACACCTCCTGAATTCAACCTTGGCTCCCCTCTTAGATTTGTTTCTCATGCCCACTCTTTGCACCTTGCTCTAAGGTACATGTTTAAACTCAGACTTCCTTAACCCTATAAACTCTCTTGGGTTATTCAGAGAACCTAGAACCGAGTATTGGAGCTTGGAGGGACAAGCACTGAAGGCAGACTGCATACTAACCGCACAAGTTCCAATCTGGTCAATAGCCAAGTAACTGCTGCATGCTACTGTACAGCCACAAAATAATTGGTAATGCTATCTACTTCAGTAACACATCTGATAATGTACTATCCAGACCTGATGATCTGAGAAAACTTTGTAACATGACTACAGACTAAAGTTAAGGGGTTATTGTTTTGACATGGTGGATCACAACCACTTGAAAACCACTTTGGACTCAGGCAAAGTCAAGCAAGCCGACTGCAAGCACAAAGATGATCTGCAGAGCTATGATCTTCAGGAGAGGATTCAAACACTTCAGTCCCCAGAACACTCCACACAATGAAGTAGCCAGGGAAGAGAAACACATGCAAGCTTTCCTGCCCATGGGGACGAATGGAGGCATTCTGTACCCCACTGTGTTAACCTGGGCGGTTTATTCTGAGCAGCTGTTCCTAGAACGTTATACAAGGTACCTACTTCCTGCACTGGCACTTTCAGGAAGAGAAGGCACAAAAGCTGAGGAGATGGCATGACAGACTGCATCTTCGGGGACGCACGTTTCCTACAACGGGCCCGTCTTCCAAAAAACACAGAGGCAGCTTTATGGACTCCCATGTCATTCCCTGAAACATTTGCCACGCAAGAAAGAAGTTACAAAGCACAGCTCTAACATGCGAAGTTTCGCGAAGCACAGGCAGACGAATTTGCAGCTCCCCGTGCCTGCGCTGGGGCGCAGTAGGCCGGCGCGGACACGGGGCCACTCGGCGGGTGTCCGAGCGGCCGGTGAACAGG
>NW_020799097.1:99647463-99699931 GCF_003259725.1 Athene cunicularia | reverse complement strand
TTTTTTTTTTTTTTTTTTTTTTTTTTTATGCACCTAACACTTGTGAAGTACACAAGTAACTTCAAAATACTAGGTTTTGTGACTCTGAAATACAGGTTGCTGCAGTTATGAAAGATACAAAGTTTCTCAAGGCTGAAATCACATGTAAAATCTGGCCAAGGTCCGGCCCTTACAGTCAAAGTCAGGGACAAAAAATGTTCCCATGATATAATTTCCTGGACTTCACAAATAATAAATGCAGAATCCTCACAGCCTCTGGTGATTCAAGACTCCTGGGCACATCGTTTCTTCTATTATATTGAAATACCATGTTTGATCCAGCTCCATTAAACTACTCAGTAAAATTATTTCAAAGTGGCCTGAACTGAATCTCAAAATACATCACGTTCCACAAACTTATTTCTTGCTCATAGATAGTAACTCAAACACCCTGCAACAAAAATAACAAACTGTTTTAATTCACAGTTGCAACTCATAAACATCAAGAGATCTGTACCTTGTTAATCCCGACTTCTCCACTCCAACAGTTTAAATTAAATGTCACATTTACATAACATTTACATAAAGATTCGGTTTTGTTTATACAAAACCCAGCATTATTTTTTTCAACATACTCGATGCTAATTCATTATGTAACAACAGTTGTTTGCTCTATTTAAAAACAAAACAAAACAAAACAAAACACAAACTTTTAATTCTGAGAAGGGGTCTGAGAGACTGCAGTTGCTCTGAAGCAATTTAGCATCATTCTTATTTACTATCTGATCAGCTTTTCTGGGTTTTTATTTTCATTGAAAACAAACTTGAGTGGTTTTGGACACTGTCTCACTCTAAGCAAAGCACCCGAACTGATTTTATGCATCATGGTCACTTGTATAGTTCACATTAATGCCCAGTACACACACAGCAGAACATTCACAAAACCTCCAACTGCAACCCACAGGAGTTTAGCTACAGACTTTAACAGCAGTAAGGCTGGATCTTGTAGTTGAGAACATTTTAGAAGCTTCCAAGCACTGTGCAGTTTTTTGGGGTTTTTTTTTTATATCACTTCAGTGTCATCACTACTTTCAACAGGAACACAATTAGACCAGTGTCGACCCCTTTAAAAATTGTCAACACCGGCAAACATTTCAAAACTTCCAGCAAGAGCTCTGAAAGCAGAGCTAACAGAAGTCTCTGATGCAGCTGGATGTAACTGCAACATTTTATAGAAAGCTACAGCTTCCAGCTCCTCCATGCAGAGGTCTCTACAGATAGATTGATTACTGTTCTCTTTTGTATTTTAGAACTTTAAAATTATTTTTGCAGAAACACTAAGGCCCCATATTGAAAGTAAATCTAAAGAAGAAATAATTCCTAAGCTAGTAACACTACCTCTTCACAGTAGTAAAATTAACACTTTAACCTTAAAGCTACTTATAAATTAGACAAAGCCATTCAATCACATCTAGTGATTACTACAATCTCTTATCAGCAACAAGACTACATACTTAGGTTTTCAATGTGCTAACTTAATTACAAAATTTCAAGTAAGTCTCTACATGGGCTGTCTCCAGCAGATCATCTCTGCAGCACAAGACATACAAAAGATGGCAAGAATCACCTTTTGTTCTTAACTCCCTGGCTAAGGAGGTATGGTTACAGCAGGGCTTTTCTGTCCAAATGAATGTCTTTGTCATGTAACTTGGAAACAGCCTGTTTCTGTGTTAGTCTGTTCTAGAAGCTTGTTTCACAGCTGGACACCCATGACTGAGAAGAGTTTCTGCTACTTTCACTGGCTTTATCTGCACTGCTACAGAAGAGCACAGCGATCCAAGGGAGTCAAGAATAAATACCTCCTAGACCCTCATGCCCTACTAGTCCTTGCTTGGTTTAAAGGCTAGGGATTGGAGACATAAAGGACCCAAAAGAGAATGCAAGTACAGCAATTGCACATATTCTACACACAGTGGTCCCACCTGCACATGACAAATTAAGTAAGAGCATCACTGGATCCTTCCTCAGGAAGCATATGAGTAGATTTAAGTGGAATGATGAAGTACATCACTTGCGTTTTGTGAGAGACGAGAAACCAGGCCTGCAAGAAACTTAGAAAAACAGCCTGAGAAAGCAAAAGTTGAGGCTGATTTAAGAAATGCCTCAAACATTTGCAAGATGAAACTATTAAGACAGTGTGGAGGTCGAAGCTGATAAGGCTGCCTGAATAACACAAGATGCAGCTGGAGGAGGGAGTCCTGTGGAGACAGGATGGCCCTGCTCTGGCACACCTGGACAAATTTCAAGGGCTATCTGTCCGGTGAATGACCTTTGCTTCGTTATCCACAAAATGCATATTATAGTTAACACCCCTTGATATGCTGATGAAGGCTAACATGATCATGCTAATTACATCATCTCAAGAAACACCTTACCCCTCCCCGTATATGGGATACGTAGATATGTGGGTTGACCTAGGGGACAGACCCAAGGAAAGTGTGCATAAATTAAGGGGCAGGAAGAAAGAGGGGGCCCTGGAGAGTGCAGTGAAGCGAAGACAACAGAGGCAAGTGAAAAAGATGGCCGCCCCCTGGAACCCTCACTGGTGGGATCACCGCAGAAACCCAGACCGGTGATCTGTATTTCCCCATTCCCCCTATCTCCCTCTTTTCCCTTTCCCATTAAGAACTGCAAGGCGTATTGTATTGCTCGCCACAACCTGCTATATAATTAGCCAATTACCGTGTGCTCAATTAGTACGTTGTGGGTAGTTAATAAATGTTTGGACTTGGAGACTTGTCTGCTCCATTGGGGATTTGCAAATCTGAGTCACTTGTCTCCCTCGTCTGAGCGGGACGTGACACATCTTCAGCAGTTTTTACCCTGTACATTACTTTGATGAGTACAGACAGAGATAAATTGTTTTCCTTCATCCAGATACATTGCTGCTTAATCAACACAGCACCTTTGTGCTAGAACTGATCCAAGTGAGAAAAATGAGACAAAGATGTGAATTGTCAGACACACCAAGGGTAACACTGAAGAAGAGATTATTGCTTATTCAGTGGGTCTTCCATAGACACACAGGCTACATATAAAAGTCAAACACATCTAGTCCAAGCAGTCATCTAAGACTCCCAGGCAAAGCAGTACAAAGATTTGGCAACATTCATTAGGATTAACCTCATTTGGAATAAGTTGGCCAAATCCACACAAAGCAGAAGTTGCGCCTTAAGGCACTGTGTTTTTCTCAAGATGTCTGAAAGAAGGTGAGGGAAGCACCACTGACTTAAAGCACTGTCTGAAAAGAAAAGGGAAGTCCCCAAGGGCAAAAGCAAATGGGGAACTACTAGAGGACTGAACAGGATGTGCAGAAGGACAAAATTAGTGTACTTTTATCCACACCATCTATGGGGACAGGTCTGTGGTGCAAATGATGCCCAGAACCCCACACAGATTTTTGTTCTTGAGGATATAATTTGTTTTGCTCCAGAAGACAGTTTGGGCATACGTTGTTGTGAGAGCTGGGGTTGTCAGGCTGGAGAAGAGAAGGCTCTGTGGAGACCTTATAGTGGCCTTCCAGTACTTACAGAGGGCTAATAAGAAAGGTGAGGACAAAGTTTTTAGCAGCACCTGTTGCAAAAGGACAAGGGGTAATTGTTTTAAACTTAAAAGAGAGTAGATTTAGACTAAATATAAGGAACACATTTTTTACAATGAAGGTGGTGAAACCCTGGAACAGGTTGCCCAGAGAGCTGGTAGATATCCCATCCCTAGAAACACTCAAGGTCAGGTTGGGCAGGGCTCTGAGCAACCGCATCTAGCTGAAAATGTCCCTGCTCATTGCAGGGCAGGTTGGACTAGGTGACTTTTTAAGGTCCCTTCCAACCCAAACTATTCTATTATTGGTGTGCATGCAGTAATGATGACAGGTGACCAAGACACAGAGTGAACCAAAAAAAACCAAATTTCTTGACAAAGGAAAAAGGATGCATTGTTGTGGGACTTTATACCTAGTGCTTTCAAAGGTAGAGGCAGTTATACAAATACCTCTCTAACAGTCATGTTGCCACAAAAGTGGAATCTCCAATACTGTGCTGCTTAGCGCAGCTATAGCACGTTAGAACATCAATAGTATTTTGTGGGCAGCCACATTCAAAGCAGCAGAGACTATACAGCATTAGCACTGGTGTTTGTCTCCCAAAGAGGGCCATGCTTTACACTCCATTCCACAGGGCACTCCAGCGGAGAATCTGTCTAGCTGTTGGAGCCCAGAATCACCCCTGGTCTTACCTCATAACAGTTAGAGGAGGAATGTAGTACAAAGTGAAAGGGACTTTTGCGTCAGATGTTGACTTTCAAAGATGTGGGTGTATTAGAAAGAAGGAGAAAACTCAGAAGTGTTGGTGGGTGCTGGGGAAGGATATCAGACCTGCACAACTCAGAGTTATAACAAGGAATTTTTCTAATAGTACATACTTATGTTCTCGTTAAAGCTCTTCATAATTAGCAAATCAACATTTAGACCATTATCAACCTTTTCTCCTATCAGCATAAGACCACTCTAACACGCGCTGTGCAGACCAATCAACTTCTTGTTCACGCAGCAGTAACTTTCCACACTTCAGTACCTTTCCACAGTTTAGTGTTGCAATTGTCTGTTGTTTTTCCCTGTCACCTTGGCACAACTCAGCAGTTTCTTATCTTTTTCCCAAGGCCTGTTTCTCATCAAAGCCTAGCTGCTTTTCAGAGGCTGTGCAAGGCTGACAGGCCAATGGCTCCCAGGTGTGTGTGGTTTTTTGCTTTATTGGGCTTTTGTTTTTTGGTTGGGTTTGTTGGGGTTTTTTAAACAGAAACCATGATAGCAAGAATGCTTGGTTTTTTAAGCAGGGGCATAGATCTCTTCAGCTTGGGATGGCCTGAATACTGTTGAGCTTTTCAGTGAGTCTATACTTCCCATAGGGGCTACACTTTGTGACTTCTCACCATCTCAGTAAAGAGTTGTGATATCTTTTGCAAGGAAACGTCTGCACTTTAAAGTTAGACCTCACAGCAACTGATCTCAGTGGCACCTTCCTGAATAGAGTAGAACAATAAGAAAAAAAACTTGACTTCCTTTAAAGTTTACTTAAACCAGTTATCAGATAGTTAATCAACATCATTATTCTGTTATTCTTTTGGGTAGCATGGAAATATGTGGGATTCTATGGGATTCCCCAGAGAATAAAACCAGGAGTTGAGCCAGCAGATGAACAGACTTCTCTCTTATCATTTCATGGTGTACCTTATTTAGAACCATAATCCCTCTTTTGCCATGGGACCATTCTGCCCTTATATGAAGGTGTCCTGTTTCTAACTAAAAAAAAAAAAAAAAATCAGAGGCAGCAACACATACTAAATTTTGATCCCAGAGCTAACCTATGCCTCTTTTCACCTGAGAAAACTAGAAAAGGGCATGATTTTCAGGTTTCGTATTTGGAGAACCTTTGCACCAGGTAATAAGCTAAACCTAAACAACCTGCAACTCTAAACAAGCTAAAGTAATTGCAAACCACAGGGTGAGCTGTGAGCACTGCTAACAGATGGACACCTTTGGGAGACACTGATCCTGCAGCTCTTTTCAAAGCCAGATCTGTACTGAAATGAGTATGATTCACACTTTCTCAAAGGCACAGCAGTGCTAAAAGCATGGATATTTTTCAAAAGGATCATGCCTCCAGGAACTGTTATTCTTCTCCACTGTCCTCATCAGTGTTGCCCTAAAGGAAGCACTGTTTGGCACCAGCACAGTAAATATTCTCATATGTTCAACAATTCTATTTCATCCAGTGCCCTGTTCTCAGCACTGGATGAAATCCCTGGATAAAATAGCTTCAGTGAGCAAACAGCACCAGGCAACCTCTCTTTCTCTTTCCTCCCTAAACTGCTACCTAAACACTATTTTTATGCATTGAACTCTGAAAATATACCCATTGCTTCTTTCTGAGAATGCTTAGATTTGGGATAAACAAGGTTGTTTTTCCTGTAGTCACAATGAAAAAATATTACTATGTTTATATAGTACTGATGTGATTTAAATAACACTGATTAATAATTTTGCTGATCCTTAAAGTAATAACAAATACTTTCTTTTATATCATTGTGTGAAAACAGCAGACAAATTACCTTCCAAGTATATTACATTTTTAATGGATAGTATCAAAACCTAGTTTTCATCATGAAATTACTGATCCTTCCTCTATGAATTTCCAGGATCCCCACTGTGGTGTAGCTAACAAATGTTCAAGGTCCTGACCCCAATGTACCCATCTGCACTTTAATTTCACAAATAGTAGCTCCATGATACTACCATATTCCAGCATGCAAGTGATTAGAAATCTTGTCCTACAGTCCAGTTCAGCCCAAGCCAGTAATCACCACATAATAGCTATTTCACTATAACACCCTTAAATAACAAATGTATTTAAAAAGATGGGATTTTTAAACCTTTCTGAGCTATCTTAAAAACAGTATCAGAAGCATAGTTCAAGCCACAGCTAGAGAGATGGATACAAATTTGTATTTACTTTTCCCTAATGTGGAAGAAGCTGTGTAGCTGTAATTCTCTGCCATACTTCATGTCATGCTTTACTTGGGCAAGCCACTGACCATTTACGCCAGGCTGTGCACAGTCCTAGTCTTCAATCAGCATTTTAATAAGTAATTAGGCACAGATTGTCCTTTTAGCAGAGACTGGTTTTAGTTTTGTTGGCCCTGCACTTTATATTTGGAAGTGTCATATTGGATTCCCTGTTACACTGTGGGGTGGCATCCTTACATTTAAAACAATATAGTAGTAGTATCTGAAACATTTAAAATCCCAATTCATAGATTTTCAACACCTCCTGAAAAACTGATCTGTTTGGGTTTCTTTCCCTCCCCCACCTATATTGCACTAATAGAAACCCAAACTGTGAAGAGGGCCACTTACGACAGACACTATATGAACACAGAAGAACTGCAGGTTCTCAGGAGCAGGAACTGTCTAAATAAGCAAAACCAAATGCAATAAGCTTTCTAAAGGTCATATGGCAGACCAACAGCAGAGATGCAACAGCAAGTCCTCTGTTTCATAGTCCAAAAGTTATCTACTAAGCAGGAGAACATTTTTTTAGTTAAGGAAACCCAAACAAAACTCATACAAGCAAAACAGAAGGGAACAATATTTCCTCCTTAGCAGTACAGAGAAAGTATCTGATGGCTCCTCAAGAGGGGTAGGTGACAGACTGAGAATGAAGTATTAAAGCTAAGGTTAGAACATCATGCTATATAGAACCCACAGTTGACTTTGAAAAAATGACACATTAGTCAAAGACAACATTCAATTCATTTAAATTCAACGCCTATCTGCAGTCCAAGGATTGCACAAGCATACAACTCCAGTACAGCATCTCCACAGGATGTAAAACAGTGCAGTATAAGGGAGTATTGTCTTATTACATTCTTTGTATGATGCAAGTGAAAGCATATTTTGTGGCTGAAGCATTACCAGGGGCTCAAACTTAGGACATCAATTCTTACCATGATTTTATTCTTGGTTAAGTAGTTGTCTGCATTCCCATGTGCACCATAAACCCTTTATGACACTAACATATTTTTAAACCCTTTCTTCATATGTTGATTTCTATTTCAGAAAAACAATCTGCTAGTCAAAATACAGATGCAACTGATTTTGTAGAACTGATACCTGAACTTAAATACATTCAATAGTCTAAAAACTGTATCTACAAACTGAAATACATGTATCTTCAGCAATACTGACACTATAGCTTTAATGAAGCAAGCTGTCTGTTAAAAGCTATCATGTTTCATGCAAAGAAATACATAAAATAACCCTAATGTTACAAAGCCTACTGCTCAAAGATAATGAGATGTCAGGATGGGTGTTTGTGCAAACTTAAAACAAACCTGATTTTCCCTGTGATGCAGGCTTTGTGTGAGCTTATATCTTCCATGGTTTTCGTACTTACTTTAAACCACAAAAGCATGGTGTTCTATATGACACTACCTACTATTCTTCTCTTTAAGATATACCCTTTGTATGACTGGCACCCAGACCTTAGACAGAGAACTACCAGTGTTCCTACATTTAGATACTGTGCTGATAATTTGGGGAAACTGAATCTGAAAGGGGTATCTTAGATAATTCAGAGGACGAAGTGAAAAGAACACTTAAAAAGTGATGCTGAGCCTAAGGTAGAGAAATGCTTCTAGGCATTTATAAACCTGTCTGGAGCTGTATGCTTCTTTCACTAGCTACAGTCAAGGGCTGTTAGCAGGGTTCTGAAAACATCAGAAAACAAATGCTTCGAGTGAGTGACCAGAAGAACGTAAAGTTATCAGGAGCGATCAACCTGTTAGAGCTCTCTGCATCTGTGATTCAGTGCCAAAAACCTCTGCATTAAGGACACAAGGACTCATGAGTGTGAAGGCTTAACCATATTTCTTCATCCAGGAAATATGACCAAGTAGCATAAAATTCCGAGTTCAGTAGCAAGGCCAAATCAAAGGAAGCCTAACATCACCTGATACTTATGGTGGGACCCAACCAGCACGCTCTGGCTCGCATACTGGGTTCATTGTAAAGTTCTTCACAGATGGACACTGCAACATTTTAGTGGACTGATAGAATGAATTCTCCAAGGGTCTGAAGACCATTGCAAACTTCACCTTACATAGTACACATTGCACTTCTTTGTAAAGGTAAATACATAACAATAGGTTTGTTATTAAAAATTAATGCAAACACACATTCTCAGTGAACACCTGTGACTTTGCTCACGCAAAAGAACTCCAAACAGTAAAACCAGTTCTCCTCAGTGTAGCATTCATATACATTAACCTCCCTTCTCCTGAAGTGCCCTGCCCCTGCTTTAATCACTGCATTTCTCTAAATGTCAGCAAACACACAATTATTATTTATTCATTTTCAGAACATAGTCCATCCTGTGCATCAAAATCAATCATAGTCCATCCTGTGCATCAAAATCAATCAAGTTTTCCATTGAGAAAATAAAACTCGCCTCCAGTGTCACAATTTTCTATAAAATTCAAGCCCTTACTAGAAAATATGAAGGTACTTGAGTTACCAAAACAACTTTAAAAAGGTTTTCTTCAGTATAAGCAAAATTAAGATTTCCTCAGGAATAAGTGGAACACTACCCACTGAAGTTTCCTGAGTCAAGGTTTTCCTGAAGGACACATGAAGAGGTTCCTTAGAGAGTGACATTGGGTAGATATCCAAGCCAAATATATACTGTGAAATTTTTAACTAAGTGGAAGACAAAAGAGGATCTTGCATAGAAAATACTAAGTAGCATTGAGTTAACATGGCCATCTCTTCTTATAACAGAATTCAAAGTAAGTATTAGCAATTCAAAGGAAGTATTAGCTTACCTGACCAAAAAGCGATGCAGCCCAACATCAAAACTTCTGCAAGAAAAAAGATTCACCATGTTTACATTATTAAAAAAAAAAATACTACTCTGTTGCGTATTGTAAAAACACTGTTTTAAAACAATAATGCCAAAGATAAATAGAAAATTACTAGAATTGATAAAACAGAAGCAGAAGTGTAATATACGATTTCCTTTCTGTAGTGATATGTGAAATTTAAGATGATCATCACAGACAAACATTCAGATGCATGTTAAAAAGCTCACAAATTCCTTGAGTATTTCTTCAATAAAGCAGTAACATTCAAAGTAGTATAAACCACATAAAGTATGAATTGTGTATATTCTGTTACTGGAAAGATTTTTAACCATCCTGATGACCAATGAGTCTGCATGTTTCCTGTCATGTGCAGGTAGATCCTCTATGCAAAACGACTATGGAATCCTTTCTTTCCCCTTATCTGCTCTGTACTACACTAAAATGCAAGTAATTGCTCTGAATTCTATCTATGATACAGGATAATCAAAGAAGCCCCTTATGTCTTCTTCAGATACACATAATATACTGAGAAGTAGGCCTTGCACACATATTCCACTTAGATCTGGTGAGGAAAACTCTGAGGACTTTTGACAGTAAGTTAGATCACAATGAATTACAAGAACCATGCCTGAAAACTTCAGCACTAACATACTCTAGCAGTTACTGCCAGATTCTCTTTCCCCTGTTACCTCCATCCCTCAGCCAGTTCAGGAGAATCAAGCTCATGAACAACGTACTAGCAAATCCTTGACACCACAGGAAGGTATCTGCTGATTTGAGATATGTACCCAGTATCTGAAGTATGTGCTGGTTTTATAGGACTATCAATATAATCCCAGATCAACTGTGTGCAAAACAGCATAATTAGAAAATGCAAGTGTCTTATTTCTAGTGCTGGACTTGCTCTGAAATGGGCTTACATTCTGTACAAAGAAAACATTTTGGCATATACTATGCTCTTTAGCATCCTGTTCAAAAAAAAAAAAAAAGCCTAGCTGGTCATTTGAGTACAACATGGGTTTATTTTAACAGTATTGCTTGCAGTGTGCTGCCTTTAACCTGAAGCAGCAAGAGAAATCATCAGGTAGTGGCACCCTGATAACAGTAGATACACCATGAGCTGTGGAAATTCTAGGAGTTAACAGGGAGGGAAAGTCCACTGGTTAAGCAGGGTAGAGAGGAGGGAAGCAATTTCTCACTTAAAAGCTGCCTTGCAACAGAATATTCTGCCAGAAACATGCACATGGTCATCATTAAACCCATATTTTTATAATCCTTTCCTAAAATCATTCTCCATTTTACATTATTGTTATGTTACTGTGTAATTATACTACTATACTATATATAGCCAGTTATCTTTCTGTATTGCTCCGGACTGGACACATACTGTAATTTGGCTCCTACTCTTAACTAAAATACTCTATGTTGTACAGTCTTCTATATCAGAGTTGCTCAGTCTGTATTTATAGCTCAGAAAACCTTTTCTTCCTAGGACCAAGCACCTCAGTATGTTTGTGCTGGGATGAGGAGAAGAAGAAACTTGTACAGTTCCAGGGAACAGCAGTACACTAAACAGCCATCTTGCACATCTTCAGCCAAGCTCATCTTTTCAAGTTCCCCTAACTATTCTCTAATGACAGTGACCAAAACTGCCATCACCTCTGAAGGGATGCAACTGAGCTTCTTGTGAAAAGGGATGTGGAGCGTAAAGATATCACCACTTTTGACATCGAACCAAAAGCTAAAAGGACTTGGCCTATAACAAGCATGGAAACTGAACGGTCCTACTAACTTGAGATGATAAGAGCTGAAGGAGGTTAGGGTGGACAAACCTGAGGCAAAATGGGTTCAGAGTGGAAGTGAGTTTGCTGTCTCATACCATCATGAGACTCATCTGAAAAGATGGTATGTCTTACACACCATCTTCTCTCTCATTTTTTACTCTTTCCAAAACTTAAGACACTTCCTATTAAAAAAAGCTTTGTAATTATTTCATATAGGCTTTAGCTATTAAAATATTTCTACAAATATTCAGTAAGTATTACAAATGAACATGCATTCAATCAATTAGAATAAATGAAAAGGAGGAAAAAGATATAACTCAGCTTAGATGCAGGCCCCATTTCCTCAGTGTGATGCTGTACTGATACATTTCATCTGAACACCTAAAATCCTGATTTCTCAACAGTGTAAGCAGTCATTTAAAGAAGTAACTACACCGACTGAATTATGAGAATAAACAGTAGCAGAGTGTGCACCTAGACCTTAAAGACACCTCAGGACAGTATCACTGATTAGTTCCAAAAAGCAAGAACAAGAAGACTGAACAATTTCAAACTATAAATGGGAGAATTAGTTGCATTACTTAAGGCTATGGATATTGGGTATATGCACTTTTAAGCAGCTAGGATCATGAATAGACACATTGTGCCAGGCAAAAATCCTGAGAGGCTACGATTATGGGAAGCTGGTTTTGACAAAACAATACCATAAACACTTTCAACTGTTCTACTTGTTCACATTTAAATACATACTGAATATAATCTGCAAGTGAAGTGAAAAATACAGTGAAGTAGCAATGGAAACAGATCTGGTACATATAATTAATCCCTCCATTCTCAGATAGAAAAGTTAACAAGGGGTAAAGAGGGTGTTTATATAGCAGTGTTCAGAGTGCATCTTGGAGGTGGAATAAACAACTTCAATTAAATGAAAAAAGAACAAGAAATCACACTACATTTGTATTAAAAAATTCATAGTGATCCCTTCAACATCACAGGAAACTACCCATCAGGCATGACAGGGTGACACCCACCCCCCCCATTAACTCAGAACTACACCTGTCATATGCTCACACACATGATTATCTACTGCCTATAAAGTACACCTATATTTACTTCATATTCCAACATAACTTATAATCAACTTCATACAGTTTGTTCAGCAAGTTCCTGAGCTTCTCTGCAAAATACAGGATCTATCTGATAGCGCTTGCAATATGGGGTGCCTCAGTTACGTAAAAGTTTCACAAATGCTTTTGAAATACTAGAACAAGCATAATTTTAATTAAAATCTTTATTTCAGAAAATCTAAAATAACAAGGGAAAGGATATCCATAGCAATACAAGTAAAAAAAGCATTTACGAGTTAAATTCTCTATACTGCTCAAATATCAGTAGCAATACAGCATTTTACTTTTTGAGAAATAATGGGCAAAATCTTATCAAAATAGTAATGATATTCTTTGAATAGGGCAAAATCTTGACCAGTGAGTGGAACAATAAAGGCAAGATATATTTAGCCTCCATTTCATAATCATGTTACTCATTGCAAACAATTTGATAGTTCTTTACAAAAACGTGTTTAATTCTGTTGAAGGGTAGTTTGAATTACAGTTCTGTACACAACTAATTCCTTTATTAAGCATGGAAGTTCTAGTTTGATACATTTAAAGAAAAGATTATACATGTAGTCTTTCCTAATCAAATCCATCTTTTCCCAGTACATCAACTAGAAGTCAATGACCAACAATATACATTTATTAAACCCACAAGGACCTTCTTCAAAATATAATCTTTGAAATCTCCGCCTGCAATCATATCACTCTCACTTCTCAAAGTACATTTTCAAAATTATTTCACAGACATGCAGTTTCTGCTTTGAAAGCTAAATGCATAATGCAACAAGCTACCTCCAAATTTGCATTCAGCACAAAACTGGTGGAGGGAAAAGGTCCTCATACAGAAAAAAATATGAAAAGGCAGAAAAATGCTGGTATGAACCACAGCCAGTAGCAATAGCACATGCACTGAAATTGTAATCCTGATGATCCCCAGGGAAAAAAAAAAAAAAAAAAAAAAGTACAGAAATCCTCTTTTTGTCCCCAGGATGCAAAAAGAATACATCTGAAAACGAAATGAACAAAACTGACAAGTTTCTGTTGATGCTGCAGTTACTATATCAGAGAGGCCAGTCATCTGTTTCCCCCTTGTGTCATGTGGTGGGGGGAGCTGTCCCACCTTCTGCAAAACTGTGCCTTCCTTTAACTGAGGTCTAAACTCTGGTTCCCCAGAGAAGTTGTATGAGCCTTTGGTATAAAATTTTGAATTTATGCCAGCCTATGTTATTTAAGGACCTGATCCCACACCCACATAGATGAAAACCACTACTCATGAGCTGTGCTAGACTACAATTCACAATTCCAGTATGATGGCTAAAGAACCCCCATCTCACAAAGTTGGATTGCAAGACCTCATTCCCAGTGATTTACAGCATAAAAAACTACCCGTAAGTGCCAAGCATGTGTCAGGAACATATGAATTAAAGTTAAGCTCCTCACTGGAACCATTTTTTTATGAAACTAATTACAATAATGAGTTGCCAAACCCCTATTTTGTATAACCATATTTTTAAACCATGTGCTGAAGAGAAACCAGCATGGCTTTGTTCTCTTGTCAGTTCCTCCCCAGGACTATTGGGCTGCATGCTATTCCTGGAAACAAAGCACAACAAATCCCGCCACCCTGGGAAGCATTTTGTTAACCATGCACTTCAGCAAAGATGCCCACTGCAAACAGACAGTACCTCACCACTCTGAAAAGCAGATAGTGGCATGATTCTACCTTTGGGCCCTATCTTCATGGGAGTAGATCTAGGTAGATAGCAGAGACTGCATTGCACTGTAGACAGAAACATCCTAGACACCTTAAAAACAGTCATGTTACTGCTGGAACATGAACAATTTTGAATGCAGAAATGAAAGGCATTCAAGCAGCAGCACTACCCCACATTTCACTAGAGCAAACAATACAATAATTGCACTAAAATCTCTTCAAATCAGTTAAGACTAGCTGCCACTTATGGTGGCAATGAAATCCAACAAGTGGGTTATTAATTACAGCTTCGGTACTCTCTACCCTGTGGGCATTCATCATCTCTTAAAAGAAGCACTGCAGTTGCTGCAGTGTTTCAACAGCAGTACTCTGCCTTTCCTTTCACAAATGTGGCTAAACTTTACATTAGAAAAATCTAACTCATTCACATATCCTCAGAGTAGACTGTCCTATTTAACCAAAGAACAGTGTTTGCAAGACCAGCACTTCTATTAGCAGTCTTTGCAAGTAGATCTGGCATTTTGCCGGTGAGCTGCTGACTAAGAGTCACTCCCACGCCAGAACATTTTGCACTGGATACTGAGAGGTCATTGAATGACAGCTGCTTTCACTGATCCAGTGCTCTTAAGTTGATTCACTGTCCCTCTTTCTCAAGCAATGTCTTACAGCAGGGATGCCCAAAAGACTGTGGTAAATGAGAGAATTCCCTTGACAGATGCCCCACCATTTAGCAGTTCTCAACTACTTTTCTGGATCCTCCTATTTCTGTTCATCTCTTCCAATGCTGCCTGTGGCAACCTCCCCCGCTGGCAATCCTCAAAGATGACAGTTTCCAAATTACAGATAATTACAAGTGTGCAACGTAAATCTGAAACATGTTTTAGAGTCTTGTCTGAAGAGTAAGATTACTACAGGAAAAGCAAATAGCAAAGTCTATATACAGGTTTTTTAAGTACTTGTATTTAATGTCTCAATGAACTATAAAACTTTGCTAAAGCAAATCCCCTAGAGGGGATATACCTACCAAGTAGAATATTTTTCCACTAGTGACTGCTACCAATTGACTCATCATCTTCATTATTAAAGATCTGGAAAAGCCATCCATATTTTTAAGACACTTTTGCCTGTCTACAGCTTGCATAGATGCAGACATACTGTTTTCTGCAAGTTTACTTGAAGCCTACACCTTCATAGCAAAGCTTGTCTCCTCAGTGACAATCAGCACACTTCCTAAATAATATAACTGCCACCATGCTAGGACACACTATTTAGAAGGCAGATGTACAATTTAATAGGAAAACAACAGGCAAATTATCAGAAGAGATACTTTACAGTAGAAATAAATATAGCAAGCCAAGTATTCATCTAAAAAGCCTGGATTGATTAGTGTTGTTATTTTTTTAAATGAAGATGGAAATATGCATGACAAAAAAATGAGATCCAATCCAATATAATCACTCATTTGGATTTATCTATCACCCAAACTATGAAATATACTTTTGGACACTGAGCCTTGAAAGTCACATTGCAGCACTTCCTGAGGACTCTTTTGCCACATACAACTATGTTCTTGGAGCTCTCATTTTTCACTTCAGCCTTTCAATCAGTGCGAGACGCTTTGTGAATTCCACCCACATACAGATTTCACAGTCTGCCCACTGATATGGTATTGGAATCAGGAACAAATACATATATGGAGCTCTTTTGGCATTCCTTCAAGGTAAACAATAACAAATCCTATCCTTTCCTATGCAAAAACAGAATACCTCCTTTCTTACATGCAACATACAATGAAGCAAACCCTGGCTCAACCCAATGAGAAAATTCTTAAGTGAATTTAATGTTCTTTTAAACATCAAGATCTTAAGAACCTGCTTAAGCCTAGGTCTCAAGCTTCAATGGACTGTCTTTTGTTTGAGAGCTTTAACCATCTGCAATGCAGCAAACTAGTAGCAGCAGCTTTCTTTCATTTCCATGTAAAAATGTAGCTAAGAATAAAAAAAAAAATAATCTGTATTTGAAAAAGATATGAAGACTGTCAAATGCTTTTATATCATGTCTTTGACAAGCAATTTCTTGTTACAGTAATAATAAGCAGGACTTATATATACATGAAGATATCTATCATATTCTGACACTTGCTTAAGGACATACTGGAATTTTAACACTTCATTTCTGTTGTTTCTTCCCAGAATGACTAAACAGTACTAAGTTGCCTTTTGGTTTCCTCCATTATTGGAATAATCAAAGCTGCTACTGCATTCAGCTTGTGACAGATACCTCCATCTGGAGTTCCTGCTCAGTGCTGTAGAGCTCTTCAGCACCAATAAGCTGATGCGTAAACATTCACCTTACTTCACAGAAAGAGTACTTTGTAAATATGTGCTTACTTTGAAGTTAAACAGAGCAAACCCTAAACATTTTACTTGCAAAGTATTTCCTGAATAGCATCTCAGGGAGAATCTAGGGCTTCCCATACCTATGAGAATGGTGGGAATCCACAATGAAATCCTGACCCGGTCAAAATGAAAAGCCCTCATTGATTTCAATGAAAGCAGATACACCTGAACTGACTCTGGACAGCCTGTATAGCACAGAATACAGACCAACATTTTAGAGATGCCTTCACCTGAGTAGAAAATATCAGTAAGTCCCAAAGCTTCATCTGTGGAGTTTCAGTTATTAGCAGGGAGCTCAGGCTGGAGACCTGCATAGCAAAAATAATCTACAGCAAGATAGCCACAAGGAGAAAGCTCTTTTGTGGACCACATAAAAAGACTTCACAAACTGCTAGTGGTCTCCAGCCTACAAATTGACTCCATGATCGAATGTGTCTTGTTGTTTCATTTCAATTTAAGCATTGTGGAGGTTTGAATTCAGCCAGACGTCACGTGGCCAGCCATTCACTTCCCCCTCCCCCCTCTGGTAAGATAGGGGAGGGACAAAAGAAGAGAATTCATGGGTTGAATAAAAAGAAAGAATTTACTAAATATAACAAGAGAATAAGAGTAACAATATGCTTAAGTCCACCCCTTGGTCATGAGCCCATCTATATGTTGCATCTCTTCCATGATAGCCTGAGGAGTCATGGGCCCAGAGAGCCAGAAATTGTTCACCCTTATGTTGCCAGTCCAGATCTACTTGAGACACCTTAATCTCGGCAGCCTGATCCACCTGTTGGTTGTTCTGGTGTTCTTCAGTGGCCCGGTTCTTGGGTACACGAGCATCTACATAGAGTACTTTCACAACCAGATTCTCTACTTGAGCAGCAGTATCTTGCCATAATTCAGCAGCCCAGATGGGTTTGCCTCTGCACTGCCAGTTGCTCTGTTTCCACTGCTGTAACCACCCCCACAGTGCATTTGCCACCATCCATGAGTCAGTACAGAGGTAGAGCACCAGCCACTTTTCTCGCTCAGCAATACCCAAGGCCAGCTGAACGGCTTTTACCTCTGCGAACTGACTCAATTCACCTTCTACTTCAGCAGCTTCAGAAATCCGTCGTGCAGGGCTCCATACAGCTGCTTTCCACCTTCGATGTTTTCCCACAATGCGACAGGACCCATCGGTAAACAGGGCACAAGGTTTCTCATTATCCGGTAGCTCAGTATGTAGTGGGGCCTCTTCAGCATGTGCTACCTCTTCCTCTGGCACCGTTCCAAAATCTTTGCTTTCTGGCCACTTTGCGATCACTTCCAATATTCCCGAACAGCTAGGGCTCCCTATTCAAGCCTGCTGTGTGATTAATGTGACCCATTTACTCCACATGGCATCTGTTGCAAGGTGTGTAGAGGGGACACTCCCTTTGAACATCCAGCCCAGCACTGGCAATCGGGGAGCAAGGATGAGCTGTGCTCCAGTCCCAATCACCTCTGAAACAGCTCAAACCCCTTCATATGCTGCTAATATCTCCTTTTCAGTTAGAGTGTAGTGGTCTTCTGATCCTCTGTATCCCCGACTCCAAAACCCCAGATCGACCCCGATTCTCCCCTGGTGCTCTCTGCCAGAGACTCCAAGTAGGGTCATTCTTCCTGGCTGCAGTGTAGAGCACATTTTTAACATCTTGCCCTGTCCAAACTGGGCAAGGGCTACTGCATGAACTATTTCCTGCTTAATTTGCTCAAAAGCCTGTCACTGCTCCAGGCCCCATACAAAATCATTCTTTTTCCAAGTTACTTGATAGAGAGGGCTTACAATCTGACTGTAATTTGGAATGTGCAGTCTCCAGAAATCCACAACACCCAAGAAAGCTTGTGTTTCCTTTCTGCTAGTCAGTGGGGACATAGCTGTTATTTTATTAATCACCTCCACTGGAATCTGACACTGTCCATCTTGTCATTTTACTCCTAAATACTGGATCACTTGGGCAAGTGCCTTGACTTTACCATGCTTTATGGCAAAACCAGCTCTCAGAAGGATTTGGATTATTTTCTCCCCTTTCTCAAAAACTTCTTTGTGGGACTGGACTTGAAAGAATCAGACAGGACAGCAAGCACTGCTTCATTGTTGTTGTTAGAAGGAGACGTGCTGGAACTTGTAGGCCATAGACCTTGGGAAGCCTGATAAGGGGAATAGAGAAGTGCTGATAGGGGGGAGAATTACTGACCCATGAGTCATACGGTGCAGGAGGGAAGAAACTTAAGAGTCTCTGCAAAACAATTTAGTTGTAAACAGTCCAATTGCTACAGTTTCATTAGCTACCAATCAACGAGCACTTTTGAAGCATAGCAACCAATCAATGTAAAACACGCATCTTCTGATTTTGTCTGATTTTTTATATAAATGAGTGTTTTCTGCAATAAACTGACTCCCTGCTTGCATCAAGCTGTCTCCCATGTCTCAATTGTCGGTGACCCTGACGTGATTCAACCGGTGTGATCCAACCGATGTGATTACAGGGCTGAGGAACCGCCTGACTGCGCAGCTTGCTGCGAGTCCCACAGAACGTTGACTGAGCTGCTGAAAGGAAGCAGGAGCCGGCCGGCAATAAATCCCTCCGGAGTAGAGAGGTGAGCTGTGGAAAACGAAACATGGGGAATCAAGCATCTTCCTCGGAAAGAGACGTATATGAGCTCATGAAAGCTCTTCTTAAAAAGCATGGGAAAGTTATCTCAGGGCATGACCTTAAAGCCATGCTTAAATGGGTGCAAATGAAGATACCCGATGTAACCGCTTCTACTATTTTTACTCAGGAACTTTGGGACGATGTGGGGGTGAAGTTGTGGGACTCTGCCACACTGGGGAACGTAGAAGCACAGCATATGCTTCCGTGGTGGAGGATTATTTTTGAAACCCTAAAAGCTCAAGAAAAGAGTAATAATGGCGATGTAAATGCAAAAGGGAATTCCTTCATGGTCCCTTCTCTGCCTTCGGAAAGTCAAAGTTGCCAAGGACCTCCAGAGGTCGGCGCCGCAAGCTATCCTCCGGAGGATGACCCCCTTGATCCAGGGCTAGTAAATCCTGAGAAGGAGCCAGACCTATATCCCCCTGACCCACGCAATATGTGGGCTAATATAAGACGCCAGGTTTTAAAGGAAGGGGATCTCAAGATTGCTAAAACAATAGCTACTCTCATGTTATATCAGGGCCGAGGGGTACAACGGAAGGCTTTATCTTTTCCTGTAATTAAGGAGCTGCACCGTACCGTCATTGAGCACGGGCTTTCCTCTCCTTATTTCATGAGCCTGTTATCTTATGTTTTTGACACTTATGTTATGACTCCTCATGATTTAAAATCTTTAGCACAATTGTTGTTAACTCCGACTCAGTTTTCACTGTGGGAGTCACATTGGAGAAGAGGGCTCCAAGCACCACTTCTCACATTTGCGGGTCGCGATGACCAGACTGTGGCTGCTTTAACTATAGAGCATCTTACAGGCACGGGTCAGCACACTGATCCGGTAGCTCAGGCACGGGATATCCCTCGGGAGGCTCTTGAAGCAGTCCGGGAGGAAGCGAAAAAGGCTTTTTTCAAGGTCCCTGACACAGAAAAGCCACAGAAAGCTTTTACAACTATTACTCAAGAACCCTGAGAGCCTTATATGCAATTTATTGATAGACTAAAACAGGCTCTGGAGTGTCAGATAGACAATGCAGAAGCATGGGAAATTTTATTGTTGAAACTGGCTGTAGAAAATGCTAATGTAGATTGTAAGAAGCTCTTAAAATCCCTCCCTAATCCAAATCCTACACTGACTGAAATGGTGGAAGCTTGTAATAAAATTGGCACTGTAAATCATAAATTTGAGGCCATGGCTGCTGCCTTTGCAGACATGTGTGGTCCGTCAGGCTTGGGGAATTGGTACGGCTGCGGCAAACCGAAGCATTTAAAAAAGAACTGTCTGACTATGAACGCGGGGGCTAGACATCACACCCCTGGAATTTGCCCTAGATGCCGAAAAGCGTATCATTATGCTAATCAATGTCAGTCTAAGTATGATTTTCAGGGCCAACTGATACAGGGAAACTGGTTGCGGAGCGCAGGGAGGCGACGTGTACAGACACAAGTACCGCAGCCAACATTCCAACCCCTCCGGAGGGAAGCAGCAGTGCCTCAAGTCTTCGTCCAGCAACAGCCGGGAGTGCCGGATTGGACCTGGCAACCGCCCACATAGTAACGTTACTTGATTGCTCAGTTCACTTGCCATCAACAAATATTTCGGGACCCTTACCCCTCAAAACACAAGCGCTGTTATTAGGAAGATCATTTACCACATTATCAGGGCTTTTTTTACCAGGTGTCGTTGACTCTGATAGTACTAATGAAATTAAAATTATGGCATGGACCCCGTTTCCTCCCTGTACAATACCGAAAGGTAGTCGTATAGTGCAATTAATATTGATTCCGGTGGGGACAAACTCCCACCATTCCTAATCAATCTCCTAAAAGGCAAGGAGGGTTTGGGTCTACAGGAAACCCACAAATCCTGTGGGTGCAATCTATTTCTCAGAAATGACCCGTATGTCAATGTACCCTTATCCGCGGAGAGCAGCAAGCAGTACTAAGTGAAATTATTAATACGGAGCGGATGTCACGGTAGTATCTCTGGCTAAGTGGCCTCCACAATGGCCTCTGGCTAATGTATCCCAAGCATTGGCTGGAATTGGAGGGACTGGTAACAGCCACCAAAGTGTGGAAGTAATCCAAATCCAAGGTCCAGAGGGGCATATAGCCTCTGTTAAACCTTTCTTGCTACCCATCCCTATGATTCTGTGGGGGCATGATGTGTTGTCTCAGTAGGAAATGTCCATTCGAACCCATTTTTAAAAAGGGGTCATTGAAGCACACACCACCCTTAAATTAACATGGAAAACCAATACTTCTATTTGAGTAGATCAATGGTCCCTACCACTGGAAAAGCTTTGCGCCCTCCAATAATTAGTTACGGAGCAGTTAAAAAAAGGGCATATTGTGCCTTCTACTAGTCCTTGGAACTCGCCTATTTTTGTTATTAATAAACAAACCGGCAGGTGGCGCCTGCTCCATGGCCTCAGAAAAATTAATGACGCTATGGAAGACACAGGAGCCCTCCAACCAGGACTCCCATCCCTCACTATGATTCCTCAAAATTGGTATTCGACTGTCACTGATCTTAAAGATTGCTTTTTTAATATCTCACTACACTCTGATGATGCTCCTAAATTTGCTTTTTCAGTTCCAAGCATCAACATGCAAGCCTGTTGCAAAGATACCAGTGGGTTGTGCTGCCACAAGGAATGAAGAATAGTCCTACAATTTGTCAGTGGTATGTAGCTAAGGTACTTAGTCCAGTTAGGACTGCGATGCCCAGTGTCTAGTTATACCATTATATGGATGACATCTTAGTGGCAACACAACATCACGAGGTCATGGAGGAAGCTGTAGCCCTTGTCACAGCTGCTGTTAATTCAGCAGGCCTCTATTGTGCCAGAAAAAAATTCAAAAAATACTACCATTTAAGTACTTAGGTTGGCGCATCAGGGCTCAAACTATAGTTCCTCAACCCTTACAGATACAGACAGACATTACAAACCTACATGATGTACAGAAACTGTTGGGAACAATTAATTGGGTTCGACTGCTGTTGGGAATTTCTAATGCAGATTTAAGTCCTTTATCTGAACTGCTCAAAGGAGATACTAACTTGCGCTCTCCCCATAGTCTCAGCTCTGAGGCTGTTGAATCTTTGCAAAAAGTTGCCACAGAGATTGCTGACAGGCAAGTTCACCGGTAGACCCCTGGATTACCCTTTTATCTCATTATTTTAAACCTCGTTTGACAACCTCACGCACTGATTTTTCAGTGGGACCCTCAGAAACCAGACCCACTGTTAATTACTGAATGGATCTTCTTACCAAATCAATCTACAAAAACTATTTTGACACAGCATGGGATGTTTGCTTCTCTGATAATTAAATCCAGACAATGCTTACTAACATTATCATGGTTAGACTTTGCTTGTATTGGCTTACCTGTGACAAACGTGTATTTACAATGGCTTTATCAGCAATCAGACACTTTTAGTATGGCATTGGCAGACTATATGGGTCAACTTACATCCCACCCACCTCCGCATAAGCTGCTTAATGCCAACATTTGCTTGATATCCAGGCCAAAAGAAAGAGTGATCAACCATTACAAGCCCTTACTGTATTTATGGAGGGGTCTGGAAAATTGCATAAATCAGTCATCTTGTAGTTGGACAACAGAACTTGGACATAGAGACCGTTCACGGTTCTCCCCAGATAGTGGAACTGACTGCAGTTACTCAAGTTTTTCGGAGGTGGTCCACACCACTTAACCTTATTACTGACTCAGCTTATGTTACAGGAATTGTTGAGCGAACTGAAGCATCTGCATTACATAATATCTTACATTCTGATTTGTTTTATTATAAGAGCTTATTTTTCTCTTAGATTGTCACCCTCATCCCCATTTTGTTATGCATGTCAGATCGCATACTTCTTCACCTGGTTTTATTGCAGAAGGGAACCGACGAGCAGATATGCTGACGTTACTGGTACAAGTATTGCCAGATCACATAGCACAAGCTAAACTCAGCCATTCTTTTTTTCACCAAAATGCTGGAGGTCTCAAACAACAGTTTGGACTTACCTCCCAACAAGCGTCTAATATTATCACTGTGTGTCCTGACTGCCAAAGACATTCTTTCCCATCGATAGCAGGAAGAGTTAATCCGAGAGATCTACAGAGCTTACAACTCTACAACGGCAAACAGACTTACATGTTATCCAGAATTCAGTAAACTGAAACATATCCATTCTTCTATTGATACCTTTTCAAGTGCTTTGTTTTCTTCTTGTCACACAGGAGAGAAGGCACATGATGTCCATAAACATCTAACACGAGCTTTTGCCACTTTGGGCATACCCTCTCAAATAAAACCAGATAATGGCCCTGCATATGTTTCAACTAAAACAAAAGCCTTTCTTGACTCCTGGGGTGTGACTCACATTACTGGCATCCCTCATTTCCCTACAGGTCAATCTCTAATTGAACACTCACCAGTCTTTAAAGTGCTTACTACAACAAAAGAAAGGGAGAGAGGGATTACCACCCCTGAGGAACGACTACAGAAAGCTTTGTATGTTTTTAACTTCTTGAATTGTTCTTCCATAGATAATAATCCTCCGATAGTTCGACATTTCAATGCGAATACTTCATTCGAGACATGAGTTAAAAGCCCCGGTGTTGGTTTGTGACCCAGAAACAGGTAAAATAACGGGACCATATCCCCTTGTCACGTGGGGAAGAGGTTATGCTTGTGTCTCCACAGAAAAAGGTCCCAGGTAGATTCCAGCAAAGAATGTGCATCCTTTCCTTCTCCCCACACCTGCAATCTCCTGGCCAGAGAGACAAGCAGAACTTTAAGCAGGCATCAGTCATTGCCAGTGTTAACGTAAGATTACACACAGGTCTGCCTGTGTGTTCAAGGCTTTAAGACAAGAAATTGGTTCTGTTTCTCACATATCAGTCACATTGGAACTTGGTGATACAGTTCAGCAGACACTTGCTTAAAAAGAGCAAATTTACAGCATTTATATGCTGTAAATCTCTCCTAGAACCCTTCAGAAGAAATATTACTTTCATTTTATACCCTCCCTGATTCTTCACAAGCCTGTGGTAGCTCATGAAGAGTGGATAAAATCTAATGCCCATTAGTGGCAAACTCCCATAGGGTAAGTTCTCCTTCAGTTTTCCTTGAGTAAGACACTTGCAATGCAGCATGATCATCCAATTACTATGAGATCCCTATCCTTATTGCAAACAGAACGATGAAGTTTATTAATAGCCATTACTCATTTTCTACAGTGGCTGTGAACAGCAGAGTGCTGTTTGCCAAATATGAGTAGCAGTAATGGTTTGTATCTATGCAGAGCTCATATCAAACACTGAAGAATGGGCTTCGTGGCTGATTAGCAGTAGGTGGGCTTCATTTGTTTGTTAAAAAAGTAAAAGCAGTCACATTGTGAATAAGTTTTCAATAATTACGCAATTTAGACCAAGAAGGATTACGGTGCTCTACTATTGCCTCTTTTTACACTCCAAAGAGACAAACAACAGATTATTATTTTTTTCCTCTGCTGAATAGATTTAAGGATCCTTTTAAAGCTTTAATATAACCAGCCAATTGAGCTGTACAGTAGATAAGAACTGTAGCATGCTCTAATTTGGCTGATGTCAAAAGCAGTTAAATCTTTTCTCTCTATCAGCAAGAGAATGACTAATCGGTCCAGAACTAAAGTATCTTTCATATATTCAGGTGACATGTTAGTTAATGTGTCACACATCAATGCTTGGCTTTAAACATCACAACAGCTAATGACAAATACAACATGAAAAATTAACAATTTTCCTGATTTACAACTGAGAAACAAGTTACTCCATTACTAAAAAATGTGCACTAATTCTGCAATTAAGTGGCCAATTTTTGGGCAAGTAGCTCAGGTATTCGAATACTGGCAAGCAGATATAACATTTAAAGGCTACGTATAACTCTACAGCCTAAGGAGGGCTCTTCTCTCTGAAAGATCACCCTGACTCCAGCTGTTACTCCACACAGTAGCTGCACATTCCACACAGAAGCATACTGGTTAGAAGTACCACAGGAATTGTAGGTGGCAAGGACATACAGCAAGACCTGCCTTACATTGAACCCTGGTCCTTCTGTACCAACAAAAGGAAAAAACGAGCCCTTTCCTTTCTGAATCTCTCACCCAGCATCTTCAAAGATGACATGCAGAGATTCTCAAGAATGAAAACTAGTATTCTTTAAGCTTTTTGAAGCACATCATCCAAAAATTTTCCATGACAATACTGTTATTTTCACTCCTGATTTGGGATCCAATTCAGTGTACTTGTCCAGACATGACACACAAACCAGATCTTATGCCTTCAGAATGTTAACATTTGCAAAAGAAGGCCTAACATGGCTCATGGGCATTGATGTATTTGGACTTCTGCAAACTTTGGTGATAATGATTTCTATTCTTATAATTTCTATATAATTTGCCCTTACTCATGAGCACTAGGCCATTTTAACACTGTGGGTGTAATTCTGTTTAATCCAACTCTCCTTTTAAATAATCTTTCTTCATATTTAAGAGATCATGTCGACAAATATAGGGTGGGGAAAAGGTGCCTTTTGATTAAGTAGAAATGCTGTAGCATTAACCAGCAAGAACCTAGATCATTAGATGCCATTTCTGTTTTACCTGATACATTAAAACACACTGGACAACTTTTTCTTTGAAAATATCAATGGCTGGAAATATACCAGAAGTGACACTCCTGATCTCTAGAGGAAAGGGAAATATGCATAAACCTGTCCTTCCTTGTCTTGTCTTTCAATTCCAGCTACTAGGTAAGTCCCAGAGGCATGGAGTAGAGCACTTTCAAAAACATAGCTGTCTTGAACTATAGGATAGATACAAAACAAATCACCTCAAAATACCCAATCCTCTTGAAGCTGACTGCTAGGCCATTTATAGCACTTAAAATTAGATCCCCTGTTCATAGCACAACTAGACTTGGAGTTCCTTTTCACTGCCTGCTTCTCATTCCCTGATGCAAATTTTTCAAGGATTTATAACTTGACTCCTGAGGATACCTGTCACAGGAAGGAGTTTATGATCCACCATCTAGCATCCTTCCTTTTTCCCCCCTATAATTACCTCCAAATGACAGGCTGCACCACAGTGATTTGCTATTATCACTAGCATGTAATCAGAGAACTAAACTCATAGAAAGGAGAAATATAGGGAGAAATCTGCTAACTCAAATTTCAGACCATCTGTCAACTTACCTAGAAGCACCACAATACTCAAACAGAAAGCAAAGACTTCCACAGGAGTTTATTAGAGTACAAGCCCCTAAACTTGTAAAGACAACTTTTTCTGAGCCTAGAGGCAGGGTTGTCATCCTGATTACACACAGTTGTAGCACAGTTAGACAGTTCTATTTGTGTTTTGTGCCAGATATTGGTTATTTGGGAATTTAAGGAGGCAAGCTTGCCAAATCAAGCACTGACAGAAACAGCATTTCTCACTTTATTTAAATTTCCTTAATGAAATAACATAAAGCCTTTCAGCAGCTTACTAGTCTTGATATATTTAATAAGTTAACTCCCCAAATTATTTTTTCCAATACAAAAATATGAAGCCCAAAGAACAGAAGTACATGATAAACTGGGCTAGGACCATGAGAAGCACAGGTGAAAATGGACTTCAATTACTTTCTCTCTACAGGTCAGAAAATCCATTTTCCTTGTTTAAAAAAAAAAAAAATCTATTCTAGTTCTCACCCCAAACTAAGAACAGACAGTTAGAGGTAAATACTATCAAGCATTTAAGCCCAAAATAAGAGTTTTGCTTGCTAGTCATTATTCCAAAACTACTCCATGTGGTCACAGTGATCTCTTGTGCTCACACTCACACATAACATCAGTATCAGACTTGTCTTTTCCCAGAAAAGAATCTGACAAGAAGGGAAAATACCCTGTACAGTCCTTTCTGATAGACATACACAAGGAACTGTTTCCAGAGGGGGAAGGTTTCAAGAACAGCAGTGAAGGTAGACAAAGTATCAGGATGAGGAAGAAACACATGCAGACGAGATTACATTTTCATTTGTAGATTCACTTTCTATGGCATGGTTATAGCCGAGAATGCGATTAGCCTACTGCAAAATTCTACTCCATAATTTGGAGCAATTCACTGAGACCTTGCATACAGACCACTTTCCCCATATAAGGCAGCAATGCTTTTGCAATAACGAGGCAGGTAAACCACACTGAACCACAGATGATTTCTTTCAAATCGTAACCAGGCACATTTTTGAACGTCACCAAAACATCTGTGGGATGAACTTAACAAGGGTTCATATAAAAGTGTGTACATGTGTCTGTAAATGCAAAAGACAGCCCTCCTAGTCCATCCATTAGAATACAAGAAAATTAGGGGGTTCACTTCTGCCAGACTCCTGTCTGGACAAGAATTGGGGTGTTAAATACAAGGTGGATTCTAGAAGTTACAGTACGGTAGCTGAAAACAGCCAGATCTTTCTCCATCATTGCATTATTTTATGCAGCAAACCTTTGACTCCATTTTCCTTATTCTAGATGAAATTTGTTTCCTGTTAAATTTATGTTTCAAATACTACTACTTAGTGCCTTCCTGAATCTCTGCCTTTGCTGAGGCTAACCTATATTAAACATGCATAAAGTTTTAGCACAATTTGTCCCCAACACACTTGTCTTGAAATTATTTTGGGATGAGATACTTGGGAATGTGCAAGTTTTAAGGTGGAAAGGCAGAGAAGAGTTGTGCTTCTGCACATTGTATATCAGTCTGTGACCATAGATAACTGGTTTCTTATGACATGCTGTTCCCACGGCATGTCAAAACACATCTGATCAATGTGTCCAATATCTCTGCAGAAAAGCACTCACACTCAGTAACATAGTATGGAAACATTAAAATGGAAGTATGATTTTTCCCCATGAACAGTGTCTGTGCTAAATGTTGTCCTAATTTATGAACTGACAAGTTTCTTTGTGGAATACATTGCCGAAGTAATTTACTTATGTCAAAATTGATACAGGATTTAGTTGCATGCTATCTATTGTTTCTGTAGTTTCCACACCCTCCACTAGGATATTTTTCCATATTGAACTAATTTGCAAGTTGCAGCAGCAGCACAACTTTTTCCAGTTGCACTATGCAATTCACCTCCCACCTAAGAAGTTGCATGGCAGACATCAGTCTTGACCAATTCTTTAAAAGCACTTACAAGATTTCAACAACATTGGTTGCTCACACACTATTCAATACCTTGCTTTTGACTTCAGTAACAAAACACAAGTTTTAATTTCTCATGACTTAAGATAAAGCAGACATTAAAAACTCTACGTTGGTGTGTCACTGAACTGCTGCCCTATCTGGAAATCAGGAGCTCAGAAACTCCTTTTCACAGCTATAATCAAGTTTTTGAATAGTAATAAATTTATCATGCATTTATTAGCTATGCAGCTGCATATTTAGCAAGACAATATCCTGGTAAAATGAAACCACAGTAACACATTCAACACCTGTATTTGTCTTGAGACACTAAACAAGAATGCTAATTTTTTGACTCAAGAGATTGTCTTCATTAAATAAAGTGCAAATTAGCCAGAATCTACTATTAAGTTGATAAATCAAATTGTGCCCATTCAAACTTAGAAATAAAAGGCTTTAATTAAAAAGGAGTTATTGTTTAGTACCATAAATAGGGAGGAAGATTATCTGATCCCTTTTTTAAATAACCTGCTTTGCTTTTCAACTCCAGAGAAATTTTAGACACACTGTGGTATCTCTCTTACCTTCCTGACTGAAAGCTCTTCCACCTGCTATATTACATAGTGAATTATGTCCGCACGTACTCCTTATAAGCAACACTGGTATGGACATATCTGATCAAAAGCTTTGTTGTTATGCCCAAAGGACACCAGGTGGTGGTGGAAGACTCCTTAGTAGAATATTTGCATTCCTTATGTTGCAGCATTCATGTTGTCTTTCTCTTCAGGCTACCTTCTCTCTTTCAAAATCTGCACTGCTAATATATTTGAGACAAAGATAGCAATACTGGGTCCTCTGAAAGCCTAGCTAGCATAATACCCTGTTTCTGAGACTACCCAAAAGCAGACATCACCAGCAAGAAGGTTAAGAGCAAACCAAACATACACAAACACTTTTTTCAAAGCAGCTTCACAGATGTCAGCCAGCAGGTAACAGTGTCACGTTATCTGGCTCATTCCACCCCACTCCATTTCCCAACGTAGCCCTAGAAGGCTTTAATAAGCTGTACCAGGCTACCAATTTACAAAAACAGAGCCTGGTACAAGTCTCCTCACTCTACCAGCTTAAAACTCAGTACTGTGTTATGAACATTTACATTTGTCTCACTAGTAAAAGTTTTTAGAAACATTCACTTAGAAGTCCACATATTCACAAGCTACAAAAAAGTATTTAGCACTTTAAGTGTAACAAGCTATTTACTTTTATCCTTTTTTCTAGCTTTCATGCTAAATTCATCGTCTCCACACTTCCTGTCCTGTTCAGGCAGTCATACAGTTTAGAAACAAAGGCTACTCCCACTCGTAACACTGACATTCCTATATAATATACCAAAATAAATAAAAAAACCTGACAAGCCTCTGGGTAGTAGTGATTGAAGAGTTTAACTGTAAAGGCATAAGGGCATCATAATTCAGGGATTCAGAGGGCAAGCTATGCAAGATTCCTTAGGTAACCAAGAATGACCCATAATTCACTAGCAGCCATAGGGAATTCGACTATCTACACAGCTTTGAGAGCAAGAAATCAAGTCAACAGTACATGAACTCATTTCTTCAGCCTTCAAAGCAAACAAATTCCATCCACAAGATAATTTCATGATTTCTGGCAGTGAATGTTTGATACATATATGAACAAAATAGTTGGGCAAACAGTAAATATCAGCAGTTGACATTTTTTCCTTCTGTAAAAAAATAATTATCTGTTTAGATACTAGTTTCATTTTCTTATGAGATAAATGTTATGAATATTTTTTTAAAGAATTCCCAATGTTTTTACTGTGATACACCACACATCTTTGCAGGCACAGAGTACCTTTTCATGGTCTGTTACAACCACCTGACACAGCAGTGTCATTGGTATTTGTGCTAAAGTTCAGTTGCATTTGGCACCTCCAGAGCAATAACACATATTCCTTGGAATAATAACTGAGAGAGAAGGAAAATAAACCCCACACACTGCTGTTTGTAACTCTGCTTGCAAGGGACACCAGTCCCAAGAGATGCTGCTCTCAGAAGAATGCTGGGTAAAAACCACAGATTTCTATACTAACTCTATAGGTCATAACTGCAGTTCAAACTTTAAAAAAAATAAACCAAAGCATTTGCTAGGAGCTCACAATTTTAACAGTTCATCTGTTTTCTGCATTCTATTTCTACTGCATTTCTTATAAAGCCTTCTTGTTACAAGTAGCTTCAAGACAAAAACAAAATAAAAATCTCATCCAACAAAGCTCTGATAATAGCAGGCCTGCTGATTTTATGGCTAAAACGAAAAAGCTTTATTCATATTGCAAAGCAGTCAGACCAAACAGGGTAAGTACCACTGTGCTAGGCTCACACAAGAGAAGTCTCTGCCCTAAAAAGCTGACAAGTCTAAATAATTTTAAGTAATGTTTCTAGAAGTCTGGGGCACAGCATCCCACAGACCGAAAGAACTAGAGATAGTGCAGAAGAAAACAAGGGAGGGGTAAAGTCAAGTGAATCCACTGTTACGCACAGGCTAAGCAGTGAGAGTATCCACCTGGGAGGCAGTTTTCAGTGAACACCGATTTAAAGCAACCTCAAGATTCCAAACATATTTTTTGTGAAATATTGTGCTGAAACTCTTTAAAAGCAAATAGGATTCAGAAATTCATCCTACACTATTAAAAATACTATGAAAAATGGTAATGGTTTATGTGAAGACTTTCTCTACTGCATGTCTCTACATATTAAGGTGTTTATAAATACAGCTTTCCTCACAGGGTGATTAATCAAGCACTTCCTTCTCTGGAAGAGTATCTAGCTGAAACATGGGTTTCAGATCAAGACAGAAAAATGAACTATTTAATAGATATCTGGAGAAAGATAACTGCTATGTTAGTGAAGCTAAGTAGACTGAGTCTAATTCCAATTATTAAGAGGATGAAAATGCTGAAAGGGATGCTTGCCCTTACCCTCTTGAGTGTGAGAAAAGTAACCATCAAATTGAAGTTAATCTAGAAAGTGCTAAATCATGGGGGCGAGAAAAAGCACGAGGACATGAAAGCAAGCATGTATGTAACCATGAGTGCACAACATGCATATTCTTGTACACTGATTGCCATATATCCGTAATAACTGTCTGAAAAGCTATAATGACTAACCTCCACATTTTAGTGAAACTGTGCATCAGGCTCACACAGCAAGGCAGAGCTGGAGGTTTGAGTCCATCCATTTGAAGGAGGAGGGCAGGAACACCATACAGAACCAGGTATTTCACATAAAAAAATAGTACTTGAGCTAAAGCCAGGCCACCTAAAAGGAAAAAAAAAAAATTAATCATACTTTAAACAAGTCCTGAAATACTTTTAAAACCTGTTAATACTGATTACTTCCAAACTGCCATTATTCAAAGAATTAAAACAAGCACTATCAGTTGATGATACTATACATACTTTTGCCACAGCTCTAGGACACAAGCACATGCAATGACAACTTTAGGCACACACACACAAAATAGTACCATCATTCAGATATGAAAGCATCTGTAGTTCCACTTTCAAAAAAAAAAAAATCTTTGGACTGTGGGTATTGACTGCTGTGAAAAACAAATACTGACTTATGTTGAGCAAGAAACCAGAACACCCAAAACAACCACGTTTCATCACTGGTTCCTCCAGACAGGTATAAACAACGGTTTTCTCTGCAACTTATACTGACAGCTCCACAAACACTTCATGTGCTGTCATGTTTTTTTGTATCCCTCAAAATATCCCCTACAAAATCCCACCTGCTGCAGACAAGGCCTGGAAGACTGGAACTCCACTTGGCATAATGCTCAAGGCATATTTCAGTTTTTAAACCCACAGGACAAAGGCCTCCTTAAGGGGCACTTTAGCTGCCTGAGCTCCAGAAGAGAAATTTTGGCTGTGTTTGCTCACAGCTTAATCCCAAAGTATGGCATAAAATACAGCATCTTGCCCAGGTGAGAGATGAAAATCATACTGGCTATTCTTAGAGTTATTACTCAAATTACTGTGAGCAACAATATTAAAATGCATAAAGCAAGATGATTCATATCAATATTCTAAATCTTCTCTGCTGAAAAAAAACACTATTTGACCAATAACCATAAGAAGAAAATTCAGTAAAAAGCAGAGGCTAACACCTTCACAGAAACTGTTGAGAATTCACTCTTAAAAGTTCCACTGACTTCAGTGAACTTTTCCACCTGACAGTTGACAGAAGTAAAATCTAATCTCAAAGGAGGGAAAAAAATTGTCATTTGGAAGAGTAAAAAAAAAAAATTATAAAATGCAATTGTTACATCTCCTTCCTTTCCAGTGTTTTGCTTTCCCTCAATGATATTAACTATGTTGTGATTTGACTGGAGTACTTTAGATATTTAATGGAATTTTAAAACTTTCCAGCAGACTTCCCTTGGAGACAAAGTTTTTGATCTGACTCCAGCAGTTCATATCCATGAACATCTAAATCTGCCTTTCTCCCCCCAAAAAAAAACATTCCTTTTGCATTCTGCTGACTAATGAGTATACTATGGATGACAACCAAAAGTTAAACAATAAAAATTCATCTAATATATAACAGCCTAGGGTGAAATTCTGGCATTAATAATGTAAATTGCAGAACTCCTGCTGGCCTAAACATGGCCAGCATTTTGCTGCTACAATCCAACATTTTTAGTTTTAGTATCATGATCCATGTGCATGCTATAAGAAATAGTTGTGTCATACAAGATAAAAATTGATGTTAGAACAATATACCTAGACATGAAGCTTATGGTATTTTCCTTCAGGGAAACAGTCATCTAGTATTCAATAATATTCTCCCCAGAGGAAAACAAACAATCAGAAGCACAATTTGGATACTAGCCAATTAGCTACACATTAGATTACCACTAAATCATCTATACAGCCAACTTTCTGCTTTAATTCCCATCTCATTCAGTTTCTCATTTCTTATCTGACAGATTTCATTGGCAAGCTGAATGCTGACACCCACACAAACCGATTATGAAGATCACAGCTGTCTGTACACTGCTGTCAAAATCCTGTGGCTGTGCATGATGGAAAGAGATTTAGAGACAGACTACCGCTCTCTTGACACCTGAAAATCAATACATTTGTTCTTAAATACAGTGATGAAATATTCCAGATTCTCAGATACAAAGTTATAATACACAAGTTTCAGGGAAAAAAAGCATTTTCACCATCACTAAAAACATACATTTAAGTTGCATTTCTGTTAACTAGCCAATAGCTCTATAGCAACAGTATCTTAAATAAATGTAGATGTCATATCACCAGTTACCTGACACACACTAGCTACTCCACATGTGGCAATTTTAAGACTCACAGCACATTAGCAATGTGGAGGTCCCTACCAAAATATGTAGATTAAGTTCTCACCAGCCTTCAACTCACCCCAGCTGTGTGAGAGTTCTGGCAACACATGGAAAACTCAGGGCAAGATTTACTGCCACACAACAGCTGGGCTGCATTGGCAACAAGCACAAGCTTTAAACCTTGAATACCTGAGACACTCCAGCTGCTTTGCATTTGCTCCATTATAGCACAAAGCAGACAGAAGTACACTGCTTCACTGGATTTAAATACATGAAATAAAGAAATTTAAGATCAATGCTAAATTTCTCAACTTTAACAATGTCACATTTAATGTTCTCTAGTGTTTGATTTAAAGTTTAAATAGAACTCACACACAAGCATTAGCTTAAATTGGAAACAAGCTCTATTAAATGTATAAAGACACACATAAGGGAGAAAGTATTGCAAAAATGCTATCTTTTCCCCATAATAAATTAATTCAAAGGATTCAGAGACAAGGTTAATTTTTTTTAACACTGAAATGTGTTAAGGGATAAAAAAATACGAAGTACCCAATCTTAAACCCATGTACTTGAGCAGTTAAGCTGTTTGAAGTCCCAGATTAAGTTAACTGACTTTTCTAGAAATTTGTATTTTCGATTTATCATCTTATAATCCTTAAAACATTTTAAGTTTTCCCATGCTTTAAAAATGCATTTACAGACCTTAAACTATTTACCTTCCTTAAATTTACTGCAAAACTGCATTTTGTAAGTTTCATAGAGCTTTGTTTCAAAAATAATTGAAATTTAGAATATTCACAGGATTTTTTTGTTTTGTTTTCTTTTCTTTTCCACATTCTCAAAGTCTGCCTGGTATTTTTTGACAGAAGCTACTAAACAGAACATTTTTATAAGTAAGCGACAAAAGATTTGGATCCAGGTATTGGAAACCACACAGCATTTTTCTGTCCATAAACCATCACCAAAACTCACGGTCAAAAACTGTAACTTGCATGCAATTTTATTACGAGCACAACAGCACAAATTTACCCCTCCTGCAGCTACACGGACCCTATGTCATTAATAATCGTAGATGCTTGTTTCTGTCAAGTACCAGGGCAGGTTCAACTCGAAAATACATATCAGAGATAAATATGCAGTCATATTTCAAAAGGGTTATTGACACATGCTACAAGTCTAATAGGAAACAGACATTTAAAAAGGCTCAGAATTTGGGAACATATCATAAGGTTCATCAGTCTTCAGAGGTTCATTTAACCTCTCATTTTCTACATGCCTCCTCCTATGGAGAAAAAATTGAAAATTATGCAGGGATTCCTTAAAATTATAATCTTCAAGAATAAGGCTCTGCATTGGAGCAGACTGGCATTATTGCTGAGATACATCTGTAGCCTACAATCATAAAATGCATCAGGAGTTTTCAGCTCCATTAAATCAATCCATAAGAGCACAACTATTGAAAAGCTTGATACACTGGGCTACAGCATTTTCTTCACAGCGGGACACTCCTGCTGACAGAAGCCCCAAGACTGGATCTACCATGACCTTAGTTTGGTATTGACCACAGCAGGAGGCTACATCTCACACTGGGAGAAGCTTTCATATGAACATACAGACTACCTCAGCGCCAATTCAACTTGGCACAGGCTGCCAGGTAAGCAGAGCTCTGCAGTCATTGCCAGCAATCCCACATACATCGTGCTGTGATGTCCTGTCCCCTGCTCAGGGCTAACCGTCCACTTGTACCTGCTATGATGACCTGAATTAATGCAAAACTGACAACTCAATTCTGTTATTCCTGTCTCTAGCCAATGACAAAGAACATCATGCAAGAAACAGGAAGCACACTGATTTCATTACTTCAACAGAAAACAATGCAATTAAGTTCATTGCTCAGCAGTGTTTTTCCCCTTTGAAAGAGGTGCTGACTCACAAAATCAAAAAGAATTATGAAAGGAAAAAAAAAAAAGTACTACAGGGACTCATGCAGCCCAACTTCATATCCCAGCCTTCCAGTAGAAGCACACAAGAAGCAAGAAAAATCCTAAAACATACAGAGCAGTGCAGGAAAGTACATACCACAATGTTTGCCCAGGAGGCTAAGTGCTTCTTTTTAGACAGTTGAATAGACATAAAAATCCCAAAGTGAGTTACTTCAGCAAGATTAAACAGAGCTGCCAAGGGACTCTTGGTCAAGGCATACAGAGGTCTTCCAGATTAAAGAAAATGAGAGGGTTTTTTCATGGATACACATGCCTTAAAGCCACCTACCTTGAATACTCCTAAAACTTCTACAAGTAAGCATTATGTTCACCAGTAAATACTTGCAGGAAAGAATTCTAAATAAATCAACAGTTACACATTCTGCTGGTTTGGCTGGGATACAGTTAATTTTCTTCATAGTAGCTAGTGTGGGGCCATGTTGTGGATTTGTGCTGGAAACAGTGCTGGTCATTCAGGGATGTTTTAGTTATTGCTGAGCCGTGCTGACACAGAGTGAAGCCCTTGTCTGCTTCTCACAGCACCTCCACCAGAGAGTAGACTGAGGGAGCACAAGAATCTGGGAAAGGACAGAGCTGGGGCAGCTGACCCCAGCTGAGCAAAGGGGTATCCCACACAGTATGGCATCATGCTCAGCATATAGAGCTGGGTGATGCGGAAGGGAGGGGGGGGAATGTTTGGAGTTAACGTTGTTCCATCTTCCCAGGTAATGGTTAATGCATGATGGAGCCCTGCTGTCCGGAGATGGTCAAACACCTGCCTGACCATGGGAAGTGGGAAGTCCTTGTCTTCCTTACTGCATGAGCAGCTTTTGCTTCACTTAAACTGTCTTTATCTCAACCCAGGACTTTTCTCACTTTTACCCTTTTGATTCTTCCCCATCCCACTGGAGGAGTGAATGAGCAGCTGAGTGGGGCTCAGTCACTGGCTGGGGTTAAGCCACAACACACATGAGTAAAAACAGTCATAAACATAGGTTAATTGCCAATAATACCTAGAAGTTTAGCCTGCAGGAAAGCATATTAAAAAAATGTGCCTTCACACACACACACACACACACACACACTTGTATAAAGCAGAGAACTACACCATGTTTTAGAGAATAAAATCTTAGTAAACTTTCTGAATAACATTTGTGTTCCCAGTTTTCAGAACAGACATCAAGATGCCAAGTATTTTATCAGATTGTCCTTATTATCTTGCAGGATGGGGGAAAAGAAAAAAAATCTGATTACTATTAGTATTTCATTACTATTTAGACAAATGCAGAGACACCCTCATTTCAATAGCAAAACACTGCATGTCTTAAAATGAACTCAGAAATCCATTTCTTAACTAAGGGTTTATTAGAAAAAGAAATGCAACACATCAAAACCAGCACCCTACATCCAACTTACATAGACTACTCTGCAGGTCTTGCTTTCAAAGAGAAGCTTATGTAACATTTCTTCTTTTAAGAAATGAAAACATGATATCACCAATTTATAGCTTAAACCAGGTGGCTCCACATTTGAACAGATCATATTCTAGACTGACTTACGTGCTGCTCATGAAAATAAATACCATTTTGGAGTACTAGAAGCTATTTAACAATTGAAACAATGATAGCAAACTGACACTAACTTGCATATGCTTCACTAGAACAGACAAAGGCACATGGTTAAGACCAATACATTACACTCACAGAACACTCATGACATTGTATCATGCATGCATACATCTCAAATGTATGTGTCTACATCAGACACACACCTCTGACAGAAGACATACATACATATTCCTAGTCAAATATATTTTCACAATTACAGTATCTATTAGTATCCTGGATTAATCCAGTGCAACAGTGTTAGACAATACATTTTCATGCAGAATTCTGGCTTTCATCATACCTTGAGACTGACATGAATTTCTGCTCAGAAAAGCAGAGATAAGTAAATGGTGCTGAATCATAAAGCTATATGTGAAGCCTCATAAGGAAAGTATAGGCAGTGGGGTTTTTTTAACCTCTGCATTTTCAGAATCAGACTTAACACACAAATTAATTTGCAACACTCAACATCCCTTTCTGTTTCTATACAAGAGTGTACCCTACAAGAGTGAATTTTACCATTTATGTTCTATATTGACATAGCCAAGAAAAATATAAATCACTTCAATTTAAGATCTTTCAACTAGCACTGTTGAGCTCCCTGTTACAAGTCAGTGAATTTGGCATTCAGCTACAGAAGCCTGAAGAACACAGGTTGGAAAGGATCACCAATCTACCTGCCCTTTATTCTTTATTTCTTCTCTCAAGCTACCACATCCAAACACTACTCACTAGAACAGATGATCTGGCCCAGCATAGTTACTCTGGTGTGCTGCAGTTCACCATAATGGCTTTTCTCATTGGTGTCTGCAAATCTTCATTTTTACAGCATAAAACATAAAGGCATCAAATTAATTCCAATTAAATTTAAAGGCTGAGAATTATCAGGGTTTCCATTACCATGGAATACAGGTCTTCCTGGTGCAACATTAATTCTGAAAAAGCTCAATTCTTTCAGACAAGCTGACTGATGCTACCAGAATGAGATACAGCACTGTCACAAAAACATGGAATTACTATGAACGCTGCATTTGGTGCTCAGAGTTAAATAAGCACAAATGCCCTGATACTGTTCAATATGCCGACAGCTAACTATTCCTAGACACAAACATCTGTGAATATAGGCACAATGATTTGTGCATTCTAGAAATGCTCTCATTCTTCAAACAATGGCTTCCTAGAATCAATAAATAACAGTACTGTGTGCTCAGCTGACATCTTTCTGCATTCAGACATTAACATCCCTCCCACAAACTGAAGGGCTGTACATATATGGCAAACAGGCACACACAGTTAAAAAACCCAAATACTATGGACACAGTACCATCATATTTTTCATCCTATTCCTGATGCGGGACCTAATATTTGGCCACTGGAAAACCATACTGCTTGCCATCACCTGGATTTTCAAGTAATTCCTACCACAGATCAGCAGCATTGGCAAAAAAGATTTGAAGCCTGGGTTTGCTGCAAGGACAGAGGTGGCAGGATAAGCAGTTCTGAGAAACCAGCAGAGAAGAGCAGCAAAGCCCACCCAACCCATGAGCATCCCTTAATACTGTGCTGTCAAGCGTTCATCATGCATGGTGGGACTTGGAGAACATTATCATTTTCTGCTGGGAGAGTGGGGTGCCACTGGAGCTCACCACATTGCTGGAGTACACAGGCTAGTACAAGAGTCACTGAAGAAACAAGTGCAAGATTTCACAGGGATTTTGTGTTACCTATCTCATACTATCCAGAGGTATGACCCAATGCCTTCTCCAACATCCAGACAGGGAGCAAGATTCCCACTTCCCTATAAAGATAAGAATAAAGTCTCTGTGGAAGTTGGAGCTACAGGCAATGACTGGGAATCATTTATACCTAAAGTCACCCAAAAAAAGTTAGTATTTGGATATCTGAAAGCACTTCTACCCAAAGCAAGCTCTCACCACCTCCTCTTCTTCCATACCAGAGACTGACATTTCCTCTCAGAGGTTATTCTTGCTACCAAACACAGGCCACCGAAGAAACAGAATACAGCTGTGTACTCGGTATGAAATTACACTTTTTTCAGCCCCATATGATGCAGCTTTTTGTTAATGTACATGGCATTTGGTTTCCAGTACCACAGTTACAGCTTGCTGGGATATAAGCATGCTAGTTTAAAGAAGTATGTGCAGAATATTAATAGAAGCAATTTAAATGTAAGGAAGAATACATGATAGAAGATATTCTGACATCTACGTGGCACATGGGAATTGTAGTACTGAGCAGGGGAGAGGATATCCTGAAAACAGATCCATAATATTTTTCTACTCTATTTAGTCCATGGAAGATGTGGATGAAACCAGCTTTTTCTCATACCACAGACAGAAATCCAGCTAAAAATCTTCAACATGGAAAAAAAGAATTAAAAATTAGATTTTTCTATTGTCTAGCTGAAAAGCTTAAATAATGAATGTCCACTTTCTCTTTTAGTATAGAAGTTCTAAAATAACATGAAGACTAACTTTAAGAAAGCTGTTGTTCTTCAGAGAACCCTTCAGCTAGGACTCCATTTCTCATTTAAAGGTCCCAAAATCCAGGAGCCATAGTGCAACAAGACACTTTCCTACTCATTACAGGATTGATGCACAAGGGAGGCAACTTGCTCTCTTAGAGTTGCTGACTATATACTTCCATAGCTCACTGATCCACAGGGCAGGCACATAAATTGCATTCACTGGCGACTGCCACACACTAGTTAAGAAACAGAGAGAAGTAATCCAGGAAAATAGGGGTGACAGAGAGAATTGAAGGTTCTACCTTCGCATGAACTACATATACACTGTCTTTAGTCTTCTGCTCACAATTCCCAACATTTATTACCCGGTTAAAGACCTTGAAACCTGCCTGTTATAAATATAACCTGCATATAACAGCAATTAAAGTGATTGCACAGATACTTCTATTACAGCAGTTCTTCCATCCACAGTACAACACTGCAGGAAGGCACATGCCACATCATTGTTTACTCCAGAGACAGGCTTCAACCACTCAGATTATACAAAGAGGATGGAGGATATTCAACAAGCAAAGGGTGAAGCAAGGCTACAATGCCCTCCAAGCCTTTAAGACACCATGGTAACACATGTGACGAGAAATTCACAGCCCAGCTGAGTTATCTAGGACAGAGAGTGGCTTCCTCTAGCAAGGGAGAAACTCTGCACTGACTTCGACATGCTTACTTTCAGAGGAGTATGAGAATACACAGAACCAGGTATTTTCAAATTATTTGCAAGGAATGAGGTAACATAATCTATAGGCAAGAGTATTGTTACAGTCATGCAGGTACTGACTTATAAAGGGCATGGAGAAAAGAACCACCCGAACATTTGACCTAAAAGGATCTTCGGTTTGGTTGCAAAGACACAAAAATTTAAGATGTTTAAAAAACAATCATACAATTCACAAAGTGTATTAAGAGCAGCTAATCCACACAAACAGTAATACTGAGGGCAGCTTGCATCTTTGTTACAGTTAAATCTACAGGCATCAAAACAAATACATGCACCATTTTGTATATTGCTGCTTTTAGACACTCATTTGCCTAATTCCTTCCACACAAGAGAAAAGAATTCTCTTACTGATGGGTAATACATTTTCCCAGGTAGTATTTTTTCTTAGTTTCATACCAAGCATTGCAACTCAGTTTGATTTGGTTTATTTCTTTGCTGTCTCACCTCACAGGAACACCACATGAAGTGATGCAGAACACCATGCAGCTTCACACTTCTGAGGTGTAGACTGACCATTATCATTGCCCTTAAGATGCCAAGAGCAAAATCTCATAGCACTGTCATCTTTATCTGCACTGCTGGCATTTATTGCCTATCATTCAAAGGCATCCCAGAAGAAATAGGGAGGAGCAGTTATAACCTCCCTAATTAGAGCTAATTGCAGAACAGCATCACAGCCTTTCCCCTAAATTTAACAGGCTATCGGAGCAGCCAGGCATCACACTAAGTAGATGTTCCATGCTGGTTTGAAACTGTGGTAGTTAAATAGGAAACACAAAATGAACAAAAAAAACAAACAGCAATGCAGAAAGGCTAATATACCATGTGGTTAATCCTCCTGAGACAACAAGAAGCTGCTTCCTTGGTCTCAAGACTCAGTTATCCGATGTAATTGGTTTTACTTTAATAACGCAAAACGCACAATAATGGAGATGAATGTTTGGCTCTGTACAAGAACTGGTGTAGAAGTATGGTAAGATCCATAAGGATCAACAGAAAAAAATATTGCCAGTACTCTTACTCATATCAGTGGCTCCCTAAAGCAAGACACAACAGTGTCCTGTCACTAGTTTGAGCCTCAGGAGACCTGTAGAGTCACTGTGATAAAACCGGCAGAGAAAATGATCTAAGAAGTGACAAACTTCTACCTCACAATCTCATTTGTAGTATATTTTAAATGTGCTTCGTTACTACAAAGATGAAGCTCAGTAAAAGTAGGGCTATACTTTGGACACACCTCTCCTAAAAGCAGGGTCTTCACAGGGGCCTTTTTTCAATTCAAATGATCATATTTCAATCAGGCATCTTTACAGTCCAAACTTGCTTTAAGACTGGCTTTCATCACCTTTAAGCATTTTAGCCTTTTCTAATCATTTGTTCAAAATGCATTTTAATTCTTACAATATAGCACTTGATTTTGTCAAATATACAGCCTACTTAGCTATTGTCTGGAAAGTAACTCCCCCCCCTTCCTTTTTAATAATCAATATTGGTAATCTTGAAGGGAAGGAGGAATCCACTAGTAACACCAAAGCTGGAATATTTTATCCCTAATTCCATAGCCTTGACTGCCTCACCCACTAGCCAGCTTTTTGTCAGACATACAGATACCACCAGGAGCCAACAGATTTAATTCATCAACAAATGACACTTAGAACAAGACATGAAAACTCAGAATCCACATTCTAAACAGTGACTGAGTGAGGAGGGATAGGATGAACCATGGAGGCAAATCTCTCACTTTCTGCTCTCCATCTGCTCTTGCTCTTTTTTATATATTGAAATGCATGTTAACTGTGTACATATGCACATACATATGGAGAGAAAGAGCATACACATTGCCCTCTGCTGACCAGAGTCCAATACACAAGTGTGCTCTAGCACACACACTGCTCAAACATGATCTCCAAAGAAAGCTTGACAGGACTGTATCTGTGTGTATTGATTTGCTGCTAAGTAAGAGACACCTCCAATTTGGCATCACCAAGGCTTTTTCAGAACCCAGTTTTAATGCCTGGGGTTTCTCTGCTTTCATTCCTCCTACTTGATTACACACATAGCAGGACAGTGGAAAACAAAACAACAAAAAAAAAAAATCAAACCAACCACACACCAGTTGCTTATGGGTTAGCCTATGTCTACCTACATACCAGCACTCAAAGCTCTTGCCATTTTATATGTTTGTCAGTGATTATTTTTTCCCTCCCCGTTAGGCATTTTAATGAAATACCAGGAAGCTGGGAGTGGGCAGAAGAGGGAGAAGTCAAGCAGGAAAACATAGCTGAGAGGCACTAACTGCTACTTTCAGGCTACCCTGTTTGCAACTCCTTCCCTCTGCTCTTTTCATGAGTACTGTCATTTTACCCTTCAACATGACTACTAACTAGAAACATAAAATACTGAAGGAAATCAAAACACACTTCAATTCTTAAGGTCCTCTCCTTCATCCCTACACTAGAACTTTTTTGGTTTAAATGTTCACTTCCTTGACTTGGGGACGTGTGGTGGTTTAGGCCTTGCCAGGACCCGAGACCACACTGCCATTGTCCCTCCCCCACCCTCGGACTGGACAGGGCAGGGAGTGAGGCACAAACTCTGGGGTTGAGATAAGGAAAAATCTAATACAACAGTGTAACAAATAGTAAACTGAACAACAACAGCAATAACAATAAACAGGAATAACAATGAACAGGACAAGAGATATACAGAGATATACCACAAGGATAGAGCAGCAAAGGGGGCGCTTGGACCTGACTGGTATTGAATAAGGAGGCTAGAGCTCCCTCCCCACTGCTGGGGAAACTTAACCCTATCCTAGCTGAATCAGAACAGGATGGTAAGAAACCACTTCAGACCAAAGTTTGGCACACACTTTAGATTGGAAAAAAACACAGAATACTTTTTAATTTAGGAAGCAGCTTAGTAAGTTCAACTGTAAGCTTCTTACAGAGAATCTACATATTATATTAAGTCTGCAGACCATCTTTCTGACAGTGACTGGCCATAAGGTACTATTCATAAGTACCTACAGATGGACATACAAGTAGACTGGGGTTCTTGAAGTGGTGGGAGAAGAAAGATTTCTGGTATTGATTCTATACTCACCCAATGCCCAGTATGATGCAGCTTCCAAAGGTGGAGCACTGCTGTAGAGAGCGTGGATATACATGAGGTGAATCATCAGCTCAGCCAGACACCACCAAAAGAAAATACGAATTATGCCCACAATTAAGATGCTGAGATTGGTCTTCAAACTGAAGGCTTCTTGTCGTCTCATCTAAAAAAGAAATCCAGAGAGGTTATATGGCACATAACTGACTGTTTTGCTCAAATACTTACTCATGCCAAGAACTTTTTTTTTTTTTTTTTATCATAACTATTACTAAGGGGACCATTTGACAATACCATCTGGAAATTCCTGACATACTCTTGAGGGAGACTGGTGTCTCCATTCTCAATCTCAGTAAGCACCATAAATCAAAGAGAGACCAAACGTGAACATACACTGCACCAAACTGTTGTAGAAAAGGCCAAGGGCTGTTAAACCGAACAGAATTTAGACAGACTTTTTTTTAATTCCTGTAACTTGATCAACCTTTATAGAGATAATCAAAAAAGTTTAAAGAAACTGCAACTATGAAGGAAGTTTTCCAAGCAGCAGCCCTACCAAACACAGAAACAATGACTGCTTGCTCTTAAAATACTTCCAACTTCTACCAGCTGCATAGGACTGATTATTTGAGGGCAGTTCTTCATTTTCTTCCTGCAGTATTGCCATAGTCAACAAGACCTAAATGGGGTGCTGAGCAAATGGCAGTTCAGTGGAAGTTAAATACCAGATAAGGTTTGCCGTTTACAGGCTATTCAAGATGCCCCAAATTCTTACACTGCTAACTATAGTAAACACACCTGTATACTATCTTCTTTCTGCAGTAGAAGAAAATGTAATAAAACAACAGAAACATAAGATTGCCTAAAAATTTAGTCGTGTTTTGTACATTATCATTGTGTGTGTGCATTTCCTTCTCCAGTCTCTAACTTGCCACCAAAAATGAATGTAGAAGACAAGCAACCAACCCATCTGCACAGACAAAACCCCCTCAATTGCAAGTACACAGTATAGCAAATACAGTTAGCTCTGCTCACTTACAAACGAAGCAGGACACTAATTTTCAAGGTTCATTTATACCAGCTAGATGAAAACTTGGAGACTACTATTTAATTGCAGGGATTTGCACAACAGGCCTTCAAACCCATGACCAGAACTGCTATGCCCTGCTTCAACCCAGAAATTCAACAAGGCCATTGATGAAGCATCAGTCTCATTTTTGCCTGGCAATGGATGCCAGTTGCCAGCATTGGTATTAACACCCTTCGGGACATACAGCAGTTTCTCTGCCTCCACTTTCCAGCATGCTCAGCAGGAGCCCTTGTTTCAGTCTCAGCTTCAGTTAAGGGGTTCTGCAGGTGGTCTTTTCTGACAGCAGCAATAAACACACTTTGCATTTTGCACTTTCAATCAACCGCTGGGCACTTCAAACTTTGAAACCCTTCTCCAACCTCAGCTGTCCAGGCAATATCCTCTGCTCAGGTAATGGCTCTGACATTGCACTCCAGCAATCACCAACAAGAAACACATTAAGGTTGATCAGTTTGTTCCTTCTTCTTCATGGCTTTAACCAAACAGGTCTGTTCATATTTAAATGAAACCTATTGCAAATACACGCATACCGTTCTCAGTCTTCCTTTCTCTCCTCACAGCAAGAATACAGGTGGTCTCTGCACAAGTCTTTGCAGAGCCATACCAGATGAGCTTAGTTTCAATGCAAGACCACCCTCAGTTTTTCCTACAGCTTCCCCAAGCTGCTCTCAACTTGAAGTCTTATAACCTTCTGAAACATTCTTTAAAAAACAAACAACTTCTCCCTCTGCTAGGGGTTCAAGAATATAGATGGGATTTAACACACTTCAGAAGCTACAAAAACAGTAAAAAAATAAATTACCTCAGTTTCTATGCAATTCTATGCAGACTTTTCCTACAACATCCAGCCCAGGATAACAACATTCAGCCTTGCATCTTCCAGAGCTACTGAAGACAAATGAGCATAGGACTTGTCACTCAGGAGTCCACCAGAATCTGTTTCCACCTGCATAAAGCTCAGCCTAATTGCTGTGGCTTCAACAGAAAATTTCCAAATATGAACAGAAGGAAGCACCTAGGCTTCTATACATAAATTGAAACAGCAGTTTTATGGTTTGAAATGTCCACTCTTCCCAATGATGTTAGTTATAGACATCATGGGTGGTGATTTTACTTCTCACTCAAGTGTGCAAGAAAATAAGTAATAATGCATGGAAATGTGAGTTTTCTCCTGTCATGTAGAAGCAGGCTTGAAAAGCAGCCTGCAAGGCACTAGGAAAAACATTCAGTAAGAAAGGCAGGTCTTTCACATTGAAGGAGCTGCTCAGCTTGCTAAAGTCTGAAGTGTTCCAAGTAAATCAGCTGTTTTCACGCCAACATGAGGAGAAATTGGAGTCTTCAAGAATTCCAATACAAACCTGCAGCTTTCTGTGACTCCAAAACCTGTTCTGGAGTTAACAGCCAGCTGCTGCTGAAAACGTTACTTTATTCCACCTGATGGAAGAGAGGAAGACAAAAATCCAGTCCAGCATCTACACACTAAAATTATGAACACTCTCCAAACGTAATGACACATGTCACTTGCTCCCAGGTTGAAGGGATGAATCTGATGTCAGACAACAAAGATTGTATAAAGTAGAACTTGAGGGGGAAGGTTTGTTTTGACACTGATATCCAGGGCATCGTCAAATTCCCAATGCTACACTCAAAATTGTCCAGTCTTCACATTCCTATAACATTACTTGATATTTTCAAAGTTATGTGGAAGATAGCTTAAAACACCCAAACAATTCTTAATCTCCAAGGAGATTAAGTAAAAAACTGAAATCCTTCAAGTCACTAGTAAGGAGGAAAAATACTAGTTATAGATAGATGCTTTTACTGAAGTCAAAACATGCATAAATAAAAACTCCCTTCCTGCATGGTTTTGTTTTGCCTTTTTCCCCAAAGTACCTTGTTAAGGGAAAAAATATTTATTTCAGATACAAATAGAGATCAGAGTCTGACAGAGAAGATTAATCATCCAGCCTTCAAAAATGATTTTGCTTTCTTTCCACCTTCTCTAACACTGGAGTCTAATCAATCTCTCTCCACTCAAGCGCTAGATATAAAGACTTATTTTGACAATACATTTCCAACATTAGCTACCAGCCTTATGCAAGTTCAGTATTACACCATGGCTGGCATACAAGTATGAGTACCCAAGACTGGTTTCTAACTACAGCCTTCCCTTTTGCATGCAGCATACTTCAACACTTAGACAGAAAAAGACGATTTATACAGACAAGTATTATGAACACCCTCTGTTTGACAGTCTCATCAGTATTAATTTTTCTCAAGTAGTTAAAGCAGGAAATAAATAGAAACTTTAGCTTACCTGTAAACTACATTATGAAACATACCATTAAAAGAGCACCTCAAGAAAAACTGGATGAATTTGTCTAACATTCTCATGATTGGTATTAAAACCTCTCAAGATGAGCAAAAAAACCCCAAACCCATCATGCTTTAGTTTTAAATTTTACTCCTCAGAGTACAGGGTCTGTGCCTGGATTTGGCAGCTGAAAAGAGATCACCACCTACTTCAATAGTTCTTCAACCAATTCACCTGAGGCACAGATGCACTGACAAATCTGTAACTGCGCTGATCTTAAAAACCACTGTTACCTGCTTACTGAATTCATCAAAATTCATAAGGGGTCCATTGTGGAACATGGGATAATAAAACACGTATGCCAGCATCCACAGGAACGAGTGGGTTGACTTCTGGGCAGGTCCATGCCAGCAGTACTCCAGGCTGAAGCTTGTGCAGAAGAGGCAGCGGACAGACACAGTGAAGAGCAGCAGATAATACTCATTTTCTGTGTCATACCACTTTCTCTGCAAGATAAAACAAAGCCAGACAATGATGGCGCAATACTGTGTTTTCTACATGGCTGGACAACGATGTCCACCCAGATTCTAACTTTCAGAGTCACCAGCAGCAGGAAACAACTAAATCAAACAGCAGCTGGAACAAGCATCTGAAGTGAACAGCACTACTTTACACATGAACAACAAGCACTGGCTGTTAATGGAGAAAGGGCCTCTAGAGCTATTGCAACCAGCATAAAGAGACAACAGTTTGATTTCAGAAATGTATCAGTTTGTGAAGAACTGACAGCAGGAGAGCTTTTCTTACAAGAATGCCATTATCTCCCTCAGATTTGGGCCAGTAATACAATATCCAAGCCAGCTGAGAACACCACTGACAGCCAAGGGACTGCTGCGGCTGAAGCCAAGGCTGTGGTTCAGATCTGAAGAGAATTAGTCACTCTTGAGAAAACCTGAGACTGGCAAAATATTACTGAGCATTATCGTTTCACACTCAGTCACACCTGTTTCCAGAAACAAAAAACAATCACAAAAAACTTGGGAACAATCAGCCAAACTGTTTGGCTGATTACAGTTGTATTGCAGCAAGCCCTTTCCTCCTCTCATCAAGAGACAAACCTGTCTACAAGAGATCCTACCTGCTCATCTCCCCTCTGGCCTCCTGCTGAACATCAGGGTAACAAACCTTATAACATGCTCAGTTTTTCCCCTTAATCTATGTGAATGCAACAAGGACATTTCCTCACAACTGAGCAGCAGCTTCTCCAAAATCTGTATGGCCCAGCAAAAGCCATTAGAGAAAGAGCAAAACTGAGCTTGTACCAACCAGCTGTGAGCAAGCAACTCATTTGGTACAAATCGAAGTGGTAGAGAAACACTTCCATGTAGAAGTCCGCAGTCACCAATACGGTACAGTCAGGCTTGACTAAGCAACTCCTGGCTGTGAATCCAAACACCAAGCTCCAAAGAACAAGAAATGTGTTTACTAGAGCACTAGTAAAGATTATCATACTCCAGCTCTACTGAACACCACTTACACATTAAGGCACATACTTTCATCTCAATGTACCAGCCAGCATGGTTGAGAAATAAAACTTTTCTAACTGGAGAAGCTCCAGCATGAGTCACTGTAGCTCTACTCCCTAAGGTTTTTCAAGTCAACCTCTGCTTACATCAACTGAAAGGATAGTACTCTATCACAAAGATACCTGCCATAACGGACAATCACCACCATAATTAATTTGATGTTTAATTAGTCCTTCTCACATTACCTTGGCTTCTTCCACAGCTGGTATGCGCAAAGTGGACAGCAGGATAAGGGAGCACAACCACGTCAGGAGCGACAGCTGAAACTGAGCCACAGCAAACGAAATAGTTGCATGTACCAAAATGACAGCAAAGCCCTTGATTCCCAGTAACAACCAGCAAGCAGCCATTCCATAAACCATCAAGCACCATGGTTTATACTGTTAGAAAAAGAAAAATTAACAATTTTTAGTTTGATTATTTCCAAAGGAAAAAAACACCCAATATCTGTGCTGTCCTACACAAGGTCTAGAGAAAAAACATGCAGTAGAAACATGACAGTCATTTCCCACACTCAGACAACCATTTAGCAACAATGCCAAAACCCAAACAGTCATCACCTTACAGTCTTGGAAAGGAATAACTACACCTTCCTTTAGTGTACAAGTCAAATGACACTGGTTAATGGTTCACAACAAAGCACAGGCTTTCACAGGTTGGAAGCTGAAGTCTCCAAACACTATGACAACCAACCTCCTCGGTCTCACCTGTGCATTGCATTGCTACAGACCCACTCACACCATTCACCCAACAGAATGGGATTTCCCACACTCAGTAGCCTCAGTGCATAGTTTCCCATGGCCAGAGTAGACTGAAACCCACAGAAACTCTCTGCTGTGAAGAAAATCCATACATACCTTCTCCACCAAGAGCCTGGACACTTGCGACACCAGCAGGTGACCAGCCAGAAGCCACAGTATGCGCTCCCTTCCCCATTCAATCCAGTAGCTCCACTCAAAGTCTGTGGGGTCCTGGGGAATCAAGGGAACCAATCACTATGTGTATCTGGCCATAAAAGCACGTTCTTACAGGACAAGGAAACATCTCTAACACACGAGGTCCATTACCCCACAGCACAGAACTCTGTATCTGAGGAATATCATTTCAGCAATCCAGCTGGGTCACTTACAGCAGTGAGCTCAGACAGTACCATTCTGACTTCCAGTGGTGTGAAATTCAGAAAGAGAACTTTAGATGGTGCTGAACCTGACCAAGCAGCAAACATTTCTTTTCCCCATAAACACTGGAGAGTTTTACAACCAGAAAGTGGGCAGGGAGGCACACACACACCCTTCCCTCTCTTCCCTGGGACACGGAGAACAGGCAGGTGAGTACAGAGGTGTAGCTTGGAACAAGGGTCCCACTCCTCAGGGCCAACACACCCTTGCTTTGGTTCCCTGTCAGGAAGCTTATCAGTAAACAACAAATTAGTCTGCTACTACCGTTGCTGACTATCTCTTCAAACCCAACAAAATTCACACCTATGCTTGCCCTGATCCTTTTCATTTTAGGAATTTTTTTCCATTTAGAAAGAAAAAAAAAAATCCGTTCTGGACTACACTTAATTTATGCAAAATTTAGCCAGGAATTTTTCTCAGTCTTTTAAGAAAGAGCTTTTCAGAAAGGCAACAGAGAAGCTGAGCACTGCCTTCCTTGTGTGTGCCCCTCACCTCTCCTGAGGGATTCAGAGAGCAACTCTGCTCTGCCTTGGAAAACCAAAAGCTTGGGTGAAAAGGCACCTTACTGGAAGAGAAGTTACACTCCCTGTTTCAAGGAAGCCTAGGTGGGATCAGATGAATTCAGGTCAGTTGGAGACCCCTGTGACATGGGGCTTTTATCTAAGCTAGGTAAAAAGGATCAGATGGTAGCCCTGTGGCCCATACAGAATCCCACTAAAAGTTCATCTCCACGACTGCTTTATGGCTTTCTTGAAAGCACATCAAGGGTCCCTTACCAGCAGTGATGGTGGGCCTAAACACCAGAATAGTTCCACAGAAGTGTGTTCCTGCTCTTGCATAAATTATCCTTAATATTAGTTGCATTAACTGCACTTCTTCAAAAGGATGTGAGGTCAAAAACAAGCAAGGGTGGGGGAGTTGGTTTTTTGGTTTGGGGTAGAGGGGTACTGGTTTTCTTATTAGTTTTAAGACCAACCAAGTTTCTTTAAGTCCTTACACCTCAAAAATGTGCTCTCCTCTATGCTGGACTACAAGCCAACCAAGAGGAAAACACATGTTCACTAATGTTAAACATTTTTCAAACCACTCAGTGACAAGAAAAAGGAGGAAGAGGCTGCAGAAAACAAATTCGATTATAGCTTTTAAAGCCAAGCAGTAAAACAGAAGGTTATTAAATGATGTAACAAAGGAGAAACACTTAGGACAGAGATCAAGAAAAGACACAAAACTTTGGTTATGATTCTTAGATCTAGACACACCCAGCAAGTCCCTCTTCTTCATTAGAAACAGACCGAAATTAACTATGAATATCCAAATTTGAAAAGTTACTACAAACTTCTGAAGCTAACTCGGAAGCTTGGGAGAGCAAAGAACATGGAGACATGATGTTCACATTATTGCCAGAAAATAAAAGATGCTGGTACTGGTCACCCATCCTACCTTTTTGAGACCCCGAAAGAGAGTCCCTGGTTCCAGTCCAAATCTTCTGTCCATCACAGCTTCATATTCTGCAGAGAAGAGAAGAGAAAACCTTTGCTAAGGACACAGCAGCCTGAGCAGGGAGAGGCAGGGACATGGCCCCTGCTGCTCAAGAGCAACAGGGTCCCACATTGCCTCCACTGATGGGGACACTTGGAGCCAGGGAAGGGCAAGTCACCACTCACCAGACGAGCTTCCCAACCAGGCCACAGCTCTGCCCCGCAGCAAAGGCAAAGCCGCTGAATTGCCCAGAGCTTACGCTTTGATACCCCCTTGCAGCAGGGGCAGTAGCAGACAGCAACCAACTTTTTACTACACAGGACGACCACTAATCCTCATTTCCTCTCTGAGGACTGCCTGGTTTCTCCCACCAGAAGGACACACAGCACTGACAGTGACCAGTATGGCCAGAATGGGGCAAAGCTGCTCAGAGAAGCTGCCTCCAGAGCCTGTTCCCCTGCAGGCTTTTGCCATCTCTGCAGAAGACGTGCTGCACATGTGGGTGCGCAGCCTTGAACCCATTTACCCAGCACTTCCTTCACTGCCCTGCAGATTCCTTTCTGACACTCCTGTCCTTCCCTTAAGCACTTCTGAGGGCCAGCTAGGGTCATTAATGTAGAACACCTTGCTGATTAAAGCCTAATAAGTTGCAATAAACATTTCCCTAACCAGCTATAGTTTCATTAGATAATACCACCTTCATTTCCCTTAAAATACCCACATGCCAGAAGACGGCTTCTCTTCATCTACAAATTGCATTTAAATTGTTTAAAACCCCACCCCTCCTTTGCACTACACAGCCCCACTGAACCAGAACCAAGCCACTGCAGCAGCTACCCAGAGGTTACACACAAGGCACAGGTGGGTATCTGGAGAGAAACTGACTCCAAAGCTGCAGAGACAAGCCAGCCATTCCTCCAAGCCCACAACCCGGCACAGGAGCCCCACAGCTCCAGGCAGGGAAGCACCCACCTGCCCTGGGGCCTCCCCAGGTTCAACCCCCAGCAAGCACCATCAGGAGGCACAGGTGGTTCTGAACCACCCACCTCCAATGGGCTGCAGGTGAAAAAATCCAAGACTAGCCAGGAATTCAGCGCCAACATTCCCACACTTCCCCCATCTGAGTA
>NW_020799097.1:99593461-99647413 GCF_003259725.1 Athene cunicularia | reverse complement strand
GCTCCGCGGAAGCCCCGACCCCGCCCGCCCCGCCGCGCTCTCCGCGGAGAGGGGGGCGGCCGGGCGGGACCCGCTCCCGGCCCCTCGCCGGCCGCCAACCTACTGAGAAACACCGTTGTCTTTGGGCGTGTAACGTGCATGAAATCGTTCTGGTCTTGCGTCTCCGTAGCATTTATGGCGGCCCGAGTGCGGATGCAAGGCACCCTCAGGGCTGCGGGATCGCAGGAGGGTGTCACTTGTGCAGAGGCACCCGGGAAGAGGGTGCCGGCGGCAGTGTCTCACCCGAGCGGGCCAAGCCGCGGGGAGGGCTCTGGCAGACTGTCAAGTGCTGCAGGGAAGAGTGAAAACACCGACGGCTTCAACGTAGCAAAAAAGTTGAGGCCTTTGAAAAGTTGTTCCCGGAGATGCCGTGCCAGTTAACAGTGAAGTCGAAATGGAGGGTTGTATTCAGACCAAAAGGGTGTCCGTGACAGCCTCTCACGGACTTTTTTCCCCTGATGGAGCACAAATGCAGGGACGCTGCTTTTACAGTCGTCATGACATAACCTGATAAATCAGCAGGTCTGAAGAGCACCCCAAAGCAGGAAGGTAGGGCTGGAAATGGTGGTGCTGACAACCACCCCATGGATCAACATGCATTTTAGTGAGGGAAGAAGTTTCGCTCCTTCTCACACTTCAGACACGGCTAATGAACCTCACTGCTCTTAATGTTAAAAACACACTGATTTTCAAGCACAAAAGGTTTGGGTAATTTACGCTCATCCGATCTTGCACCGTGATACTTTTATCCCTCTCTGATGTTGACATCACTGACACCTTTTTTTAATTGGGGAAACATTTCATATCCTTTTTGATACTGTCTTTCTGAATCTTTAAGTTCCTCTTATAATATTTCAGTTCCCTTCATCACCTTGAGGCCTTCTTTGCATATTCAAATTCATTTTTCCTGATCTTTGAAAGCCAGGCTTGTGTCTGATACTCCAGGTGAAGTCTCACCAGTACAAATGATTGTCTTCCCTATCTGAACCAGACAGATACCTCCTGGTGTCTCCAAGAATCACATCCATCTGTCAGAACCACGTGGTGGTCTTTGGTCATTTTGCCTCCAGTTTTTCTTCCCTTCTCTATTTGCCAGGCAGTGACTCACCTTCAGTTTACTATGACAATTTTGATAGCCCCTAGATGTAAGATACTGCAGTTGCTCTGTGGGACTGCGGTAAAATATCAAGGTTGGGTATGTTCTCCTCTATGATACCCAGATCCTCTTAGCTGCTGACAGTGCTTCCCCAGTTTTTGCCTTCAGCACGTTCGTCAGCACCTTCCCCCCCCCCAAAAAAAAAAAAAAAAAAAGAGACACCTGCATAACAGCACCAGAACAACAGCATTCCTGAATATGTAAAAAGATTCCCACAGCACTACAGCCATTTTACGGCCACTAAGGGTCAGCAGAGCTTATATTTTCCAGCAGTTTTGTGGTTTCTGGTCAACAGCGTGAAGGCAGTACAGGCAGCAGGCCCTCTAGGTGGCTGCATAACACAAACAGTATGCACGGAGGAGCGGTACTGCAGCATCAGAAAGGGAAGCGGTATAACAAGTTACAGTTTTTACATCAGGCTACACTGAAAAGGACATCGTTGTCATTAGTTATGTGGTGACATCCAGGAGCCCATGTACACTCTGTGAGCCGGTGTGCTGCTACCCTTCCACAGAGGTCACTGCTAAACCCATGGAGCAGGAACACTGACAAACTCTTGACAACAGTCACAGCTGGAAGATCTCACTGCCTGGGCTTCTACATTAGATGATTTTCTTTTTCCCACCCTTATTCAAAGGATTTTGTATAGTAAAACGTGACAAGAAGCTCAATGAACAACTTTGTGAGACTAGCTGTAAACTAAGCTGCTGAACATCACCTGGCATGAACACCTACACATAGACACAGCCCTCACCATTTTAGCTGGCATGAATAAAAGCTAGTTCTGCTGCTGCTATAGTCACTGCCAGGCAGTAGATAAACCTGAGAGCAAAAACTCTAGAAAAGCGGCAGCAAAAATCCCCAATTCTCATTTGATCAGCAAGGAGGTAAAGATTTTTAATGTCATTTGCCATGTGTCCCAGCAGCTGCACAGGCCTGGCAGCCTCTTCAAGGCATCTGCCCTTTGGGAAGAAGGGGTGCGATGCTGTCTACACATACAGCAGATTTCTCTGAGGCCAAAATAAGCAATCCACCTTGGGCAGAATGATTATTTGTGATGGTAGAGGTGTTTCTCTGGAACAAATTTGGAGCATCAGTTCTGCCTGAAGGTTTGTACCAACTCTTACTCAGCACCAGAATGGCTACAGAGTGCAAAGGCAACAACCTGCCAAAGAGGTCCATGTCCATTTTTGCTACTGGGAGCCAGCAGGAAGGCATCCAGTCCCCACCACAGCCTTGCTGAACAGTGGAGTGTACAGTGCCAGCCTCATGCAGATCAGTACAAGCATCACTAGAAGAGAGTCTGTCTCTAGCTGACCAGTTCGTGTGCTCTTATTATTTCTATCTCTTCTGAAGCTGGTATAGCACCTGAGATGGTTTGTGGCTTTTGACTGTAAAGTTCAAATGCTGTTTGGTGACAGTGTGCCTTTCTTATGTGATGAGCTGTAGAAACTTAAGCAAATGATTCCAGAATCAAGGACAGAGCTACCAGGAGGCTTTTTAAAAGGGCCCTTATTATTGCCTTTCTGTGCAAGTTTTTTCCAATGTGAGCTCATTACAGAACTCTTAATTTCTGGGGCCTCGTCATGACCACAGGGACAAGGCAGAGTGGGGGCATAAAAGGCAATAAGGGGGGCAACTGAGGCATTTTGTAGCTGGGAAAGTAAAATGAAGCTCATGTTTTTGAGGAGACCCTTTTTTTTTCAACTTGTCATTTGTTTTGCATGCTGTTAAGAAGTCAAAATGAGTATTTATGAATCTAGCAGTAGAGTCCTTAGGCATGCTAAAGCATAGGGCTTGTCACTGCTTTTCTGAATATAAAGTCCCCCTGGGAATTACAAGCAGTGCCCTAGAGCTTTCCCTCACAGGTTGATATCTCACATCATTGAACCAAACCTCTTGGTTTTATTCACCCTCTGGAAATCACAGAGTAATGCCCCCTCTATGCAACATCTGAGTGATGAGACATGATCAGCACCCACTGAGAGTCTGTAGATGAGAAGTTCAGCAGCAGACAGGAAGATGAGCCATGTATTTTGAGAAGAAATCACAAGTATGACAAGAAATCTCCACATAGCAAAACAACAGTATTAAAATGGGGAGAGTCAAAAATATAAAAGGTGTGGTATTTGCAAAGAGAGCCAAGTGAGTCTTCCAATAGCCAAATTAAATATGATACAACTGAGGTTAACATGAACCCTCCCTCTGGAGATCTCAGGCACAGAGTTACGGACTCTAGGGAGACAACATGCAAGTTTGCCCTTTTCATCTTGGCTTGGCTTAATGAAAATCAAACCACAGTTTGGTCAGTATTGCAGATAGCCCCACCTTTACAGGTTCCTCTCTCCTCTGACCCCCAGTCCTGAAAATGGTTCTTTGTGAAGTGCCAAGAATTTTTTTCCCCCCATCAAGTTTAGCTGTATCTATGCAGACATTGTTTATATAGAGAACCTTGCAATCACAAAGTCAGTATTTCTGTGCATGCAGATATAACAATTTTCCTGGCATCCTTTTAATGAATCCCTAGCATCTTTGAGAACTTGTTTCATGCTCTGAGGCTGGAAAATTACCATCATGCTTCTGACTGGAGATTCATAAAATTACTTTTGGAAAAAATACAGTGAAAAAATACAGTAAATTCATACAGTATTGTAACTAAGCAGCTCACTGTTGGATTCATGCTGAACATCTCAAAGGCCTCCTCATCAATACACTACCTGCTTTGCTTAACTAAAGCCCTGAAAAACGTCCTCCTGGTCCGAGCCTTTTAGTGGATTTCTTTCCTGATTACTCATTCTTCCCTCCAATGAAAGAAGTTGTACAGCCTTGCTGTCACCATGGATGTAGAGTCCACCTGAGTACAGCTACCATAGCTGGGGTGAGGTTCAGCTGTGCTACTTTGGTCATGTCTAAGGCTTAGTTAATCATGCTTGAGCCTTAGTTTCAAAGTAATCAGCCATTAAACTGAAAGGCTTTTTTTCTTTTCCCCACACTATGCCTCAGAAGTTGTCTAGGTTTAAGTGTGAAATATGGGAGTTAAGGGGATAGTGAATCAACTCCTACATACCTTAGCCATCATATCAAAACCTCCTGTGATTCCTAGTGAGGAAGTGGATAATCCACTACTGGAGTATTTAAACACCTCAGTATTTCAGTATCTCAGTCATCCTTGGGCAGGATGGATGGTCCAGTCCAAACGTGGGAGAAGGGAGTAGGGACAAAAAGTCCCTACTTCAGGTATTACTTACCATTTTTAAGTAACAGTGGAATGAAGGAAAAAAAAAAAAAAAAAAAAGACCAAATCACATCCATCTTACTGAATTATAATTTACATTATCACAAATGATGGCAAGACTACCACCTGACCTCCAACAGGGCAAGTAGCTGGCAAAATGTAAGTGATCCAAAAGGTGATTTAAATATAGTTATACTGAGGTTATAAATCAGATGCAAATCTCATTCTATTATACCAAATTATACACATCTTTTTCAGTGGCATAAGAAATTACTTCTATCTGTGCACATCTATATTTAATCCATAGCTATATTCCTGAAAACATTGCCTTTTTAATCAGTTCGGTGAATGGAATAAATGTAGCAAAAAAATACATCTCAGATTACTATATAATTGACAAAAAATATTCAGACAGAATGGCCTCTCTCACTACCTATCGAGCAAATTTTCTCAACTCTCCATCTCTTCACATCGCTTCGCTATATGCACAGCCAGTAAAGGATCATTCCAGCTACCACAACCACTTACATTTTACTGATTTATCCCTTACTTCCTATTGTTTGCCATATCGTTGTGAAAGAGTGGGAATACATTCCAGGTTGACTATTGCTATTTGGCAGAATATTTTTCTTTTGTCTTTTTAAGGTCTGTGAAACTAAGAAGACTCAGTGGAGCTGGCTGTTCACAACATCACAAATGGAGCCAATACAGCCCTGCTGAGTAACTAACAGTTCAGATAGAACCAGCAGACAACTCAGAAACTTCTCCCTCATAGCAATCAGGCAAAGATATAGACCTGTCTTTTATGTTAACTTTCTGGTAGAAGTATTATTTCTCGCAAACATTTCTAAGTGGATTGGATACATTCTTAAGGGAGCTTGCTACATCTTAGTTTCACGAGCAATGCCAGTATTTTTCCCTTATTATTCAGGCTGCCCTCTCTTCAGGGACTGTCTTTTTGTTCCATGAGTGTGTGGGACCTAGTCAATAATGTCTTAATTGCCAGTTGCTCCTTCTAAGCTCTACTACAACACAGATATGAAAAATTCACTGAATATTCAAGTAAATGCAGTTATATTCGTGGCCACAGTCACGCATACTCCTTGGCTACCTGGTGTACTTCTGACCTTACAGCTGCAGGGTCCCATTCCCTTTACATGTATGCACGCTTAGATCAGTCTGCACCTGCCACCGCACTGTGTTGTAAATAAAAAGCTTCTAGCCGGTTTCCTACCTGCGTACATGGATGGCATCTTAAGAACTAAGGTAACATTATATTACTGGTCAGGAGGAGCCTTCCTCTAAGGACATTTCAAAAAACAAATGCTTCTGTATGTTTTATCTGAGAAGCTTTTTTGCTCTGTGCATTGACTTCCCCCTAATTGGTCTCCACTTTGTGTTTCACCTTTCCATGAAGAGAGGGCAGTACTCCAGGATGGGCTTCCAAGTCATAAAAAAACTGACTTTATGATGCAGACATCTTCTATTTTGCTTCTGTGTTTAAGTAAAAAGCCATAAATGTATATAGATGATAAGTGCTCTGTCATACTTGAAGCATTTTTTAGATTGTTCTTGAGATTATGCCTTTCAATAGGAAAAAGAATTCAAAAGCTCTCTTGGTGCCTGTGCAAAATGCCAGCAACATCTCACCCTTTGCGGATAATCTCTTCCAATAACGATGCTAAAATATTAGCAGAAATTGCATTTAACTCATAAATATTTACAGCTATTTGAAATGCCAAAATTTTGCTCTGCAACTAGCACAAATCAACTGACTAACACTGTGTACAATAAAAAAGTGGGTCATTGCCAACTGTGGCTTATAACTGCAACATGATTTGCAAATACATCAAATTGCTGCCTCAGGACAAGGTGATACTTTCAATGCACAATGTCTTCACTGACTACTGTAGATCTGGAACAGGTTTCAAACCTCACATCTACCATGAACTGCCATAATCTTCCTGCCTTTTTTAGTCTGAGTTGATAGCTTTTCACTGGAAAGCGAGAAGAGGATTCACCTCCTTAAAACAGCACCTTGACACGGAAAATGAACTGAGTAAGGACCAGCCCATCCAAATGATGCAAGCCCTACAAGACAGGTCATCCTCTAGGTTGCCTGGAGGAGACAACTGAGTGTCATCCTCTCTGGACAGTGCTTCACACAGTTGAGTCAACAGAGATTTAGTGCAAAATACAAAGACAGTTGTATGCAAGACTGAAAACCATAAAAATCCTTTCTTTCATGAGTGTCCCAGATACTAGATACAGCACTAAACTTGCACTTTTTTTTTTTTTTTTTCTTTTTGGGCCCAGGTATCCTGCATTCATTTTTTTGTCAGGTGATAGCCCTTCCATGGAAAAGTGGAGAGCTCTTTTTCCCCCCCACATTGTTTTTCCTGAGCTCACTTCTGTTATGGAGACAGATGGAAACTCCAAGGCTGAAGAGAATACAAGATCTGTCAGTCTCACATCCTGAGGTTTGCTCAGAGCTTTAGGTTAGAAATTTTATTTTATTTTAAAAAGAAAGTGGTGATGGCTGCCTTGAGGGTGTAGAGAGTGAGACCTGCTCTGGCTGCTGGTGCAAATGTACTCCTAGCATCCCTTGGGGAGCACAGAGGGACTGTTACTAAACACAGAAACGCCCTACAAGTTTTCACAGCACTACCTGGGACACAGGGAATCTGCACAAGGAATGAAGCAGAGCTCCAGGCACCTGAAGATATTTTGGGTCAAACAGGGAAATGTTAGAGCATTTCAGCATCACGGCATTAAGTGGTTTTAAGTGGCAGTGTTGAGTTAGGAACCTCCAGTTTACACCATTTCTGGTTTAGATGCTGGCCCCTCTTTGGAACTAGCCCATCATTCACCTGGCGGTTGACAGCCTTTTCTCCAGAAGGGAGTTTCTAGAGGAAGAGTCAGACGATAGACCTGGGTCAACTAGCCTCATCATTCAGAGCTGCAACCCATACATAGAGAACAAGGCTGAAAAAGAAAGGAAACAGTGGGGAGCATTTTTAGCTTCCACTTTCTACAGCTTTTTCTAAGGAATGCCATTGTGGATTGCTCTAAAAACACAGTTGTAGATCCTGTGATATGACTTAAGGATTTAATCTGTCCTGATTATAACAGAGTGCAGAACACCATTCTTATGAGCTGTTTGTATAAAACCTCACACTTAAAATGCACTTGTTACCATCAAAGTGGTTTTCAAGAATTAATTTTCCAACATCTTGTAAAATTACTTGGCCAAACAAAGTGATATTATCACCATTTTACAGATAAAGAAATTGATGTCAAGAGATCAAGTGGTTTACCTAAAGCCTTGGAGAGAATCATAGTCAGAGCTGGGACTGGGAGTTTCAGGTTTTGTCTTGTGCTCAGAACAATACTTCATGCTTTCCTTCTGAAGACTATCTATTGCCAATAATAGTCTGACTATCATCCTTCAGGGCATGCTGCAAGGCACATTTGCTTTCCCGAACCGAGAGAAGCTGGGAGGATGGCTTTGGTAAGAAAGCCAACAAGTCTTCAGCTACTGGGTTATTAATGCCTGGGCGATGCCTGCTCTCAGAGTAGTCTATTTGGATGATTGTGTTTTAAGAATGTGCTGAGAAGTGCTTTGAGAAAAGCGCTCCTTTCGAACTAATGAATGTTTACAGGGAATAAATATGTTAAAATAATGCATCAGTATTCTTCACATCAATACCTACACTCATTTATGTCCATTTTCTGAAACGGGGGAATCAACAGAAAAGAGGCAGATGAAACAACTGTAAGTATGATATATACCTTCTTGAAGTGCATAAATGAAGAAATTGCTAAGTTATTACAGCTTGAAAGCAAGTAATTTTTTTTGGTATTTTCTGAAGAGGGGAGAAAATAGGTAGAGAAGTCTGATATTATTGTAAAAACTGCTTCAGGAGGGTACTTATGTTCCCCTTCTGAGATGCCTGCTATCTGTGATTCCTCAAAACATTATTGTAAAGATGAAAAACATTCACTACAGCCTCAGAAGAATTTAAAAATTTGCACAATGTTTCAAGAGAATAAATGTAACCTATTAGCGCAGAATACTTTTCAACAGTAATTTTCAACAAATTGGTTTGTTTTCCACTACTGTATAACATCAGTGTCTTTTCTTTTAAAAAAAAAAAAAAAAAAAAAAAACACAAAGAAAGAAGACCATAATTGTTAAAAGTAGCTTAAGTGCACACCGCACAAATTTTGATCAATTTCTACTCTGTTACCATTTTTATTCTTGCTATTGCTCTTTCTGTGGGAGAAACCAGCAAAATCTTATTTACTACTAATACCTTTTTCTAACGTCCTCTGTGAATCCCAGGTGTTTAGTCACAAACTGTGCAGGAGCAAACGTTATCCATTTCCAAATGACCCTTTTTGATTCCCATTCACAATCTGCAGCCATTTAAAACCTCGCCTGCTTGACAGCACACACATCCCCACAAACAGGACATTGTTCTTTATTCATCATGCTGAAAACCATGTCTGAACTTGTATGTTAAAAAAAAAAAATCATGTGGACTTAGCTGTGGGATACATATTTCTTTGGTATGGCCCACAGCATATTTTTTGTTAAGAGCACACAGAATAGGTGCAGTGTAGTTTTAAAAACTAGGACAGGATAATGCCACTTTCCCAGGGCAATGCAGTTCTTTTCTAACATTGTTTTAGGAGTTGGCTGACATCATGTATTGGTCATGTAGCAATTTGAGTGTCTGAATCAAAGGATCTCAAAGTGCCAGAGTCTCTAATACCTTACTTAGTAGCTGTATTAGAAAATTCGATTGAGAGTAAGTCATCCTGAAAAATTATGTAGATCAAAACGAAAAGCAATGATTCCAGTTTTGATGGATAACACTGGCTGCAACACAGAACAACTCTCAGAAGAGATAGCAGCACTCCATGGATCCAGACCTGGTACCCACAGAGACAAACTTTGAGGGTGGGAGTAGAATGAGCTACTGAGAAGTCCTGAGGGAGAACAGATAGCAGGAGCCAGAGGCCGTGGGGCAGAGAAGCATGTTTAAAACACTGACGTGTTGCTCAGGGGACTTCGGTCAAATGGACCAAGCACCATCTAGCCTTACAGCTGCACTTATATAACTGGTATAAGCCTACAAGCACAGTCCCACCAAAATTGGATATGATCTTCTCTGGGACATTTTCTGCCCCTCAGTAACACTTTGGCAGGCAAACAGGTCTGGAGAAGTCCATAACCATTCCCTACTTCAGACTACACTCGCCCAGATTAATTACTTCACAGCTAAGACAAGTTTTTCCTAGGTATGAGAGTGAAGGTTTTTTTCACATGTTCAGATAGGAACATTGTACAAGTCCAAATTACACTGTTTCATATATATAAATAGATCTGCTAACTGTGGAGCCGCTTTTCTTCATTTAGACACTCCTTAACTAAGGAAAAAGGTATTTCTTCACCTGGCTGCCAAGAGGTGTGTTTAATCAGGCACACTTATATGATGGGCTTCCAGGAATGATAAAATTACTCTTGGAGAGAAAAAGTCCAGGTTCATAATGGTCCACAGGAGCCTCATTTGACCACATCTACCTTCTTAAGGGAGTTGGCTTTTGAATTGGCAGAGTACCAGAACAATTTGATTTTGAAGGTGTTAAATGGCTCTCCATCCTCTGTAAGAGGTAACTCTCGTTCACCCAGCAGTCCGTTCTGCCGTGGATTTCAAACACACACTGCTCTCACAGGGAAATCAGAACTGTGTGTACACAGCTACCAAGGAGAGCGTTCCCATGCAGTTTCACCCTGACACACACACTGTACCCAAAGCATCTGGTCCTACTGCAAAGAATGAGAGCAAACGCCTTGTGTGACTACTAGGGACCCTTTGGTCTCCAGGTCAGAAAATCATTCGAATTAATGGAACTTGAGAGCATGCTCAAGTAGTTTGCTGAATAGGCCTGATTTGCTCAATTGAGACTTCTGCCTTTGAGGAAAGCGTCAATGCTACCAGCCCAGCTCTCCCAGGCAGCCTCACAATAACAAAACACAGAGTGTGTTCATTAAGTAAGAACATAAAAATACCACCAGGTGAGTAAGCAGATTGCAGTTTCAATAGAATTTTCATCATAAACATTGTGAATTTTTTTAATTATTATGAAAAGCTCTTTGACAGTGTAATTTTAAGTAAATCATTCTCTACAAAGCTTTTTTATTTATTCTTTATGATTTCCATCATCGGATATTAGCCTCTTCAAAGGAAGAGCAACTTGTCAGGAAAAAAAAATGCCTGTTTCAGAATTTAATGAGAACATTTATTCTTTCTTTTCTCTGAAGAGAATTATAATGTGATGGGTGAAATATAGAGAATAATTAGTCCCACTGGAGAGTAAACTCTAAACAATATTTTCTCTTTTCATAATTTGAACTGGGTGAGAATTATTTGGTTTTAGTTCACCACCCAAGTATTAATTAACTCTAATCGCAAAATCTTTATCCTGGTAGATGTGCAAACCTTAAAACACCCAGCTTGGCTTTCAGATCCTCCGATCTGCTTCCAAGAGATAGGTTATAAAAATCCTCCTTTCACTACTGGGTTCTGGATATCATTGTTATTTTACAGCCAAACCATTCAGGACTCAAACCAGCTGTACTGCTGGATAGGCAAGTTGCTCCCTCCATATGTGAAATGTCACTCGATTAGTCTGCAAAAGGGTTTTTAGCACACATGAATTCAGATGCTCAGCTGGTATAAACCTGCACAGCACTACAGACATGAACTAGCTAACGCTTTTGTTGTTTAATCTCAGAATCACTAAATTAGACAGAACATGGCCAAGGGATCGCAACAGACCAAGGATGGAAAAAGACGCAATTACAATGATAAAAAAACATTAGAGAGGCTCCTCCCACTGTTTGTTTCAGTATGATTTCATTTTTCATTAAGAATAAATCCTTTAAAGTGCTGAGGGGAGATTTTTAGGATTCAATCTGTGGGAACAGGTGGAGCTGTTCAGGAGAAGGGACAGAATGAAGAACAAGTGGTCAAGCATCACTGGCACCACGGGCATGAGAGGTAGAAGACGCAGTTGGCGTCAGCATAAAGTGAACTGGTGAGGGCTGGAAAACCAGCAGATCACCTCTGCAAGGGAACTGATCTCTGTGTCAGGGCTCTCACGTTCTCTCGGCTTACAGCTACATTTGGCCAGAGTTTATGCTGGTCTTCAATGCCTCTGGTAAGTCATCTAGTGTAGTCAAGTGGGATTTCAGACGCACTATTCCCACTCTTCAGCATACTGATGAGGCTAATGTGACATAAGCAGCACACAGACACAGATGCCTGTGACACTATCCAGAGCCCTTACACACAGGCCTTTGGGAAAGGGCTGGGGAAACTACATGGGAATCTGAGTCTCGTTGTCCCAATTTACACTCTAGGACTCAATGCCAGACTTCCAGACTTGTCTGGCTCCCAAAGAAGCCTCTGTCATCCTTGGTATACGTTGAAGTAATCTATAAGGAAATTCAGTAATAGATTTTTTTTTGAGTGGGTATTAATGTGGAAAAACATCTGGATAAGGCATTAGTCCTCTGGGAAATTATATTCTGGACATTATATTCCCGAGATGACCCCATTTCATTATCAGGCTTTGGGCCCTTCACCTTAAGCCTGTGGAAGATGGTTACAATGTGAGAAAAAATTACTTATGTCTCACCCCCACAAAATTAGAAAACAAACAGCTTTCTATTCCCAATTCTAAAGGACAGGGGGCTGAGAAAGTGAGTGAGTTTCAAGATTGCTGCTCATTTCCCTCAGTGACTGGAAATTAATTGGTGCAACTACAGAATACAAAATGAAAGGGAAGCAAGACATAAAAATGCAGGCAGTAACAGTCCCGGCTGCTAAATTAACAGAATTACATTATCTGTCTGCAAGACCACGCTGAAAACTTGCTGTATTCCAAATCATACTCTTTTATGATGGGTTGAGGCAGCATCTTGCTTTAGTTTTTCACCGCAAATGTCAAAAAATAAATGATTTAAACCAGACGTATGATATTTGTGCACATTTTAGGGCAGCTCTGATTTAGCAGATGCCTTATATTAATAATATACAGTTGTGACAGGAAATGTGGTTTAGGTTCCTGGAAAAACATAAAAGCTAATTCCATTACTCCATTTCATGGTGCTTTTCCTCAAATGCTAAACTGGTTTTGATTATACTGAAACCTTATAGTGAGAAAACTTTGTCAAGAGAATTAACTTATCGGTGCTTACCCTCCTTCTTACATGTCTCCTCCTGCTGACCTACATTCTGGGCTACCTGCGAACAAGTCTAAAACACACAGACAAAATTGTTCTACAAGGCCTGGTAATGTTGCCAAGTCCTTTTACTAAGACTATTTCGATTATTATTTTCCCTTAGAGATACTGTGTTCTGCTTCTTGTTCTCTTTTTATTCTGCTTGAATAAAAGCATTCAAGACTCTTTCAATTTAACAAAACATTTCAAAAACAACAACAACCCCCCCAAAACCTCTTATCCATAGTAACTAGACAAATCATGGTAATTGATCTCTAGAGGGAGTTTATTAAAAGCCTAAGCACAAACACTTTCCAGAACACTGCTGTAATAAGCATGAACTCAAACAAATGCTCAGTTTGCTATCTGCAGTTCGTCACTTGATACATTTTGAGCAACTGACTTGAAAAGAGTTTTTTTCCAGGAAAAGGAAAGCACGTTCTGGTGGATGAAGAAATAATACTGAAATGAATTCACTTCAGCCAAGTTTGTCTTCAGTGCCAGAAAACTTATACAGTTTATGGATCATTGTATGTAAACAAAAATTTTAATAAGAACGTGTTACTTCCAATGTATCTAAATACATATACTTTTCACCAGTAAACCTCAATTAAGTCCTGAATTCAAGAGCATTAGTCTGATGGTTAGCAAGCTATTTTATAGCCAAAGAAGGATCAAATATTTAATTGATACCTGACAGTAGAAAAGGATAATCCAGACAACAATAAGCAATGAAACAACCCACACCACAAGCATAGACAAACATCTACAGCTAATATTGTGTTTGGAGCAAAAGCAAATGTCTGGAGGTGAATTACAAAATTAGAAAAAGCTGAGTTTAATAAGAGTTTAACTGAGCTGCCCACAATGGAAAGAAAGTGCTTTGAGGTTTCACAGGGCTCAACCCCTACCCTCCAAAAATCTCTCCATCGGTGTATCAGATGACAGCCCAATTAACCAATCAAAAAACTAATCAGAAGTATTACATCAAGTTTTCATTATTTCATCATGGTACAGCAACACAACACTGGGACCTTCTGAAAACTAGTGTGTAATTTCCACCCTCCACCAAGGTATCACATCCATGTGTGGATATGTCCCTACCCCCTCAGCATTACAGTATTTGTCATGGCACAGCTGATTACTCTCAGTCTAAGTGTTGTGTCTCGTGGGATCTGAAAAGGTTCCATATTGTAGCCCTGGGTTTGACCTGCACCTTAGCTTGGGTGTTAGGTGAACAAATGTATGAGATGATATCCTCCACAAACCTAAGGCTAGCTTTACAAATCTGGGGATGAATCTACTATGCAGCTGACCAGTTTTCAGATGTGGCCATAACAGTCCTCACAACAGTAATATTTGGGAATATTATTCCAATCACATCAGGAGTTATGTTTACATGCATTTTGGCTCAGGCAGATTAAGAAATGCCACAAAAAAGATTTCCCCTCTCAACTGGCTGAGCAAACGGGAAATGAAAAAAATCTTTATCATTCTGAAATGTCTTCTCTACCATTACTTTTAGTTCATACTTTTACTAATCTAGACTAATCAATGCTAGTTTTCTGACTCATTCCTCTGCAGACTGCACTTCTTAATATCTATCTTGTAGCACCTGAAAGGGCAGCAAGTGATTTCATAAGTAAACAAGAGTCATGCTCTTTGCTATGAAGAGTTTTCAGTCTAAAAGGGAATGTCAATAGATGAGGAGGACAGTTTAACCTTGCTCAATGTGAGCAGTAGAAAATTAACTAAACGGATGATTTGTTCTGAAGAAGGTACTCTGAAGTTCCTGCTGAGGCCACAGCTGTTTAGAAAGCATATATATACACTATATATACTTTTATATACATATATTCACCCTCACCAACATGCACACATATTTTTAGTAGTAAGAAAATGTCTGTCAAAGAACTGTAGATCTGTGTTGATAATAGAAATAATTTAATAGAAACATTTTGAGTACTTTATAAATGTTGGTAGCCCTTACTATACTGTATGTTTGCACAACTAGAATTAAATAAAGCATTGTGGAAATACTAATTTGTATTTGGGCATATGGCTACAGACGCTTTTTTTAAATACAGAAATGTATTCTTACAACTTCAGACTAATGTTACTAAGGGAAAAAATATCCTGAAAAGGCACCATAAGCAATCCGATAGATAAGTGTTCATAATAAACATGTCAATACAACTAAAGGTTTGAATAGCTGGTTTTGGTGTGACACCAGATATTTTCCTCTGATTCTCACTCCCCTTTATGTGGAAAGATACATGTCCACTATAAGACTGAAACTTGATAGACAAAGGCTTCCTACTGCTCTAATAATATAGCTGGCGAAAACCAGACACCCTCCTTGGCCCAACTACAGCTGCTTTTGTTATGACACTGAAAGCATGGAAGAAAGCAGAAAAGTGTATAATGACGACCCCACTGATATTTCCTTTGGTGCAAGATGCTCCCTCAGCAGGCTTGCTGAATAAGCATATGAGCAAAGGATCAAGCACCAATAAACCTCTGAGGTGTGCGTCTGCACTACAACCATAGCAGAGTGCAGAGATGGCTAAGCTGGCTTTAAATGAGCTTGCTCAAATGCTGGACATAGTCAAACTGCTGACTAGCCTGCCAAGAAATGGGGTAAGCCCTCTGCTCATCTCCAAGGCCGTTGCAATTAAACCAATCCCAGTATCTGAGTCAGCTCAGGTATTTCCACAACACACTGCAGACTGAAGTGCGAACATGTCCTTTAAAGTGAAGAACCAGTTAAGGCTAAAAGAAACTGGGAACCTCATCAGTGCAAACATGGAAAAGAGCTGACTTGACTAATTTATGTACAGTTGTACTAATGAAAGTGTAATTAAATATAACACTTCTGAAAGGTCAATAAACACTGTTGCAGTTGGTAGATTTCCATCCATGACTACCGAGATTTATTAAGAAGCTTAGTTTTTCCGAGAAAGGATTACCGAAGACAGAATACTGCCAATTTTTTATGTTTTACAAAAATAGTGGGTCTAAATCATTAGATCATAGCATTACATTTCTTCTGAAAGTTCTGCATTTCTATAAAGAACCAAATTATATTTCAAACCTGAACACAGCTTATGCTAATACAGAGGCTGAGGATTTTCAATGGAATCTAATCACACAATCTGATTTGAAAGGAAATCTCTGGGAATTTAGCAAGGGTACAATCACAGTGAGCTCCTATACCGTAATAATGACAGTGTACAAGCCATCCCCTAAGAGTCACCTGAAGAGATTATGAACTGGAAAAGAGCCATATGGATGGGGGGAGTGGGGGTGGTATGTGTGACTTTGGGGCACATGTAGGATTATTTGACTATTTTTTTTCTGGGCACATGCAGAATTATTTATAACATGTGGCCAAAAGGAAAGATTGCATAATTAAGGAATATAAAATGTTGCTTTTCCTTGTATTTTGGCTTGATGGAATTATTTGACTATTCCATCAAAACAGGTTAGAGTCCCTCCCTTTAGAAAGGGTAAATGAACTACACAGATATATTTCTGGTAAGGAGTCTTGTATGTGCATTCCCAGTACCCCAGATACTCCTGTGAAGTGTTGCTTCTTTTGCAGATTTTTGCTTTCATTCAATCCTTGGTCAGGAGAAGTACCAGAAGCTGCCCTTTTGGAAGTGATGCAAAGTGCATTTCATCCTCATTTCATACCAAGTACAGACTTTGTATGCAATCTTCAGGAGTTTCTCATTTTAATTTAGGTTCTGAAAAGATTGTGCACAGGCATCGCCTGTTAAACAATATACAATGTACTAAAAAGGCCCAATTCTCTTCTTGCATCTATAGGAGTCAGGAGTAACACTGAAGAAGTGAGAGTCATGAGTAACACCAAAGAAATGAAACTCGTTTCCACAACACAGAGTTGGTAAGTAGCAGCTTTTGGTGGACTAGTCATTTGTATTTCCTCCACTGTGTCCCACCCTCAAGAGCAAAGACAGCTCTGTGAATGAAGTGACTTTAGGCCCTGCAAAACTCCATGAAAAACTATTCAATCAATCTTTGGCTGAAGAAACCCCTAGCTGCAGATTGCCAGAAACTGGAAGGGTACACTGAAAGAAACAAGACTGGATGCTCATTTCGTATTGAAACTTTTTATCCTGGGCTCTGTTATTAGCCCGTATCATGCATGAGACATTGGAACAGGCAAATCTCTGGTCTGATCCACTACAGCTGTTCTTAGTTTCCAAGGGGAAAAAACACGGCTTCTCTTTTTACACAATCAGATTTGTAGCAAACATGAGAAAATGTTCAATTGCCTTTCATTCTAGTTTCATTCACCATTTCAATCCTTCACTTTTCTGCCTGTGTGAAGTTTAATTAATTCTCTTATAGAGGCAAAGGAATGTGACATCAATGCCACTGACCTCTAGCTCCTTGCTTCCCTGGACACATACTCACTATTTAGCCTCTTAAATCTAAGTTTTTGGGCAAAAGAGCAGTCACCATCTGCCACAGTATGAAGCTCTGAAATTAAAGGCACAACTTAGCAATAATGTAATTTTGTATTTTAATTTTGTGTTGTTCATTTAGTTTAACTTTCCAGAGTTAAGCAATGGGATATAAAGGACTGTTCTGTCCTGGGAAACAGAGAACAAAAAGGCGCAGGGAGCTACTTGTACAGAGTTGATAGTGAAAATCTCACCATAAATCCTAGGCAGATTGGGTGGAAGACTGGATGCTCTCTAGCCACATCTCCCTTCTGGATGATGGTGGATGAGTACCTCAGAGCACTATGCCACACAAAGATAAACAGTATGTGCTTTACTATGAGGCCTCATGGTATAGTACACCCGCAAACACAGCAGTATGAAGCTAGGAGGAGGATCCTGCATACACATGCTGTGCCTCCCAGGTCTCTGCTCTTCCCACAGAGCCCCTTTCTACCCCACAATACAAAAAGAGTGTGCGTATAGTCTCATTCATTTAGCCCCATGCCTTGCAGTCATTGTTACTCTACAAGATTTGGCAGGCAATGTCTTACATCACCTTCCAACCTCTCATCTGAAATGGAGCAGGCAAACATCACTCAACCAGCTGACAGTGGGCAGAAAAAGCTTTGATACACTGACTTAGTAAGATGCAATGTCCTGGTTGTAAATTCAGTGTAATCCGATGTTATCAGTCGGAATTCCTACTTATTTGAGAATCAGGAAGCTTTCTCATGCTATTATCCTTCCTAACATGCTGCTTTGCTTTTCTTGTACAGTACTGCAGCACATGGAAAATCACAAAACTGAACTGCCAATAACATCACACCTTTAACAAACTTGCCAACTGATGGATTCCTACCAGAGACTGTGTTCACTGAGCAAGCTTTAAATTTAGAAAGGCAAGCATGTAGCTTCACTGAAGGGAATGTCATCCAAGAACTGATGATATTGTTAGATAAATGCCTGAAAGGACCAACTGTAGTAAAGAATAAGCTCTCAACATCTTCGCTAATGGAGTGTGGTTCTTTCTAAAAAAGAAAGAAAAAAAAAAGTGTTTTTATTGTTCCAGTCTATTACGAGAACGTGCTATCATAGCATATCATCAGGATATGCATGAAGAAACACAAAAAGCATATGCATGGCAGGATACACAGGATACACATATGCATAGCAATGTCAATTTAAGATATAGTGGGAAAAATACTTCTAGGATTTCTAACGTGCCTATTAAGTTAAAGTATCATCTGATATTTGAATAAAACTCTGCTGGAGTGAAACTGTACAACTGCCATAGATCACAAACCCTAAATGCAGCACATCATAACAATGGAAACTGTAACCCTGTCGGGAAAAGCAAATGAACAAACACATGCCACCATAAATGTTTTTAGAGGTCTCTTTCCCTGCAAATATTGTGCAGTCTCCTGATTTCCAGAAAAATGGAAATGGGTTTTTCTTTACACTAGGCTCTTCAGTACATGGGTCTGCAGAGAAAAAAGACCAGATCTCTGAGGAGGATCAAAGTTTGTCAGCCAGACCTCTGGTTTGGATTAACTTTCTTTCATCACACCCTTGTCCCAGCTGCTTGTGCCGTAAAAGTGACTCCCTCCTCTCTCATTACACTACCCATTTCCACAAGAGACATTCTCCTAGCCTAGATTCTTTCCATTTTGTACCAAATATCTTTTTCCTTCCTCTCTTGTTCCTCCATTTCAGTCTTCAGAGCGGACTCTCCCCACGGGCCCGGCACAGCCCCCTGGGGCAGCCTCCCTGTGCAGCGCTGCCACGGGCACCCCTTGCTGCACTGTCCCCTCTGGGGGGTGCTGCCAAATGCAGCCCTGATGTCTCCTTCCTCCCACAGACACGCACAGCAACGCAAGAGGAAACAGTGCCAAAAAGGATGCCGGGTTCCCTCCCTCTCTCTCCCTGCTAGCAACCACCCCGGCCAGGGGCTGGCTGAGTCAGGAGTAACATCGAGCAGCCCAGTATGGCCCCACCACCTCTGCCGCAGCCCGCAAGCGCCAGCGGTGGGCAGGCCTGTCTGCTGTGGGAGGTGCCATCCAGCCTCTACATACTCATTTCTGTGGGCCACCCCTTGTATCGCATTGAGCTGCCACGATTATGACCAAAATGTTGGCTGGGAGCCCCATCTTTGTGGCCCTGCGGATGACCCTGCCGGGAGCCGCTGGGCACCCTCACCCTGGGCCGACCCTCCTGAGTGGTTGTGTGGGGCAAGAGAGGTCACGTATTGCCCGGGTCGTCACTACCAACTATGCTACTCTCCCTCTCCCTCTCTCTCCCATGCCTTTCAGTTTCTCTGGGAGATGTCTGGAAGTGTATGTGCACTTAGGGAAATTCCTGCTTTACTAAGTGGCCTGCAGTTTTATCGTGCTTATTCTAAGAGGAATTAACACGAAATTCCCAAGCCCATTGTATTTCACATTGCCTGTGGAGAGAACCCCCAAACAAGCCTATTTGAAGCACTTGTTTTGTCTATTACTTATTTAGCTGCCAATGACAGCAAGAAGCATCCAGGGAAAACGATATTTTGCAAGACCTTGAATTTTACTTTAGTCACTTGTGACAAAATATCTGAGTGAATTTTAGCCTATTGAGAGTTTTGGGTCTCCCTTCTATATAAAAAGAAGTAAGGTCATTAAAAGAAAATAGTTTTAAACTATGGTCACATAACAATCCATGTATAAAGACCATATAAAAAAAATTCCAGACATCCTTTAGTTGTGGTGGTTTAATTTCTGGAAAAGTTGGTTTGGTGTTTTTTTTTTTGAGTTTCCAGTTACAAGCCAAAAATCCACATTTCCACACTCAAGATATAACAAAGGCCTCTGAAATTGAAACAAAGGGACAAAAGTGACTTTCTTTTTAAGAATCTGGTAGTTGACAGGGCAGTACTATGGGAAACAGATGAGAAACACAGACTCCAACTGAGCTCTGTGAAACAGCCAGTCCCTGTTACGAGACAAAATGGCAAGCATGTAGAGCTTCTCTTTATTTTTGCTGCTTTTTTTTTAACGGTCTCTTTTATGTTTCTGTTAGGAATGGCAAGGAATTCTTTTGTCTGGGAGGGCTATCCTGTCCATACCTACCCAAGGTCCCACACAAGCCCTGGGAGAAGCACAGCTGGCTGCACAGCCGGGCAGAGTTAATGGGCACTCGGCCCCGCGCCCGGCCCAGGCATATGGGAGGGACGAAACACGCAGCTTGGCTGCAACCTGTGTGCAAGACAGCACAAGCACACAAGGGAGGACAGTTGCAATAATATGAAAAAATAAGCCGGCCCATGGAGAATTTAAGAGTCATTGACAACCAGCTGGTCACCGTGAGCTGGGTGGGACCAGTTCTCTCAGTTCCTGAATGTTGTGGGGTTTTTTAACAGGAAAGCAAAGTCAATACCTATTTTTGCCAAACAGTTTAATTGAAAAAGGAAGAAACATCAGTTTTACAGATTGTTCCAAATATTTTCTTCCCTGAAAAGCACGTATTATCTTCATGCTTTAAGATGAGTCACCAGTGTCCTGCTATGTCTGGAGAGTGAGCAAGTTAAAGAGCCAAACCTGTTTCAGAGCAGTGGGGAGCAGGCAGTTGCTAAAGAGATAGCTTAGTACTGGCACAGGTTACCAAAGGAGTCTGTGCAATTCCCATCCATGTCGATTTTTAGGAACAAATTAGACAAACAGCTGCCAGAAACAATAGGTGGGTGTAAATCAGGAGGGAAGGACCGTATCTCACAATCTCTTACAGTTCTACATAGCTATGAAGAGACACATCAGGAAGATACTTTGCATTTCATTATCAGCCACAAGTGAAAGGAAAAAAAACCCAACACTTTCTACTAATTTACTATCAGTCAGAGCACACAGTGATAACTCAGTAATTATTTCTCCTGTTACCCAGAAATTATGTTCATAGGGCAAATTTACATCCAGGATTTGCCTACTTTAGAGTATGCTGCTACCTGCCTGTGTAGTAACTCTCACTCTGATGAAGGAACATAATGTATTTTAGCAGACCTGGCCTCCATGTAGTTTAAAGTTGAGCATTTGAGGGCTCTGGGCAATTACAGCAATTAAAATAGAAAAAAAAAAAAATTGAATCCTTGAGAGCCTAATTGATAAGGGAGCCTTATAGCTGGTATGAATAAGTTTGAAGATTTACATTCTGTACAGAGAAAGGTCCTTAGTTGTGCTAATTGGGTAATGATGCAGCAAAGCCTCTGGACCTTGCCCTATTTATGTAGTAGCTGGACAGCTACAACATTAAGGATTTTGATGAAATATTTCAGGTTCACTTGACCCTACAGTTGTTAATATTCAAGTGCTGTAATTATAAACCAATTGACATTTAAGCAATGCAATAAACTTCCCCTAGTGCATGCGGGACATATGACCATATATGATTTACAATAACTACAAAGCAGCTTGATTTATAAATGTCTTGTTTAAGGAATTGTTCTTTGAAACGTAACCTCAATTTATTTTTTCTTTGTATTTCTTGGTCACCTGTTTGTGCCAGGATAAGGAAATTATTCCCCCCCCAAAAAAAAGTGATGAGCTGTAAGAAAGCTGTTGCTTTGCATAAAGATTTTAGCAATAAAAGATTACTGATGTTGCATCCTGGCTTCTGCAGAAATAAAACAGTGGGGTTTTTCATCATAACTTCTGTAATAACTTAAATGTGAGTAGCAAGAGATGAAACTAGCAAAAAGTCACAAATACTATTTGGGTTTTATCTAGTTTCAGTCTAACCTGAAAGTCCACATGCTGGGTCAATGGTTTCTAACAGAGACCAACATGACATTTTTTCATCAAGGAGCTGTAAAAACAAGTGATACTCTGTTGTAGTTCAGAACTGGGTGGTGTGGATACGCCTGGAAAGCCTAGTTGGAGAAGCCTTCATATGGACTTGGCTTGCTCTATTGACGTACTTACCAGTTTACTGTGGACATACCACGACCTGCTTCAGAATTTGTACCATGCTTACTTAATAAATTCACACTTTGCAACACAGGAAAAGACCAGGCAGCATGATATCAGTTACAGGAAGACCTGCAAGCCAGATGGGAAGGAACAGAGACATCCAACAATACAGCCAGATTGCTGAGCTAGCTTAGTGGTACAGAAGAGTAACCATAGTTCATTTCTTCCCACATCTCCATGAGCCTTCACACCTGATTGGCTTTGAGAAATCCTCCTTCCCAATGTCTGAACCTGTTCACAGTATGTGGCATACAGTTTCTATGCAGAACAATATGACCTCAATTATGGAATGCCCTAAGTTCCTTGTCAAAAGGGGGGTGTCACAATTTGGAGGTGCAGGGGATCCTACTCCTCTCAGAGTAAAGAAAACAGCCAAAAGATCTCATTCTTCCTATGGCTCCTGCCCTAGAAAATACTCTCTTATCTCAAGGGAGAATCTAGGGTACTGAAATGGTCCAACTAAACAAAGAATTGTATCATGAGTAAAAGCTAAAAGAGTGACTGTGCTTGCCAGCCGTTGCTGAACTAAAGATAGAAGGCTTTGCTAATGCATTGACCCAGAAGATATGAATACATGAAAAGAAGGCATTTTCCACTGTCTACAAATGGAGAAATTCTGGAAGAAGGGCTTGATGCCAAATATTTTTCTAAGCTTGGTGTGTCAGAAGGGCTCTGGCAAGTGCCTTTAGAAAAACAGCTCATGTTTGCACATATTCACCAACCTTTTTGGGAGACAGTTTCTTCAGACTGCCAGTTGGGTTGTGCTTGGCACCTGAGACATTTTACTGGAAAATACAACATGTTTTTGTTGCTGTAGAAGGTAGTAAGGTTTACAAAGATTATGTTTTGGTCTGAGGAAAAACAGTAGAAGTGCGTGACGGGGGACTTCAAGTAGAAAGAGCTGATGTTTCTGGCTAAAGTTAAACAAGCAAAAGTCTAAACTAATGAAAATAACGTACCTAGGAGAAAAATTAACACACTGAGGAATACAGGCAGACCACAGGACAGCTGAGGGCATCACAGACTTGCCTGGTCCAACTAACAAGGAAATGGAATAAAGATTTAGTGGAATCATGAACTTTGTAAGGATATTTGTGCATAATTTAGCTTAAAAAAATGTTTCTGATTCTCTCGGGAGTACATCTCTTGCAGCTTTAGTATCAGTATTTCAGATAGCTATACAGGACTGGCCCACAGCCTATCACACATACAGCAATTTCTGAAAAGGCAGGGATGTTGGCCTGTGGCTATGTGAGTATTTCTCTACCAGGCTGCAACTTTGCACTAGGAAAGGTGGTTTTTTTTAGAAATGAGAAACTGTAAAGCAGTACAAATGCCAGTCTTCTTTGACCTCAAGCACTGATCTCAAGTATGTCTTTCAGTAGTATGATGGTCCTAAGGTCATCACACCACATCCTTCCTAGTCCTCGCAGTGTGCCCAGTTACCTCACATATCTCCAGGGTGGATCATGCCCTTGACCTCTGACTTTGTGGCAGCTCTGCCAGTAGACAAGCTTCAAGGGTTTGCCTGCTGCTGTAATTTTTACAGTGGGCTACTTAGATTTAAGGATTACACTAGGTGATAAAGCCTTGTTATGAACTATGAGGCCTTGTTGAGACCTGCTCAGATTTGGACAGTAAGAAGGGTCAGGGCTACTGCAGTACCAAGAACAGGAGAAGCAGGAAAAGTCAATAGAAGGGAAAGCGCTCCTCTATTAAGATCACTGTAAGAACCTATTGTCACGTGAATCTCAGTATAACCAAGCTGCAGACTTTTATACATAATGCGGCATCTGTCTTCACTGATCTCCTCATTTCCAATTTCACTTAAAAACACATGTCTAATCAGTTTGAATTCTCAGTTGCACAATCCTTGTGATCTGTCTGGCAGACTGCTCCCAAGAAAACCAAAAGCCCAAGTATCGCCTGTACGGCGCCTGCATGTTACTCACGTGGTGCCCAAGGACAGTGTCGTGGACAAGGCCAAAGCAAACAGCTGTGGAAGGGTTTTGACAGTCTTTGTATAGATCAGCAGCAAATCTTTTGGTACAATTTGCTGTGGTCACAGTTGCAACATTCTTTTTCTATGCAGTTGTAACACAATTGATCTTTTGAATTTCAGTCCGTTGAGGAGGGATTCCCTCACAAGCAATGGGGAAGAGAACCATGCAAACGTTAAATTGCAGAGGAATGAGTCAGTGGTGGTTTTTCATCTAAGTGGAGTAATAGTGAAAATTTGAACTGGATGTCTGATATCTATATTTTCTAAAATAGGTGCCTTTCCCCAAGTGGGGAAAGAACCCTAAATGGGAGGACCAAATCTTTCACAGTCACATGTTTAACAGCAGGAACCTAATTTACATACACAAGTATGTACACTATGCATCATTGATGCTTATTACTTCATTCTCCAAGATGAGCACACAAAACAATACCCAGTCATCAGCTATCTCAGGACCTGGGCTCCCATCCCCCAGACTAGATTAGAAATGTGCACTGTTAAATAAAAGGTGTTGACATGTCCCATAGACAAAAAGAAGAGCACATATAGGCAAGGCTATGGAATGGGACAGAAACAGGCATAGACTGGGGATCAAGTTCCAGCAGCAGAAGCTATCTGCTATAAGACTTAGTCTCCCACAGTACATACCCATCTGTAACGACTGGGAAGCTCCAGAGCTTTTCAGAGTTTCTGCAGTATGTGATTTTCCTACATCATCATCATAAGCCAATCATCACAGATGTTCTTAATGAGGGAATCATTAAGATGGTTTAAACCGTAGGGATGTTGCCCACCCCCCAACCCTCCACCTTGGCTGTGAAAAGTCTTGGTTTTGCTTCTCAGCCTGCCTGACCACTGCCATCCCAGGTACACACGAGCAGTTTGTACAACAGTTACACAAACGGGTCCTCACCATGCAACTGACTTCAAAGACCTTGTCACAATATTAGCCTGATATTAAAACCTCTCCACCAAAGGTAGGATTTCTGGCCTTTGTCTCACAGCTGAGAATAAGACTGCACTAACAGGATTCTCCTCAGGTTTTCCTTGCCAAAGCTGAGGTCAGCCCACAAGACCTGCCTTGACACCTGCTCCAACAAGTGCACCCGTGAGACTAGCTAGCACCACTAAAATAGGCTCTTCAGTGGGAGGCACGCTTGTTTGCCTGACACACTGCAAATACTCGCAGAGCTTTCCTCCCAACTCTCAAAATGTAACACACTGCTCATGCTGAAGTGACACATTTTCTATTTCTTTACATTTGGAGATCCTCCTGCGTTTTTTTTTTTTTTCAAACATGGTTCTTGTTTGCTGCACCTCAATATTAAAAATTTTCGAAGTTTTGCTACAACACATCATCCCCAAAATGAATATGTGTCGTCTTCTTGTCAGATTCTTCCTGTGCCCCGTAATCCTACTCTTATTCACAATATTTTCTTTTTTTTTTTTTTTTTCCTATATAAGGATCTTTAGACATTAATAGATACTGCACGCTTTGCCCATGAGTAATTTTGTGAAGCAGTTTGAAAATGTTGGGACAAACTATTCTCCGTTAGTAGATGTCACTATGACATGTTCTTTATGGCAAGTACATTTCCAGTCTTCCATTTTATCAGGTTATCAGACACTGTTTAAGGATTTATTCTGAAAAAAAAGGTGTATGTAGTTCAACTGTGCAGCTTTCTGCTCAAAGTGGTAAGTAAAATATATCAACAGATAGTAAATGGATTCTTTACTTTTTCATAATATTTTCCCTTATAACATAAGAGCAAAAACTTCACACCATTTAAGTCACTATTTCCCATAGGACCAAAACACAATCCTGAAAATTCTGTGAATTGCTGAGGATATTAAACACTGAGGATAAGATTACAGAGAAACAATGCAGCCATTTTGAGCTGAGCTTTCCCACAGTGAAAGGTTCAGTGAGGCCCAGCTGGTTGTTTTGACTTCAGACACTGACTCAGGGATTGGAAAGTTGGACACCAAGGGTGGAGCAGAGAAATGATTTGGCAAGCAAAAGGAAAAAATTAACCTTTTTCAGTCCACATGCTGTGTACTGCATCTACCAGCCACTGCAGGGTCTAAAACCAGATTAGCTTGTGTATATAACTGTGTTTAATAGCATGCAAGTGATGATAATTCTTCATTTTCTCTTTCTTTGTTTGTGTTGTCTTAAGCTGGAGGTCTGGAAGCAGCTTATGTACACTGTATATCTTAGAAGGGCCCAATCCTGTCTAAATGTCTCAGTAGTGCCAGGACACAAACAACTGCAAGTTATGACTAGAGAATAAAACTGCAGAGAACCATCTGAGGTTCTAAAAATTAATCTTCTGTTTTCAGAGGCCTTTTCTTTATTTCCTTGTATTTGAAGTTTATTCTGAATGTTTGGGTTTTTTAAGAAAATTGAACACGCTTTCTGCAGGTACCTTAACAGAAGAACAGCTATTCTCATCGTTTCCTTCCTTACATGGTATAATATTTGCTCACTTCTGCTGCTTTCCTGAACAAAGCATGCTCAATAACATACACAGAAGCACTCAGAAATGCAGGCACATTCCTTGCAGATAATGTGACTGTTGCTTCCGACTTGCTCTGGAGCAAGAGATGGGCCAAGGGGAAATGCCCCCACCGGGGAGGGCTGTGACAGCAGGGCTGGCGTGCAGCAGGGAGCCCTGGCAGCTGTGGGGAGAGGGGGGCAGCTGCTGGAGCCCCATTGGGTCTGCTGGGGGGAGATTTGAGCATGGGCTGCTGCGAAGGCGAGTTGGTAAACTCCGCCATGCCCTTTCGCTGGCTAGAGAGCAGCTGGGATTTCCAGCTGCATGCAGGGCTGCTGTTATATCCGCAGCACATACCAGTAAGCAGGAGGCAAGTAGACACCTTGTCGCTGATGTATAGGCATCGCTTTGTTGTGCATTCCTGGTGCCTGCAGGATTCTGCTGACTTTACGCTTGCTTAACTCCCAGTAAGATCAGCGGCAACTTTGCCTTCATTGAGATCATAATCCCAGAGCCTCCAAGAGGGAATATCAACAGACAGTGCCAAACCACTTGGTATTCTGTGTTTAAAAGGCTGTGCAGGCTAGTGGATACAGCAGAGGAGAGTAATTCGGGTGTATTTATTGCTGTAGCGTGACTCTGACAGTACCATCTAACCTAGTGCATCATCTTGCCCAGCTGGGGCACACAGGCTATGATGGGTGTGAATTCCCAGTTGGAAAGTGTGTTGAGATGCTTCAGAGAAGCAAACAGTTGTTTCCACAGAGTTATTGTTCTCTGAAGAGAATTATTACTTTTACAACCGAGAACTATCAGCTTTAAACAGAGATTTCTGTCTTAGCCTCTCTCTTCTTGCAAGTGAAGTATTTTCTTATACTGAGGAAGCCTCAGAGGCATTATTAGTAACATATTTTCTTTCCTCTTTCTAAAATCCCACTTTTCAGTTTTCTTTCACTATCCAGTCTCAGGTTAGTGAGTACTGACAAATACTATCAACACATCTTGACAAAGAATAAAGTTCTGTCTAGAGCCATTTCACTCCCTTAAACATGTTGAACTAAGAAAGCTAAAGAAGAAGCGGGGGTGGGGGAAGAAAGAGAGAAATGAGAAACATTTCCAAACATAACATAAAAGGTCTTGCCTTAAGACCATGGATTTCCTTTTTGGTACTTTCAAAGAATGCGTCTTTAGTTCTCTTTGGCTGTGTGACCAACAGTTGTGGGGTGTGTCTGTGGTTTTCTTCTCTTCACAGTAACGCTATTGTTCAGAAACTGCAGCCAATTTATGGAAAGAGGTGGAATGTTTATGTAACTTACTTTGCTTTAGACAAGAAATAAAAAAAAATTAAAAAAGACGTGGAGGAAGGCCAGTCAAAACAGGATTTTTCTTCCTTTCTGGACACAGATGTTGAGAGAAAAAAAGCCAGCTCTGTCTTCGCGTTAAGCTAAACAGCATTTCCATTTTTAGACACTTTTTTTTAATTAAGTAGGTCAGAAAAACAAAATCAGCCATTAGATTAGTGCTATAATTTACTTGTTTCAAAATGTGCCATGTTTGAGAGCTGCTCTGTTGACATGCTTACAACACCATAAACTGAGAAATAGATATATTAGGGTCAGATGATACCACTTTTGCCTAGACTGCTGTGTCCCAAACATATAGTTGGCAAGTACTGCTAGACTGCAGATGGCGAGTGTCTCTTCATAACTAGACTGGAGTTTCCTGCCATTTCCAAATTAGCCGAGCTACAAATACGGTTTTCAAGTCGCAAACCAAAACAAGGTAGCCAAAGGAACAAACCTTCTTCTTTATATGTCCCCACTGTCTGTCCTGCAAAAGTGGACAAGCTAGGATCACCGAGTTTCTGCCTTATCTATCCAGTGCCCTAATGCCTTGCTGGAACTCTTCTTTAACTGCAGTACCTATATAAAACTTTAGGTCAAATTCAGCTTTTCTAATTGGACAAAACTTTGATTTACTGCAGTTTTTGATTAAGTAAGAAGGAGGATCTTTAAAGCTTAGGGTATCCTCAGGTGGGCTCTCATGAGCTTGCTTGCATTTGTTAGGTTGGACCTGACCTGAACTAGACAGGTGCAGCTTACCTGAAGCCAGCACATTTGCATCAAAAATATCTCAAAATGAGGTTCTGAATGTAAGAAACAATTTCCAGCCATCACTCAACACCATCACAAAACATATCCTCTACTTATCATCGTACCACCAGCATGAAACCAAGTGGGCATGGATCCAGGCTGCACAGACACCAGTACTGGCAAGACTGGATTGCAGAGTCTAAATTCAAATTTTGGTCTTTGTTTCAGACATACACACAGAAGTCTCCCAAAAAACAACATGGAAAATATTATAAATAGAAAACAGAATGGGGTTTGGTGGCTCAAAACCCCAAGTGAATGCAGTGTTCTCTTAAGCCACAAAAAACACAGAGCTTGAGAGACACTGAGGAAGCTTCCCCTGCCAAAATAGTTCAGGCTTGACAGGGAGAACAGTTTCTGGAGGACGATTCTGTTTCTATAATTATCTGGTCCTTCACCTCACTAAGACCACCGGTTTATTGCACTGGGCCAGTAAAGGCTTCCCAGGTGCCAGGAATATCCAAGAGTTTCCACCCTAGCCCAGTGCTCAGGTGGCAGAGAACTCCTAACCTATTACCGAAGCCGTAAGCCTTTCAAGTGCTGTGAGAGGCAGGGCTGCACCAGCGTTGAGTGAGGGCTGGAAATTGTTCCAGCAACATTATTCAGCTTGAAACCCCTACCCAAGTGTGCAGAGAGTTTATTTGACCCAACGGGCCAGATTGAGCTGTGATTGCCTTACCTCCCCGCCAACTGCAACAGAATTGCACAAGCATGAGCAGAGTCTGGTCCAATAACAAGTAATTTGCCATATGGAAGCTACTGAGCAGACATCTGCAGGACACCAAAAGTGCTTTTCTATATACAGCGCTGAGTGCTACAGTTGTGCATTCCGCAGAGACTCAGTTTGCAAAGGGATAGAAATGAAACATTATTTAGGGTTTTGGTTTCTTGGCCTTGAAAACTGGAATCTGAAAACAATTAAAGCCCAGTGCCATACCAAATCAGTTATGCAGTCATTCCTGGATTTTCCCATGGAATTTTTACATAAGAATTAGGCTGTATTTGATGCAAACTAACACACACACACAAAGAATTGTGCTGGTCAGAGGCAGGCCAGCTTATAGATGAGCTTCAGGAGTTTTTGCAAATGCATGTAAAAATCACTCAGAGGCGTACTGAAGCTCACTGCTAAAAATTACTAGAAATTTGATGACAGCTCACCCATTAAAAGTTCTATCATGCCTTACATCTTGTCCCTGAGAGATGGTTTTCCACACCCTCCCATTCAGGCATTGCTTATCTTCTCTGTCACTGCAGATTTCCCTCTCCAGCCCACCTTGCACACTCTGTCCCACAAACTGAGACACTGGAAATACCCTTCCCATCTCTCTTCAGACACCTTTCGGCCGTGGCATTGCTGGGGGATGGGGCAAGCCCTGTGCTTTTTCAAGGAATGAGCAACCTTTGATGGTAGGTTGGCTGCTGTCCAGGAACACACAACGAAGAGGCTCCCTGCAGCTTTCTCAGCTCTTTGTGTACCCGTGTAGCAGCTGGGCAAAATCTGGCCTCACAATGGTGTGTCTGTAATGACACAACCAAATCCAGTCCTAGCATGGAAGGGAAACGCTGTCCAACTGGAAGTCAAGCTTTGAATTATAATGGTGCCCTCAGACTCCAGATATCAGAATCAGCTGCTTCCCCCCTCACGCAGAGCACTGTAGCTAATGTTTCTTTATCCCATTAAAAGTCCGATTGCCTTGAGAGGAAGGGATTTCTGCAAATCTTTTGGAAAAGTGGTATTTTCAACCGTGCAAAAGAATGAAAAAGACAGCATATTCACCAGGCAGGAGAGTCAGGCAATCAAGGCTCTTTAGTTTGCCTTCATTGCAGGAGACCTGGTGCAAACTCCTAGTGAGCATGGCTGTGCAAGAGTAGGTCTCTGATTATTTTCTAGTATCCTGTTAGCACATTTGATTCTCTTCTCCAGCCCGTTCACGAGTACCAAACCAACTATAAAACTCACCAGACTTAGTGACAGGTGTTACAACTGTAGAAGAGTCCTGGAGGCAGCCTTACCCAGACCTGAGATGTGGACACAATAGCATGGAGCACAGAGTCACCACGGTGGTCTGGCAAAAAAAGAAAAAAAAAAAAAAAAAGTTTTCCATTTTGAGCCTTTTACAGTTAACTCCAAGCTTTTCTTTCATTGAGCCAAATGTTGTCATAATTTTCACTGCATTAATCTCTAGAGTTCAAATCCCTTTTTTAACATGACACTTTGGATGTGAGATGACAAGTGTTAATATTCATTATTCTACAAAGCTATAAATATCCTGAGGTATAGCAACTCACTGGAAAGGACACAACCAAAATGATTTCTTCAGCCCTGTGCTTACATTCAGATCTTCATCGCAGATACTGTTTTTCACATACCGAAATGCTTTTGTTGCACTTATTTTGGCACTAAAGTTCACTCACGAACTTTTATTTTAATGGCTACTTGTAAAGTTATATTAAAATATTCAGTCAAACTTTCCAGTTCACAGTAGGCAACTTGCAAACACGAACTGACATTCAGCCTATACACCATTATCCTGTTGCAGTGCATGAAGAAAAGGAGTCATTTGAGAAGCTACTGGAGTTTCCCTACTGAATTTTTCCTACAGATTCTTTTTCTAGCAAGATCTTACTTGCAAAGTGTTTTCCCATCAGAGGCTTGCCAGATTTTTGGGGCAACGCTGAACAAAGGTTTTACCACCTTTGTAACACTAAACAGCATTTAGTCTCTTTCATAAACTCGATAGCCTGTAAATCTGAGATGGTCCACACCCTCTGCATTCCTGTGTCACATACTAACAGCCTCTTCTTTAATTACAAGGTGTGGCATTTCTGGACAAGAGACAGCTAATCCTCCAGACCTGTGTGTTATTTACATTTACCCTAGAATTTCTCCTTTATGCAAAGCTTTGGCTCTGAAACTGCAAAGGTTAAACCTCACCGACAAAATCTCTAGCTCATGGCCACACTTTGATGCCATTTAATATTCTGGTTTGCTGATGATTAAGTAGAAGTGTTCTGAATGTACATGATTCAGATCTAAAAGCTGGGAGGTATTTGGATCTAGGAGTTTGGTTCACGCTGGTGTCTGTTACAAAACGCAACCATCTGCAAAACTAAAACTTCAACAGGAGCCCATATTATCATTTTACTTTAAACCATGCTCAACTGCAATTGTCTTGATGAATTCTTGATTAGGGAAAAAAAAAAAAACCAAAACAAAACAAAAAACCAAAACCAGAGCTAAAGCTTTGGGTTTCTTACATAAAACACAGAAGACATGCTGGCGAACAGTTAGTGATTTCGGCTCCTGCAGCTGGGAAAGCAGCATTGCCTGGGTGTGCATGCTAACCTCAGGCTGCGCAGCCCCCCGGGACGCCCCGCCAGGCGGCTGGGAGCCCCCAGCTCTGCGGGCCGGGCTGCCCTGGGCTGCGAACGGGGGACGGGAGGCTGCCAGGGCCCTGCTGTGTGGGAATGATGGGACCAGCCCTGCCAAGCCGGCGGAGCTCGGTGCTAGCTTTGCTGGAGCTGGTAGCTGAAGCACACCTCGCCCGTGACTGCCAGCACAGGGGAGGACGGCTTCCCGCAGAAGGGCGGCCAACACTCCTCTTGGGCCAGTGCCCACCGCGCGCTGGGCTGTTTCCTCACCTCCGTCCAAGTCTGTCACCCACGGTGCTTCCCACATCCCACAGCTTCAGGAAATCCAAAAAGCCTCAGCCCCAGCCTTCCTCCAGCCGCACATGCCTCCTCCCCACCTTTCCCTGAAATATTTCTCCTGTTCAAGAGCTTCTCTCTTGCTGCCATCTTTTCAGCCCGGGGAAAAAAAAAAAAAAACACAACACCCACACCTCCTTCCTCTCATCTCTGAGAAATCCCTGCTGAGCATCACCCTTCCCTGGGGTACAACAACGTGGGCAATGCTTGACCAAGAGCGATTGCCAGAGACTTACTTGGTGGTGAGTTGTGACTTCTAAAGGAAGAAGATTTCTGACCCTGGCCATGCACACAAGTGACAAAGGTCCTCAGGCTGTAACGGACCCTTAAAAGGCAAAAAACGGTTCAGGACTGAAGCACTCTGAGGCTGAGGCGATGATTTTGCCGTGGTGTAGCACACGCTGAGCACTCACATCTCCACATTCCACGTGCCCTGTGCAGCAGTCCCGTCACCACGAGGGAACTGCAGCCCCAAGATTCATGTCACCAGTGGCCAACCACCACCCCTCTCAAACAACAGTCTCCCTCCTCCAGACACCCTGTTACCACACCTCTGGCTGCCTCTGCCACAAGCCTGGCTTGGCAGTGCCTGCCCTGGCGCATGCTTACACGCCACGCTTGGTGTCTCCAACCACAGGTCCCTCAGGCAGCAGCAGACACCCCCAGCACATCACTGATGGGTTATGGAGAACAGAAAACTTGACTTCAGCTCCTCAGAAAGGACTTGAAGACCATCTGAGTGAAAGCCATTGCACTGTGTGTCCGTGGCAAGGTGCTGGCAGGGAGGGCTACAAGGGCAACCTCTATGAGGAGAGGCCAGGGCTGCCCCTGTGCCAGACACAGCCAGTCTTAGCCAACAGCTGAGCCCAGCAGCCAAGACGGTGGTGCCTGAGGGAAAGCATGTTAGAAAGAGCGAGCCCTGCAGACATCCAGGGCAGAGAAGAAGGTGCTGCAGGCACCAAAGCAGAGATTCTCCTGTGGAGGACCATGGTGGGGCAGGGTGTCCCCCTGCAGACTGTGGAGGGACCATGGTGGAGAAGTTCACAAAGGACTGCAGTTTATGGAGAGGACCCATGCTGGAGCAAGGGAACAGTGTGAGGAGGAAGGAGTGGCAGAGAGGAGCTGTTATGAACTGACCACAACCCCCATTTCCCATCCCCTGAACCAGTCGGGGGCAAGAGTTAGAGGAGTTGGGAGTGAAGTTGTGCCTGAAAAAAAGGAGGGAGAGAAGGTGCTGATTTGTCTTTTTTTTTTCCTCACTATCCCACCTATTTTAATTGGTTATAAATTAATTTTCCCCAAGTCGAGTCTGCTTTGCCCATAACGGTAATTGGTAAGTGATCTGTCTTTATCTTGACCTATGAGCTTTTCTTCATCTTATTTCCCCCCCTGACCTGTTGAGGAGGGGAAGGGAGAGCATGGCTGGATGGGCAGTTGGCAGCTGGCCACAGTCAACCCATAAATTGGACCAACCACAGGAGAGGAGGAAGAGAGAGGAGGACAAGAAGCGAGTAGAGTTACCCCAACACTGCAGTCCAGACCTGGTGCTCATGATGCTTCCTGATGAATTGGGGCATTATCTGAGGACTGCCCTGGACACAGAGACCCACTTCAACACGCGCCCATCATGAGGTTGAATTTGTGGGTTTGGAAGTTAGTTATGTACAAGGGCAAGGCTATCCCTGCCTCCTGCCCAGAGACAGTGTTTTTATATAGGACAGGATCTTTCAAAAGTCCACTGAAGGGAAGGATAATGAAAGAAATCAGAAAAGGCACAGATTAGTAATCCACAGCATAACTGGAAAGATGGTGAAAAGACATCCCTTCTGGGGTCACTAAGAAAGCTAGTACAAAATATCGGGGTGGATTTTAGTTCCGAACTTTCGCTAACCAGTGTATCTTTTGGCAGATGCAGCACTACTACGTTAATGCACTCTGCCCTTTCTACCTAGGACTTCTTTCGCCTGACTTCCAACTCCACTGCTTAAGAATGCCAGGCAAGCACATAAACTGCCTCTGCTCTGTGGCTGAGTGCAGCAGAAAATTTATTAATGGAAAAAGAAGAAACGCAAAAGGAAGATTGTCTCTGGACATAGCCCATGCAAAATGTAACTTGCCATAACACAGCCCTGAAAGGCACTACTAGCAAAATACCCTGGCATGTTACAGCATCCTCCCAACTTGTATAAAAGCTGCTTTATTGCTGATCTCAGTTTACTCTATTCCCAGGCATAACTGAATTGTGGTTTTTTTACAGGTCGTCTGGCCTCCCCAGTAAGTGTTCTGACCCATCATTAAGGCTGGGTAAGGCAAAGCTCTGACTTTGTTTTTTCTTCTTTTTTTTGCAGATCTTCTTTCTAGCCTTTTATCTGCTGATCTGCAGAAACTGCAGAATGATATGCAGTCCTTCTCCTGAAGCAGTCTGTGGATAACCAACTGCTTCTTCCTCCTCCTGGAGCCAGCAGCAATGAGTCAGTGGCTTGGGAGGGTGGACAGTATTACCAACATTGCACAGCCCCCCAAAACCCAACTGCCTCAGCTCCTCCAAGCCTCCCCTTCGCACCCCAAAATCAGCATTGGGAAGAAAATGAACTCATATAGAAAACCCACTTGCAAACTTCAGATCATGAAGAAGTTTCTGGGTGAAAAAAACCCACATCCAAACTCAGAATTACAGTCTTTGTAAGCAAAACCGCTTCCTTCCAGTTCCTCCAGCTTCACCTGCTTCCCATGCTTGACACAGCGAAAAATCCCATGAGAAGCTCATCTATTCATACCCAGGAACTGCTCATGTTACTAATGTGCATAATCTGGATGCAAAAAATCATCGAGACATTAGTGCATTCTTGAACCATATCCTGTCATATTCATTGCGGGAAGCACAGAAAAAAAAAGTATCAACTTTTATGCAAAAACCTGACTTCTTTTATCTGTGCTGCACATAGTGAGCATGGAATACTAAGTTTGTGAGGGAAGTCTGATTTACCCAATTTGTTTGTCAGGACCCTCTGGTAATGTGACATGAAAAAGGGAATTATTAATAAAAATGTTTGGAAAGTTGTGGTTAAGATAAAAACAGGGCAGGCCTCTGCTTCTGCAGCTGCATAAGACTAGTCCATACGTATGGAAAAGGACCATCAGGGAGAAGCCAAGATTAAAGAAAATCAAAGGAAAAGTGATGTGAAACTGGTGGTGAAATAAAGGAGGGAAATGGAAACTAATGAGAAGCTACTTATCCATGACTGGAGTCAGAGAAGGGAGGCAGCAAATTTCAGAGAAATACATTTCAATTCATGACCCAATTACAGCACATTTCTCTCCCCTCTCTGTGTCCTGCCAGTCCACTGTTAGTGGCCCTTTTGCTGTCATCACATTCTTCAATTTACAGACAACATCCAGAAATGAACATTCGATCGGGAGGAGAACACCAGTGCTATTTGCTTTCCCTTGCACCTGCTCCACAACTGAGGAAAGGCGGCAGGCCACAGCTCATCTGACAGTTCATTGCTTGGAACCCATCAGCCCAAAGGTCAATATAATTTCTGGGATATTCTTAAAGTTTACAAACAGCAGGGTGATGGAAAAGTAATTGCTGTGCAAACCTACATAGGCCAGGGGGTTGCTAACAGATCTATAATCATCTTTCAGCGTGACAAAAACAAATTTATGGACTGCAACTGCCCCTGCCACCTCGATGCTTTGCAGCTCACAGACTGGAGGAAGCACTTTCTGTAGCTCCAGGGAGCCGACTTCATCATGAAAATGTCTGGCCACATCTGTCTTCATCACACCCAAGTCCCAACCTCTGCGCTTGTAGAGAAATGGTGGGGGAGGATGCAAGGGAAAAATAGCCTCCATTTACACCCTTACATTCAAGAGGTCCAAAGCTATTTGTAATTGCTAGTCTCTGTCACTGCTCTGGAAAAGAACCTGTCTCTGATTCACTATCTGTATCTCTTGGCAGCAGCTTCTACAGAGGCACAAGGCAGAAACAAAGAAGCTGCATTTCAAATCTTCCCATTGTAGAGATACAAAGTTTGGACCTGGGTCCAAATTTCTGCCAGCAAAATCACGGCTCCAAGGCCACTGGCTGGTGTAAGTTTGGATTAAAACTCCAAAGAGGTTTGTCCTCTTCTAGAGAATATAAAATTTCACTGGTTAGAAGCTTAACAAATGATCTCAGCAAAGATTTCACAATGAATGTGTGATGATTAACTGCAGGATCACAGAGATTAAAGGTGGGAAAGAACTATTAGATCATTGCAGCCCTATGGCAGTTGCAGGGTTGTTCTCTGTAGCGTATCTCTCCCCACACCTTGTTCAGGCTAGTTTTGAGTGGCTCAAGCAAAGGCTCTCCCAGTTTCTTTCTGGAGGCTGTTCCACACTCAAGCAGATCTTGGTGATATTTACTTGATACTTAATTTCGCCTTGCTCTATTCTATAGCCAAAAGCCATCTTAAATAGTCCTTTTCCCCACTGGTGTCTTTGTGTGGCTGCTTTCTGCCCTTACGTCACTTTGTAAATTCACATCTATTTTTCTGTTTGCTGTCATTTCCCATGATCAAGATCAGCAGAGAGTAAAGAGCATAACTCCATGTATGCCATGCCCTTTCCAACCTCCATTAAACCAATCTAGTCTTTCTTTGGACAGATGACATTGAATTTCTGTGGTTTGACTCATCATGTCATTTCCCGCTCCCACTTTTGACTCTTCATGAGGTGCCACCATGACAGAGAGCAGGACCCACCAATTAATGAGATGTAAAGATACAAGAAAGGCTTTCTCAAGGTAATTGCATTTGACAGCTTAGTGTGACAGGAGATATGCAGACTCGACCTGAGGCCCCATGGGTGGCTTGAGGTCAGCTCCTGCTCTGACTTGGATCTGTAAGTTTTTTACTCTGTGTCCCAGGTTTCGGCATAAAACGCTGCAGCTGGTGTTGATGAAAGGAAGTTTGATGCGGTCGTAATGTACAAAGCAGCGTGCTGCAACTAACTTCACAGACTGAGGCTGGGAAAAATACGTTCCTCTCTTCAGGTCACGTTAATGGAATATTTTCCGCTGGATCAGGATCAGACATTGTAAGGTAGACATTGTCTAATACACAGAAGGATGTGGGATGAACAAATGCCAGAGTGAACAGTCCTAAATGACCCTTGCTTTAAAGAGCCCAGAGACAAGACAGAACAAGGCCAGGGCTCCAGGAAACAGCCCAGCGAATGTGTGCACACATGTGCGCGTCCTCCGACGAGCTACGCCCAGCCTCCCTCCGGCATGCCAGACAGAGCCTTCTGCTGCCTGCACACAGCCGACCTCGGAGAGGTTTCAGGTTCAGAGAAAACGACAGCGTAGCAGCTACGTGGCTATGCTCGCAGTTTTAACTCTGAGAGCTATCACGAATGCGAGTGCCTGGTGTTGATCCCAGCACTTCTAAATTTTCTGAATTCCCTGCTTACTGAAGGGTGAAATTAGACTCACGCTCACAACTTCCAGCTTACAGAAAGCAGCTCAGAGCAGGTAGCGGAAGGTATGGTGCACAGAGGATAAAAAAGATGATTGTGGGTGCAGAGAAATGTATTCCAGCAACAGACTTTGTTGTAGCAAAGTTCAGACTGGGAATTTGCATAAGGAAATTCTTTATGAAGGTACTCGTATTAGCAACCTGAATTGCACTCTTAAGAGATTACAGCAGTTAGGGAGAGGTAAATGAGCTCTGTCAAAACAGGAACAGCTCTAAGTGATTCCCCAAAGCAGGATCGGGGCATGCACCGTGGCAGACTTCCTCCATATTCTGGCACTGGCTAGGGAAATTATGGAGGTGTTTCTCTTCTGCTTCAAAGCAGAGGGTCTGGCAGCAGTTCTTACCCAACAGTGTGGAGTTTGAAAGAATTTGAGTCAGAGCAGTGTTGATGCAAAGAAAAAATAAAGAAAACGAGTTAAGGCTGTAGTTCAGCCACCACCAAATCACCTCCAGTTTCCCAGGTTCAAAGGCACAGGAGATGATGTGGTCATGTCCCTTCAACAGCCTCTGAGCATCAGAGAGATTTTAGGAGGAACAGAGCAGGGACAGGAGGGCCGACCCATGGGGTCACCTACAATGGAGCACTGTGCTCAAGATGCATCTTCCTGTCAGAGCACCTTTGGGAGCCCTGTAGCCACACTTCTGGGAGCCTCAGCAAGACTGCAGCTCTTCTCCAGACAACCCTATGAGAGCCATAAAGGCAGCTGTTTCTTCCACTAAGTCTCACTCAAACATCAGCAAATCTTTGGAGCAGAATCCGCATGTCCCAAGTAAGTCAGGACCCAGGACAAACGGACAGTTGGAGAAGACCACTTAGGCACAACATGGGGCCGGGGCATGGAGGCCTTTCATACAGTGCAGATTTGGCTGTTACCAAACAGTTCCAAATATTTGCCATTCCTTCTAAGTGTCAGAAGTTGCATACAGATACACATACAGAAAGTCCACACAGAGAGCTCTCTGATCTTCCTAATCTTCTCCCATTTCTCAGAGAAGGTTATGTCTTACAGACCTCTGCAGTATACTTCTGGCCTGAAGGAAGTACAGCAGGTCTGGCAAGCATCAAGGGTTTAAAGCACTGCAGCCAGCTGCTCTTGCTGATCCCAAAAACTTCTCAATCCTGCCTGATTTCTGTTTCCTCTGTCCAGATCTGTGAGGGGGAGGCAATAATGACTTGATGGGTGTCCTGCTATGGTATGTGGCCTAGCAGATCAACTCTGATCAGCCTTGTTGGTTGTGCACCTGTCCTCTGCCGAGTCTGGCATGCTTTGCTTAAATTGACCATACTCCTCATGAAAGAGTGAAATTAGGATGAGAGAAGTAGTAGAGCCTGTTTTTCTATGTAAGTAGTGTGAGCTGTAGAAAATGGACACCGGTAATGGATATAGTTGATGAATCTATGTGGTTGTTATAGAAAGCAAGAACCCATGTTCTGAAGCCGTGGATGAAACAGGCTCAGAGAGAACAGACCTGATGGTGCCTATGCAAGACCCAGAGTAAGCACCACTGCAGACCCTAAGAAAGATATTTTTCACACATGGGGTGAACCACATTTGCTGTGGACAGAGGAGACTGCCTCAGGGTCCGTGGCTGTGCACTAAGGACAGGATTAAAGCACTGTGGGCTGGCACTGCCCCACGCTCCCAAACCTGCAGGGAGCTTCCCTGAGATTCTTGCTCTTTCACGTCTTTCCTTTTAAAATTTCATCAGTGCTCTTGTGTGGTGCTTTATGCTCTCAGGCTGCAAAGAAAGCATTCTCGGCTGTAAAAAGAGTCAGTCTGTTTAAATGTTTAAATCTTTTTTTTTTTTTTTTTTTTCTCTCTCCTGAAATGAATGAATGTAAAGCATCACCCAGTGACACTCCCTACCGCTGAATCCATCGGCACCCTTTGTGTTTTCCTGGACATATTTTCCTTATAAAAACCAGTTCCATCTTCTGCGCTGCTATGTGAAAGGCTCAAACAAATGTCACAAAACTGACTGACAGACTGTACAGGCAAAGCAGAGAACCTGACTGTGTTCAGGGGCTGTCAAGAGCACAAAGTAAACAAAAGAATAGATCTGTGTAATTTTTCCTCACAAATCTCTTTCAACTACAACTCTTATTTTAGATGTTACTTGTGAAGGAAAGCATAACACAATGTCAGTGTATTTTAAATGTAAAGAGTCTCATTAGTTTTGACAAATATGTTTCTCTGATAAATTTTATTATAACTATCAGAGGCATAAAGCCTAAACAATATTGTGTTTTTAGTAACCTAAACAACATTGTGTTTTTAGTAACCATTTAAAAGTTATGGCTTCCTAAAACGACCACAACCACTAAAGAACCATAATGTATTATTGTAATGTCCTGGTTTTCTCCTTCCTCAAAGCCTATCTCCAGCTCTTCCCCCAAGTTATCTCTGTTAGAGGCTCAGCAGCCTTCCTATTCCATGCACAACCAGAACAGAGCACTAGGATCTTCCATGCTTTTGCTCAGCTGGCATCTCCCTGCTTGATGAGGTTGTGCTGAATACAAATATCTGGGTGAACTATACTCGGGTTTTGCAAAAATCACCACCACCATGGATGACAGAGCTTACACAGCTTCCTGCTGCAAGACAGACTGCCTGCATGGCCGACAGAGCCACCCTCCTCAACTGGGATTTACTCTCCTGCCCTGCCAGCGGACTCTCAATCCAAGCGAGCAAGAGTTGCGTATATGGGTTAGATTTTAAATCCCTCTTTCTGACAACATGATGCAGCTGTGTGCTGCAAGCACGTCTGACAGACATTGGACCCAGGGGAAGATCAGCTTTGAAAAACCCTCCCTGGGATATTTTTGCTCCCTTTACTTCATTCTCCACATTTCTTCTAACTGCTGGGGTGGGTAATTTTCCTCAGCCAAAAACCAGACAGAAGGGGAGAAAAAAGGGAAGAGAGAGATACGTTGCAGCGAGTGGGCAGCCAGACCACAGGTGGGCATGGCACACATAAGCGGCGCAAAGCAGCTTATTTCACACGAGCCAGGGAAGGGAGCACGGGTTTTGCAAATGCTACGGGTCGTAGCAGGCTCGTCCAGCCTCTGCCGCAGGGCAGGAGCAGCCGTGTGGGGCAGCTTTGCTGCGGGCAAGGTGGGAGAGGGACGCGCCATGCCTGGGAGCGCCCGGGGGAAGGCACCCGGGCAGGGAAAGCAGCTTTCCCCGGGGTTCATAACCTCTTGTGCAACTAAACCAGTACAAGTCAGCAACGCCCCCACCGCGCGGCTTTGCCATTTGCTAACAATGGAAATGGAGCAAAAACATCAACTGTTTGCACCCACAGCTTTCTCCTTGGCAACCCGCTGCCTGTGCACGGCTCTTCTGCCTCTGGGCTGAGAGGGGTGGAAGGTGGCTGCTGGGGAGGCTGGGGCCATCCGGCTCCTGTCCGCTGGCCCAAGCACCCCACTCCATCAGCTGCTATAAGCCAGGAAAAATTGGCCCCGCGTCCCCCTCGGACCCTTCCGCCAGTCGGGGGGAACCCTGCTCCCCTGCCACAACGTGCCGGGCAGCCATGCCGACAGCCACTGGCACCTGGTTTTAGATGAACGCGCTCGCAGCATGGCTACGCTCAAAACATTGAGGATTTCTATATTTCTGATTAGAGTATTCAAATTGTTTTAAGTTTAAAGGTGGGAGGATCTATTTATTTTCATTTTATTTTGTGTTTTTCCAGTTCTACCTGGAATTTAGATTTAGATAACGTGCAACCGAACGTGTACAGGTATCCGAAGGCTCAAAATGCACAATGCAATACTATAATATAGCTCTTTGTTATGCTAATCACTTCTTCCCAGCTGCTCCAGCAATGAGCGCCAGCCCAACCTATCAAAGGGGAACAAAACCTCTAGGCAAGCTTTCTGCTGCAAGGTCCCTTACCTCTGCGCTCAAGGAGCTGGGGCTGCATCTCTTCCGGCACCTGTAAACCAAGCCGAGAGGTAAAACAACACAATTTAATATTGCAGCTCCAACGCCACTGGGAACATGAGCTAGGAATTAAAAAGTGATACCCCTCTTGACAGTCAGGTTGCCATGATTTACATTTTTCTCTCAGGTCCCCTCCCCCTCCACACGCATCTTCTCAGCACTTCTGAGCAAAGGGGAAAAATGAGGCAGTGTGGGAAAACATCCAGTCAAACCTCAGAGGCTCTGCCGAGGTTCTGATTTTGGCACCCACCAGGGTAGCGCTATGTGATCATGAAGGATTTTTAGTGCGCGGGTGTCAGATTCATGACAGCCATAAAATGCTGTGGTTGCATTATTTAAATTAAGTTCCCAAATAATATTTTTTTTTTTTAAAAAAAGGGTTCCATATATTCAAAATGAAAATAATAAAATTATCGGCCTGGTTGCCTCTCTATTATTTATGTTGATGTTAGTTAAAAGAGAGTTTGTCTTGTCCCTGTGTTTCTAGAGCCTAGAAAGATATTTTATTGATAGCACATGGAAATATTCAAAGGGAAAAGGGAGCTTTGGCAGCTGGAAAGGGACTACTGGGGGCCACTGGCAGCTTGATAGGCTCAGAAGACCGCTGGAAATGTGGGGCAAGCTTGTTAGCTGAATGTGTTCTTTATAATGGTCACTAGTGATATACCTCAAAAGCCGACATTACACTGTCATCTTTAAGCCTCAGAATTAGCAAACGGGCACTTTCAATGGGTGGATAAATTCATACAACAAAAATTCTTGTCTCAGCCTTCACGCCAAATAAGGAAAATGATCTGACAGTGCCCTATTCATGTTTTAAGATTTTCTTCGTGACTTTGATGACTATACAGGTTATTTTAAAGTTTTGGTATTGGAGCAATTCTGCAATGAAGGTACATTTCAGGACTGTGATAGCACTAAACACCTTACTTCTCATAGGAAACATGAAATTAAATTTGCCTGTATTTACACTAATTAGTCTGTTAGTAAACCAGAATCCAGTCTGTTATGCAGAGGAAGGGGTCAAAGAAGGAATAATACATATTCAGCCTCCTCAGGTAAAATGTAGGCTGCTCAAGATTTAAAAATTGGTCAAACAATAACATTAATAGAAATTGAGAAATGTTGTTTGCTTTGGTCATACTTGTTGAGACTCACAGAAGATAAATTTGAGGAAAACATAATATTGACAGTACATTACACTTACAGGGCAGCAATGCTTAATGTATGTGCACTGTCTGATGATTTGTAATAAAAGGACAATTTCATTTTGAGCCAAAACCACACTACTTTATTCAAAGGAATCAAGGGCCCCATGGCAGCTGTATGGCTAAGAGGATGTGGCTGGTAAGTGGGACCTACTCACAGAAATAAGTACAGAGGATTTCACCCTGAAAAAGCAATGGATGGAGGGAAAAAAATAAATTTACAAGGGTTTTTAGGGTTGATGAAGGAGTAGAGCACAGATTTTAACACATATACTGAGAGACAGAAATTATTTTGAAGACGGGGAATAAAACTGGATTTGAAAATAACCTGCTGCTCAACTCCAACTCCCACTGGCAGAGGTTTTCCCTAGCTAAAGGGGTAAACACAAAGTAGCTGGTACCACGCTGTATGGGGTGGAGGATGGAGATTGCCATATGAAACTTGTTCTGATTAAGAAAACTGGGGGGGTAAGACAAAACCAACAATGACCAAAGCAGAGGGTGGTCAGCTGACACCACCAGGCATAAATTCTCCAAAAATCAATAACACAGCATCCTCTCACACCAGCCGAGACTTTGATTACCTATCACCTGGCTGCAAAAAGTCTCTGAAACACCAGCCAGCAAACTGCCAGAGAGCATCTGACACCAGCCATAGTTCAGAAGTAAAAATGCTGTATTGGAAATATAAGGTGGTGAGTGGACAGCGGAAAAAATGTTGTGGGGTCCCTCGGAGCTAGATGGTTACAGAGGAGGCATGGCCGCTGACCACTGCCACTCTGACACCCTCCTTTGCAATAGCCAGAGCCCGCAGTTGTTTCAGGAGGCAGACATGCCCACGGCATGGAAAGGTGAGTCTAGCAGGGTATTCCACAGGGAGGTAGCACTAAATGGATGGACCTTGAGCAGACAGACCATTTATCTCCTTTCTGCAATCCTAGAATGACGGGTTAGATGCTCTCTCTGCAGTGAATTGGAGAATGATGTTATATTAATTGAGAATTACTAGCCATGCAAGAAAACTTATTTTTCAAATTCAGTATCTCCCTGTTTGGGGGCTTTTGCCAGGTTTGGGGTTTTTTTGCTCATTGTGGGTACTTCTGAGTGTACACAGACCACCCATCTGTGACTTCTCCTTGCACTCCCTGCATTCCTCAGAGGTGGAACTTGAACACAGAGATTAAAAGGAATTAATGTACTTACTTACCTGGCCTTTCAGCTGGATCTGGTGAGAAAGCTTTGCATACCTTGCAGTCTGCACCACTTTTGCAGAGCTGAGAAACTGAAACTCCACCTTCCCCAGGGTACATTCACTTCCCTGGTGTGACTTGAAGACTAGGAAGAGCAACAACAGGCCAACTACAGCCCCAAAGGCAACCATTTTCACATGGTTATTCCCCTGTTGTTTACTCTAACTTTCCACACCTGACCCCAGGCCCCCTGACATGGAAAGCCACTGACCCAAATGGTAAATTCAGTCTGCTTTTACAGGCACAGCTGCTTTGCTTCATGCTCTCTCTGGAGAGCCAAGAGGAGTGAAGGTCTCATCCTAACACCACTCAGCCTGGTTTGCGTCCAGTTCCCCAGTACAGACCTGGCTGGCCCGGTACACCTCGCGTTAGCAGCCTTAAACTGAGTGGGATTAACTGCTGCAAAGGCTCTCGGCACCCTGCCACGGCTGTGTTTACATTAGAGAAAATGGACCTCACAGAGACAGTTTGCAAACACCACAAGACGAACTTTTGTAAACTCCCTTGGTTTAGTCATCTTTCCCCATCTGTCAGAGAAGTTAAAGTGAGATTGAAAAAACACAGGAAATTACTGTGTATTCCAAGTAGTTGTGACTGAGCGGCTTGGCTGTTACATGGGATGCCTTGTGGAAGATTCACATCTCCTAACATTTCCAGCAAGATCCTCTCCAGTGCTTCCCTGGCTGCGATCTTTTAGCAGGCTCTGCACACCCCGCCAAGAAAAGCCTCTGGGGTGCTTCTTGCAGCTGCAGAAAACCTCATACCAGTACTGAGGAGCCCAAAAGGCTACCTCCAGAAGGCGAGGGCAGCCCCTTTCTTCGAGGTGGCGAAGCAAGGGACAGCTGATGAAAAAGGTTAGGTCGCTTTGGGAGGCTTCCATGTGAGAGTTACATTCCCTGAATAAAAATGCCAGATGAAATCCTTTACCCCACAGCGGTTTAAACCTTTCTCTGATGTGACTGGCTGGCTCTTTTTGTGATAAAACTTCTTCTATCAAGGTCTCTGGTATATGTAAGCTGCAATTGCATTTGCTACACCTCTGGCTACGGCCTGTATCTCAAGAGGGCAATGGGTCTAACACAGGCTGGAAATCACCTTCACATCTCTGCTTCAGCCATGCCCTTTAATCAACAGATCGCTGCCATAGTGGCAATCTGAGCTACCAGCAGCTGGAAAGGCCATTTAGCTGGGTGGGTCCAACAGGCATGGCCTTCAAGATGGGCCACAAAGCAGCCGAGACACACTGCACCCTGGTTAGTTTGTTTAAATTCCCCCTTAGATCACGCTGCACCTCTGAAACAGCTCCCTGCTTCCCCTGCATGGAGCTGAAGGATGCTGGCACCCAGCATACCACCTCGGCAGCGTGTCGTGGTCTTCAGCGAAAGGACAGTCAGTAGATGAGAGGGGTAAAAGGAGGATGGAGGGTGCACAGGAAGATTAGATGTGAAAAAAACATCTCTTCACCACAACTTTGCTTTGGGGCGTAACACCTTCAGGACTGAAAGAAGCACTTCATTTCTGCAGCTCAGCCTGCGTTTGTTTTCTCTGTGGAGCCAGCTGCTACGCTGGCATTGCAAATCGGTGCCAGCTGAGGCTATTTGAGTGCTGGGGATGCTTAAGTAACTGTGTTTAAACTGTTTCAACAGATTAGCTAATCCAGTAAAAATAGTAAAATTTTACCAAAAGTATTAAGTATATATGAAGCACAATGACATTATGCCGTTTTGAAAAATGAATGTAATTTTTTCAACTCAAATGAACTATGCACTTCCAAGGGCAATGTATTGCCTGGTGAAAAGCGATCCTGAAGCTAAAATGACACTTCTGTTCTTACCAACAGTAAAATAGACCTGACATCAAAAACATCTTTTTCTGTTGCTGTTTTCCATGTATTACTGAAGTACCATTATCAACTTCAGTCTTACACTCCAGGAGCAAAGTATCTTATGATAGAGAGTCTCCCTAGAGTGAAGCTCTTCTGTCCAGTTCTTCCAGGCAGGGGGGCCAGGATCAGGTTCGGGAGGATTCATTTCATAGCTATGCGTGGGACATAAGGATGAAAGGCATTTTAGCATAATCTCTGAAAAGAAGTATTTCTTGAAAATTTGTGATACTAGGAAGATTCCCTTAGTACTGGAGTGTGCAGTGGGGAAAAGGCCTATCACGTTTACACTCTTCACATGCTGTAAATCAAACCAAATTTAAACCATGAAACCCATTCAGCCTAGCCCAGGCTGGAAATCCTATCAAGGTCTACTGCATTTCTGGCATTTGGACAAGGGTGTTTCCAACTCCCTTTTCTAACTAGAAATACCTCTGCCTCTTCTGAAGCAAACAAGATAAATCAGTGGACTCCCGAGTCCAATACATCTACTTTCAGTATTTTCTATTATTTTGTGAGGCAGGGTCCAGAGAAAGGCATAAGACCACTTGGGCCTTAGGCCAAACTTCATTACATGACATTTCATCCTTTACAGACCCACGTGACACCCAGTAAGACTGTCCAGAAGCTGTAACAGGTTAATTTCTAGGTGTCCCTGGAACTAAAGCAGCTGCTAGAAAGGCCAGAGCAGACAGAGAGTTCTGCTGATCCATCACTTCAGCTGGTGCAAATTCAACTCAGACAACTCTGCAATGGGTTATGTGTGCAGGCTTGTTCTTGAAGACGAAGGAGCCCCTTAGGGTCAAAAAACTTTCAGCCCTCCTGTAAGTGTTAGCTGATTTGTGGTTTGGGCAGCATTTGGCCAGGCATTTTCCCTGGCTATATGTGCAAGTCTTCAGAGAAGTCTGTTGCTTCCCGTGCACCTTCAGACTGTCATAAATGCTCCTGAAACCCTGAGAAGGCTGAGCTCCATCCTGGACTCAGCTTGAGGTGCAGAGTCAACCACAGTGTAACCTCTTCAGGAGGGAGCAGTTTGATTAAATGGCATTTTCTTGAGTGGGGGAGGGAAACATGGGGGGAAGGACCCAGTAGCCATTGGAGATGTAAAATTAAAATGAATTTTGGTCATTTTAATAAATATATATCAAGGAAATTTCACTTTACTACAACAACACATTAGTATACAAGCATCTAATATTTAAGCTTAAAACATCAAGTGTTTATCAAATATTGCAAAAGAGCAGACATTACTAGACTGGGTATAACACAAGAAAAATCATTTTTAAAAAATTGGTCCTTGTGGACAAATGTCTAAATGATGATCCTACTCATACACTGTATGAATGAGATCTATATTTAATATTATTATTAATAATAAAAAAAGCTTCTGTCTTGGAGAAATCAGGTGGGACTTATACTTTCTTTCTTTGTTATTCTTCACAATGATAACCCTTACAAACTTATCTGTTCCAACTCACCTGACTGCATAAAGGTTATCATTGGTCTGCATACTACTCTCCTTGTGGTCACTCTGCCTGGGAGGGTGAGCTTTTTCCTGTGACCACTGGGCTTACTCATGAAAACTGTCCAGTTTGCAAACGTGACCGTGGGGTGCACACACCACCGAAAACAACGGCAGTCCTGGAGGACTCCAGCTGAACCCATGAAACCCAGAGCAGGAGGATTCTGACCCAGAGTCCCGGCTGACTCCAAGACCAAGCTGAGTGCAGCCCAGGGCGGTGTCCCCCGGGGGACCCTTGTGCCCTGCACCGAGCTGGCCGCTCCCCCAGCACAGAGGTGACTTTCACCCTTTGGACAAGAACCAAGCAGAGAAGATGTCGTTTGAGTGCATGATGCTGTGGGAACAGGCAGCTATTATGAGTCAGCCGTGGCTTGGATGTGGCTATTTTGCTGAGCACATCCTGCCAGTTGTTATGGGGACTGTGGGAACTAATTAATTTGGTGGATCCAAGACTCAAAATACTCTCGGTCCAACCCCGACTAATGTCTTCTGGGCATTTTAAACAGCACGCTTTTGCAGATGGTCTACCTAGGGCTGACTAAATGTTGTCCTTAGCTACTGAAATCTCAGCTCATTTCTCCAAAATGTTCTTTTTTAAAATTAAACCCCTTACATTCATTCAGATAAAATCGTGTTTATCGCCACATTATGGATTAACATTGTGCTTTTTGCTTTCCTTTCTTGTCTTTTTTAAATCAACAGCAAAAGTCATAGAAAACTCCCGCATGCTTTTGCAATCTAAAAGAGAGAAATTATGCGAAACAGAATAAAGTATAAAACATGCCACTGGTTCATGAACTTCATTATACGAAGAAGGAAAAAAAAGAGCCCCAGCAACAGACAGTTGCCATAGTAACACTCAAGCATCGAATGCTTGTTTACAAGAGACATCTCTCTATTGTTTCTTAAATCCCTTCCTAAGGATGGCAAATCAAAAAGCAATTGAGCATCAAAAAGGAAGAACAGAGATGTTTGAATAGGAAGTTGAACTCAGTACTTCAAAGGTTAAAGGTTTCTAATAATATTGATCCACCCTGTGGGGTTGTGGGTTTGTTTTTTTTTTTTTCTCTGTTTAGGTTAAATCCCTGCTGTATCACTGATTTATACTTAATTTTCACGCTGGCAAAAATTAAGACAAAAAGTAAGGCACCAAAAAAAAACCTGCCCTGTATAACAACAAGCCTCATTAGTTGTTACAGCCGAGGTGAAAACATGCAAGTACTTGGGCTGCATGTTGCGTTTCTGATCAAGATCCCATAAACAGGTTATTTCTTTATGCTATGTCCTATTTTGTCAGTTGAACAAGACGCTGAATCCAGGAATTCAAGAGTATCAGTACAAACGTAAGGATGGTTTATTCCCAGTCCATGAAGACGGTCCTTTGTCAGAACAAATACTGAGTTACAAGGAGCACATCGCCCTTGCTGGTAGCATCAATTTGTTTACCAGACTTCTAATTCCTTGGTAAACATAATGGAGGTTCTTCTTAATTAATGGCAGACTTCTTGGGGGCGGGGATATATAAAACAATATGTTTTCCCCATCTGGCTGATTGGTATTTTCAGTAACGAAAGCTACACCATAGCTGTACAGACTACAGTGCTAAGCAGTAACGCAACTGCGTTCTTTATGAAGTCTCCATATTTATAAATAGCCCGCTGATGCAGATCATAGAGACGCTTTATGCAATCTGCTCTCCAGTCATTTAGAACTACATGTAACGTTTGTGGCATGATTGTATCATTTGTAGAAAACTATAAAAAATCCATTCAAAATAAAAATTTGATAGACAAACGAACATGCTGTGCATGCTTCAACAGAGCAAGAAAGATGCCTCATATTTTACTTCCTTTGCTGCAGCACATTTTATTACTTGGTAAAGGTTCCTTTTTCCTTAAGGATTTTTTCCAAGATTCACTTATGCTGCTCTTCTCATTACATCCAGTCTCAAAATAGTCATAAAATTTGCCTTTACACTCGAGAGCATGGGTGCCTCTTACAGGTTCACAGTTTAGGACGACGCTCTCTCGCTCAGGTTCATTACCTCCTTTCTCATCATTGAATTTTGCCTTTTCCTGATTAGTGTGAGACCTGGCATTAGTGATGAATATTTCATTAGCAGGTATCTGGTCATCACTCCTGTAAGAAGAGGCACTGCCAATGTCATAATCCACCTGCTGGGAACAGCTTGGCAAAGAAATGGAGGGGGAAGAGGAGGAGGAGGAGGAAGAGGAGGAGGAAGAAGAGGAAGTATTTTCTGTACTAGCATTAACAGAGTAGGGTAGATTTAAATAGTGACTGCCGCACTCTTGATAGAAGCAGCACGTGTGGAGCTTCTCGTACTCCTCCTTTGCCATCCGAAGGCGTTTTCTGTATGGACAGTCCTGAGGCACAAACCACTCTTGTGGTGAGGTGCTGCTGAAGGAGCAGGCGGAGAAGCACCAGTTGTTCTGCATGATGATTTCTCCGTGGATTCTCTTCATTAGGTTGTTGATGAGGACGGATCTCCGCAGGTAGACTTCAGGATCATCAATGAATTTCAGCTTTTCCAAAGACATGTAAAGAATATGGGCCCGCTCCTCAAACACGGAGATTGTCTGAAAATGCAAAAGACAGAAAATATGGAACTGAAGGCAACCCGTTTTGTTCCAGGCCAGGAGAAAGGAAATGAAGCAAAGTATTCCCCCTGCACTGCTACTTTTCCCATTCGCTTTCTGAGGCGCCTAAAACTGGTTTTTCATTTTGCACACCCATGTAGCCAGGGACCTGCTTTTTCTTGGCCACAGCATTCACCCAGGTTTAGGAAGTAAGTAGCTGAGCATTACACCCCTGAGGCAATCACAAGGCACGAATCCAGGATGGGAGAGTGAGATCCAGATGCACACATCTGGCTCTTTATTTGCATTTGGGATTAGAACATAAAATCGGTGTGCAGTTTTGCTCCAGTGATGGCTGGGGGCTTTTTGAGGTAAATTGACCCAATTCCATCATCCCCTGTGGGGCTTCTACGAAGCTCAGAAGCCAAGTGAAGGTCCCCTCCTGCAGCCTCAGGGTTGGCAAGACGCAGCCAGCAGCCCTCGCCTCACGCTGCAAGCGTCGGAGCATTTCATCCGCTGCCAGTGGAAGAGGCCCTCCAGCGAGGAGGTCGCCATTTGCCAAGCTCCCTTACACTGCTCTTGTGTACAGAAGTGCAGGAAGGGAGGGAGGCAGGGAGAAACCCATCTCTCCAAGCATCCCAGCATCTGGAGAGCAGCTGTTGGCCTGCGTCCTACACCCTGTGCTCTACAGGACTGGTGGGAACGCAGATAGGCAGGGACAAGGTCAGGAAATGAGGAATGGATAGGGATTTGCAGAAATCCTGGCTCAATGCCCACAGATTTGTTCTCCCTTCCATGGTCCTTCCAGGACTCCCTTTCTCAGCACTGGCAGCACGAGCAGGTTACTGCCCCTGGGAGGCCCCGGATTCTGCGCTGTAATCGCTACCCTGGGAATCAAAATAAGAGGGGGGCAATGCATGCTACTGTAAGCACTATTAACTAATTTTCATTTTTAGTAAGAATTTGGTTTGCGTAGGAGGAGAGCAGCACAGCACAAAGAGACACTGCTCTAAATCCCCCCCCATCTGTGGCTTGATCATTCTTCCCTTTCCCACATGGTTACAGCATTTTTGCAGAGTGGAAGTCGTAGCTATGAAGACTGAAAGAGCTTAAAGCACAGCTGCTTTTCACATCCATTCAGCTCTCCTCGGCCCTCTAGCTCTTTCCACAGCCTGGTCCTGTCTGCAGGGCTTAGAAGCAGGCCAGTGCCTCGTAAAAACAAAAGTGGGCCGTGCTTTCATGTGAGTTCACAGCTGAAGCTCTTCTTTGTTAGAGAGAGTAATTTTCTGTAATAAATGACTCATTTTAAATCATATTAAGCCTATAGGTTAATTTGCATCCTTTATACCTGCTGCAGCAATAGTCAGTGAAGCCATAAAAGCCTGGAGCAAACCAGTAAGCCTTGAACTGTGATCCTCCTGGAGATACATCCTGGAGGGTCACCAGTAGGAACAAGTTGTCAAAGGCTGTCTACTACAAACGTCTGCCAACAGCCCTCCGGAGAGGGGCCCTGGGCCCTCCCATCATACACTCTATGGGACAAGGAATCTCAGAACATAACTCTTTCTTTACCGGGCAGCAGAGGTAAGAAATTCACAGAAATCTGGTGGGCATCCTTCCTTCCCCAGAGCTCAGTGTTGCAAAGTAGAAAACACACTTGTGTCAACCAGAAGAAACTGGTGACCCAGGGTTTCTGCCGCGATACACATCTATAACAGCATAAAACGATGTCTGGGACAGGTCTGTCTTACCAATGCCTCCACAATTGGTTTTTTATGCTGTTAGAAAGGGTTAAGTAACTCTTCCTCCTCTTTGCGAGGAAAATAATCACCGATACAAAAATCCAACAATCTAGCCGAGAAAAAAAATGATTGAAATCAGAGCGATGTGACATGTGGGAGACATTCGCTAACGAGAGCACATTTTTTGACACCCTCGGTGCTATTTGTTCATCACTCTGGAAGCAGGCCGGACACCTTCTGGAATTAACGGCAGGGCAGGTTTCCACCTTCCTGGTCAGGTACTTATTTCCAGCCAACACTATTTGTAGCTGAAAATTCTTTCGGCTACTCTAAGGTCCTTGGGAAGCGAGCTCGGCGTTACTGCTCGCTTCTCCCCTGTGGAAATCCCTCCAGTGAAAACAGGATCCCGCTGGGCAGACCTGCCTGCCCAGTGCCCGCAGCAGGGACCAGGCACTCTGTTCTCCCCACAACTCAGAAGGCTGCCTCCATGACACAGGGAAAGAGAAGGTATAAACTCGCTCCACATCTTGATCTGTTTTAGCTTTCTGTCTCTGGGGCGCTTGTGGTACTACCGCCTCCCATAAGCTGGGTGTAAATCAGATCCTATGGCGGCCTCTCTATCGCCAGTAGTACTTGGGTAGCACCGGGCCGCCGTGGGCCAGGTACGATCCAGCAAGGTAAGGATGGGATCTCAAGGCACACGCTATCCTTAAGCACATCACTCCAGGCGCTCAGTTCCCTACAGGACTGAGCCCTTAATGAATGAGAGCATAAAATCTTTCATAAAAAAAAGTTAGATTTCAATTTTTGCATTCACTGGCCTGGGAAATGTTTGCCCTAATCCCTCCCCTGACAGTATTCATTAAAAAAAAATAATATTCTTTAATTTACTAATCTGTTCTTTTGGAGTTATTAGCTTTTTAATAAACAGGATTAAATACTGAAGGAGCTTGTACTCACTTTCCAAGTCATTCTGTTTTCTAGAGGATCTGTAAGCCATTTGGGGTACATGGAACCCATTACTATTTTCTCCCCTAGAAAAAGTTTGGAATGAGTGGGGAATCGTGGGCCCTTTTTATTGATGTTCTTCCTTTCTGTTGTTCTCATGCTGTTATGGAGCTGTTTCTGTAAGCACGATATATAAACTAGCTAAGAACAAAATAATCTGGAAAAAAAAAAAGTTATTCTCAGCATTTCCATTTACAGTTGTTACAAATGAAGGAGCGGCTTTGCTTCTTAAGCAATTCGATGACAATAAAACAATAAATGCGAACAAGTGACAACTATTCGTTTCTGAGCAAACAGCTGGATCTTTCTCCTAATTTCAGCAGTGTTTCAGCCTTCTGGAAATGGGTCAATCGAGTGTTACTAAGCATCTGAAACTCGGAGTAAAAATAATGACTATTAGAAAACATACTTTATGTGTACAGCTGCTGAGCGGTGGATGAAAATCCTCTTCTTCCACATATTTCCTTTTAAAGTATGTGATCTTGGATGTTGTTACAGGATTTGAAATTCCCCTGTAATGCGATCCTGCGGGTAATAAATCAGATATGACAAATGACATGCGGTTTGCCGGAGGTTCTCCAAACAAAATACTTTTCGTTTCCCTTCGCGCTACAGAACTCCACCGCGTATTTTCCCATCTATCGGCAGCGATCGGGAATAAACCCTCACCTGAGTCGGGCACCGCTCGCCGGCCGCGCCCGCGCGGGGGGCT
>NW_020799097.1:99486645-99593411 GCF_003259725.1 Athene cunicularia | reverse complement strand
AGAAGAGACAGAAGGAAGGAAGGAAGGAAGGAAGGAAGGAAGGAAGGAAGGAAGGAAGCGTTGGGATGCCTTCTGCACATTTCTCGATTTATCTTGAAAAACTGAGTTCTCTGGACAGCTAGTAAAGTAAATGAACTGATTCTGCTATTGACAACATGCAAAATTAATAGAGGCAGGCCAGTTAACTTCTATAAATGGCTACTGTCCATGCTCATTCTCCATGTTTTAAAACTGTATAAAAACCAGGCATAAATAATAGAGCTTCCCTAGGAAAAAGAAAACAAACAAAAAACCAAACCAAAAACCCAAGCAGAAATCCAAAGCCCCAGACCAAGCTTGTAGGTCTCAGCATGTGTTACAAATCTGTATAGGTGGTACTGAGGTACAAAATAAGTCCCACTTTATAGCAAAGGAATTGCTTCAGCACACAGAAGGTGGGAACCAGGCTTTTAAAAGGCTGTGACTCTAGGCATGTCAGTTGTTCCCGTTTGATTTTTCAGAAGCACCAATTTCCAGCTGCTGCAAATGAGTGGGAAGGGAGCTGCGAGTACTCAGAATGTGTGAACAGTCAGCCTCCTCAAAGGTAAAGTTGGACATGGCAGAACTGAAAGCCTGAAGTATGAGATGAGATGGTATTTACTGCAAAAGTACTACTGGACCTGAGTCCATAAACAGGACCTCTGGCATCGCTCCTGGAGAGCCAGCCTACTGTTTTTCCCCATTAAGGGTGGCAAAATCCACTCCGGAGTATCTTGCCAGAAGTCACGCAGCAAACCAGTGTCAGAGCCAGAAATAGAACCAGATCTCATCATCCTCCAGCCGTAAGCCCAACCCATTTATATTACATTATCGTGTGCAATGGAGGGATTTCATCCAAAATCCCGTTCGTTTCAATGAGACTTTGCAGAACAGCACACGCATTGTTACATTTCCATTAACGCCACTGGAAATAAAGGATGAAAGATGTACATTTGAGCATTACTATACAAAATTACAGCAAAAGGTTGACACTTGGGGCTGGATTCAATTTTGAAAAATCCATTTGGGAGCCTTGTGTGGGCTTCAGTGGCATGGAAGCCAGGCACAGTTTTTTTATTGAACCCAGCCCTCCATCCTTAGGCTACCACAATTTTTCCATTTTGTCAGCCAAATGCATGCAGTGTGAGGACACCCTGAGGCATCTACAGCAGCCTGAAGGTTAAAATGTCAAACTTTTTCCGTATGCAGTTTTACACAGTAAGACTACTATACATTGCTACGTTACTCCATTTGCTGGGGTTTTCACTCACTATTCCTCCAGAACTATTATGATGTTAATGAGAGAACTGTAATGATGCCATTCACATTATAACAAGCCTGATGCGATGTCAGTGAAAAGGGCTCTTTATACAGTTCCAGAATGCCTCTAAAAACGCAAACTTAAATATAAAATGCCTGTGACAATAATACTGCAGGTCTCACCAAGATCAATAAAGACAAGGGAATAGACTTAAGATGGCTATTCCATTCTTAACTCCTGGGTTTGTACCCAAGTACCGCAGCAGTTTCAGTCTTTATCATATATTCTGGAGCGTTTCCATTGTGTAACAACGTGATTTGAGAGGAGAATAGCATTTCTTAACTGTACTATACCATTGTTAACATCTGGATTGCAGGGCTTAGAAAACAAAATTGCCATCATTTTGGTAGCTGTTACCTTTCTGGCGTTATAGAAAATTTACACTGCAGAAGCAATCAGAAATCCCACTGCACGAGCACTGCATGCAGGCTGTGCAGACCTACAATCTAAGCAAGCAAGTGACAGCCAGAGAGAGGAAGGGGAAAGGCACAATCATCCACCCAGACTGGTGTACATACATTAAAAACTATAAAAGCCAGCTATATCAGATGTAAACAATTCCAGGCTAACCTCATTGTAAACTATCTTCTCCTTATGGTTGCTGCAACAAAGTTTGATACAGCTAACTTAGCTGAGGGAAGCAGGGCATCATCCTGTGGGCAAGAGCACCGCAGAAGAGGGCATAAAAGCTCCCCTGGGAGCCGCAGATAAACGCACAAGCATCACCGGCAAGAGAGCGAAGCCATACAGTAGGGACAATGGTGGAGGGACGACAGCTAAGACGGAGCTGTGACAGCCCAGCATGTGAAAATTAAAGGCTAGATGCAGGCAAAGGAAGAAAGGCAGGAGACAGATTGGCTCTGACCACAGCAGTGGACAGGGAAGAGGATGTTAGGAGCTTGTGTTTAAATAGATCAAACTGGCTGATATGTCACAAGTTCAAGGAGGAGGAAGTTACAGAGATGGGAGATAACAAGGGCCTTGATTAAATTGTTTATTGTCTGGATAGTTATGCATGGAGCTGTAGTAACATTATGAATGAAGCTGTGGAAACACTGAATCACCGCACACTGGGGCAGCTCAATCACAGTAAATGAAAGCAGAGTCAAAGATGATCCCTGTACTCAGGGCTCTGGAGGCAAGGAAAGCAGCAAGGGTGCAAGAAGTAGAAAAGCATCTAGAATGGGCCATGTGGAATTAAACTGAAAACTGAACTTCCAAGAGACAGGCCTTGGGTTGGGAGCAGATAGAGAGATCTCCTCCTTCTCTTGGTGATATAAAATAGCTGAGAACTGCTGCAGTGTCTCAACATGCCCATGCAGAGTGGTCCCTGGTCTGCAGTGAGGGAGATGGTGAGCCACAAGCCAGAGGAAAGAGGGGAATGAGGACAGGCGGCAGCGAGATAGTGCGGGCCCTGGGCAGTGATGGTTTTCTGTTCATTCAGCTGCACCTCGTATCAGAAACTAGTATAATACCATCTAACATAAGCATGCTACAAGAGAGAAATGAAGGGGTTAAGGCTGGCTGAAATAACTAGACTGGTAGAACAACAGGTCTGTGTGCCAGCAGGGTCAATTCAGCTCTTCATCCTTCGGAGGTATAGATAAACTATATACCTGCCAAGACTAGTGTTTTTCCCTGTATTTCTTGGCCTTCACTTCAGGGAATTTCAAGGAATCCACTGGTTTTTTATTTTTGCTTTCTTTTTTTCCCCCCCTTCTTTTTTCTAGAGCTGGACTTACTGTTTGGTGGAAGAGGAATTAACTTGAAATCAGAAATTGATTTCTGTGTCAAGATGCAGCCCTTCCATGAAAATGTTTCAGAGGTATCTTCACTTAACTTCTGTCCTAATGTAGATTATAGAACTCCAGATTCGTGAGTGTCTCTTTCTCAAGACAGAATTCCACACAAATATTTCTCTAACTTTCCTAATTACCACATGCTATTTTTTTTTTCTTTTCATGCTTTTCAGTTGAATTCTTCCCAGAAACACTTTTTGGAGACTCTGTCCCAGTTTATGAGAGTCCCCTGATTTTCTTAGCATTTCTTCAGAGAAAAAAAAATTTAAAAGTTCTTTTGAATTCTTAACTGTTGTGCTTTCTCCTGCTTCTGGTTTCTGTGAAGCAGAATAAGAGGAGGTTTCTATATTGACAGAAAAGAGGTTTCCTCTTCTACTTTCTTGTAGGTATGTCACCTATCAGTAGCCTTGGTAGCCTATATGCAATGAACTCTTAAATGGTGGTTCTAACAAAGTTTGTCCCAGAATTTATGCAAATATATGAAAATACAAGCAAATTTAATTTGCCTTTTTTTTTTTTTTTTTTTTTTTTTAATTGCCACAGGGCTCTGGCAGATATGAGAAAAGGTGACATCAAGTTTACTGCAGCCATCTCCTGAAGGCTGTTTTGCTTGCCTGCTCTGGGAGAACAATAAAGCCCCATGGTATTTATTTCAGTAAGCATAAATATTTTTTCCAGTGTTCTGAGCCAAAACGTCTCATATGCTCTCTGCCTCCACCCCGCTGGTGGCTGTGTGGCCCTGCTAGACATATAAAGCTCTGTCCAGGATCCACATAGCTCAGTGGGAGTTTAGTTTGCAAAACACTCTGGTATCCTGAGGGTAAAAGGTGCTCCTGTTGCTGCAAACTATAACTGACAGTATTTCTGATTAGTTAACCTTTGTAATGGGTTTTGACACTGAATAGGTGATAGATGTTGTTACTGGGACTGTGGTTTGAGAGCAAAAGGGGTCCCAGCAGTCCGGCAGGGCTGCGAAACTGTGAAAAAGCAAAGCCCTTCTGTTACATAGGGAGACTTCCCAAATCACAAGGCAGTTCTCGTGACTTGTTCTTTAAAAGAGGTACCAATTAAAACCGCTTCCCCACTTAACTTTCACTCCGGTGCAGCAGCACATGCATGTCACTGGCACCGTAAATTAGATGGTTTATGAGGTTAATTATATTGCCTTCTTCACTTTTTGTCTGCTGAAGAAAGTAAACAAAACAAACAAAAAAGTGTTTTGGAACAAAGAGCAAGTTGTCTTCCACTTTGCTGTGTGCTACTTTCCACGAAGAATGAGAGCTATTATTATTCTTTTACAAGTTTCCTTCTAAGGGAAATAAACACCAAAGGTAGGATTCCAAGGAAATGACTCACAAATATTGGCAACAGGCTCTGAAAATTGGATCCAGTCTTTGCAAAAGCCTTTAGCAGAATACTAACTCCTCTTATTGCAAAATAAACTTTTCCCAGACGAGCTGCACATCAGCTCTGCGCGTGTGCATGCGCATGTGTGTGCGCGTTGGGAAGCCGAGAAGGGAACAGAACCCATTTCTCACGTCTCCCCCTCTTCCCTCAGGGGCACCGCTTCTGATGCCATTTTTAGCTGGAAGCTGGAAATCTTTAATAACCGAGTCATCCTCGGGAGAGGGAGGGAAAGGGATGCGCCTCACCTTGCCAAGCAGTGTGCTGCCCGGTGGCCATCCTCGTCTGCGGAGACCCCTGGGAGAACTGGGCCGGGCGGCTGATTTCCTACAAGCTGACCTACAAGCGCTGGCAGGAACCTTTATCCTACAGCTGTAAAAAAGAGGGGCAGAGTGGGGAAGGGATTTTTTTTTTTTTCCATTCCCCTGACAATGCATTGAATTCAGCAGAGCATCAGCCTCTAATAATCTGTTTTCAGTCACTGAGTTACCTTTTCAGATGTGCAGAAGGTAACCATGCACCGTGACTCATATTTTATTTCTTAATCAGGAACCCCAGGAACCAGGAATGCAGACATTGAAAAATCAGACAGCTGAGCAAAATCAGTGTGGCAGGATTACCATCTGCAAACAGAACAACCTACTTTGCATATTTATTTCTCAGCTGTTTAAAATTTTGAATCATAAATGCATATTCTCTATCACTTGTAATGCACACGTTCTAAAATGCTCATGCTCTCTCATGTTGGTTTGGGGGGTTTGTTTGTTTGTTTTGTTTTTGACGATGTAAATCTGGTTAGACAAGAGCGACAAAAATTGCAAACCTTACACTGAATTCCTTTGTCGCTTGGTTCTACTTAGACAAGCCTTTTAAATGAAAGAAGCTGGTCCCCTTATTCATTTCCTTTGCAAATTCCTATTTAACCACTCCAAATCGAGATGAAACAAATGGGGATGCTGGTCCAGAGTCAGATTTTCTTTAGAAAGTCCCTTTACAGTGTGTCTAAAACCAACTGGCAGCCAAGTACCTACTTAAGACGCTAAAGGTTGCATTAGTGGAAGCTTTGAGTCTGGTTCAAGGTCTCCAGCATTGCCAGGTAGTTTCTAAAGCCTGTAATTCAGTAAGTGCCCAACAGACACTTCTTCCAACAGGACCTCTAAGTAGGACTGATGTTTTTATAGACTGAGACATCTGAATTTTGCTGAACCCCAGCCATCACTCAACCAGTTATAACCAGCTGTCAGGGTTGGAAAGAAAACCAGGATAAACCAGTGTGGTGTCACCTTCCCGAATCTGCTGGCAGGGTGGCACAGCAAGCTGGGAGGTAGGAGCTCCTCAGTCCCCACCTCACTACAGTGTTAATGGGTAAACTTTAATCTCCGTAATTGCACAGCAGTCATTTTAGTGACATGAAGAAGGGATCAGCTGGGAAGTGGTGGCTGCTGCAGGGAAGGAGATGTAGAGTGACAAACACTGAGGCAAGGAGGGGGAGAAACAGGAACAAGATTGGAAAGAGGGAGGCAAAAAGTAGCAGAGTCTTGTTACTTCCCAGGCTTTTCATCCTGTAATCTGTGGACTTCATAAAGGAGAAGAAACGACCCATTGCTAGGAATAAATTCATTATGCTAGCACATTATAGAAAAAATGTAGTTATGTGTTATGTATTTTTTTGCCAAGTTGAACCAGATGATCCTTTAGGTCCCTGGTTCCAGGTCCCCAACCTGGAATTCTATGATTATCCACAAGTCAAAAATCACAACAATCAACTGGCCTACACCCATTCTCAGCCTCTTGCAGTGCTCAGCTTTTCTCATTTTCCAGAAGCGCCCCCAAGATGGCCAGAGCAGTTGCAGCCGTGTGAGGCCAGCCAGGATCTGATCCAACTCGGGCACTGCTGCTTCTCCCCCTTGCTGCTCTGCAAAGACTGAACAAAGGGAAATAGCACGGTCCCACCAAGTGGGTGGAAGTGCCCACAGGAAGCATCTTCCTAGGGAGAGATACTGGAAATTATTCTCACTTATTTTGTACAGGTTAGGAAGAATATGTTTAGTTACAGGATATAAAGGTCTCTGAGCTGCAACAGCATGGCAAGTCTGCAGTGAGGAGCTGGGAAGGGAAGAGACAAGAGAGAGCCCACTGTTGTATGGGACATAAGGGGTTAATTTAAAAACCAGAATATTCTTTCTTTTAATAATAAATGTTTGCAATGCACATAAAATAAATCAGAAAAAGAGAAATGTCTAAATAATGAAAACATTATAAAATTATGGTACCAGTTGAGCATCCATTTTTTATGCATGACATAGCTCATGAGGCAACTGGGCAGCACAAATGGCCTGTGATTGGTAAGAGACACTTTTGGCAGGAATGGATTAGTCGTTGACCTCTGCAATTTAGGACACCTTCCTAAAATCAGGCTTTCTGGGGTAGCATTACAAACTGCAGTGTTAAGACAAAATATTTTGATGCAGTACTTTATATCTGAATGAATTATGAGCTTGAGACTTACAGCATTCAGATTCACTCTTACTAACATGACTGTGTCCATTCATTTCTCAGTGTCCCTGTTTTTAGATTCCAACATTTATCATCTATAAAAGCAAACAAGCAAAAAAATTATCACTTTTATCAAAATGTAAAAGGCTTAATTTATATTTCAATTTACAATGCAGACCCAAAAAGACTAAGTTTTTTTAAAAATAAAACACTTTAAGTTCAGTTTTTACTCTAAGTCTAGTGTATTGATTTAATAGCTAAGGAAAAGTCATTTCAGAACCACGGAAAAGTAACAGAAAATACTTGTCTCATATAAAATGATTATGCAACCAAGGAAAGTGAAGGAAAAAAAGAAATCTTGTACAGACAAAATTGAGGTGATGAAAGCAGCTGAGGTAATGAGAGAGTTTATATAAGCAGCTCACAGACGTTTATAAAAAAAGCATTCCTCTGCACAATTTGTCATTGCACAAATGGAGACATAGATTCCATGATTTCCACTGTCCTTGGGCCGATAATATTTTGCTAAGATCTGCATTCAGTTATTTAGCTGGTGCTACAGAGAGTGATTATTCCTTTTACTTGAACAGTAGCATTAAAAACTTGAAGTTATTCTGAGAATGAATTTTCATTTAGAGAACTGTTTTGAGGCATATGTCCTCATCAAGGCTGGGACTCATAGCTCTCTGATCTACACAAGTGGTTCTTCCTTTAGCACTGGAAGCTGGTCTTTATTAGCACTTCATTTTTCAGGAGTACTTCTACTGCCATGAGTAGGGACTATTTATAAGGATAGTGCCGTCCAACGAGGATGATGTTGCCAGGGACCAGGAAGGGCCACGTGTCCTGGAGGAGTCTTCTGTACATGGTCTTGGCACAAGGAGCAGATAAGGGTCTGGAGAAGGGGAACGCACAGGTGCATTCAAGCTAGAGCAACCCAGCTCTCTGCAGCTTCAGGTGAAAGGAGTCCAGGTAACCAAATGCTGGGCCCAGCAATGAGGAAGACGATTTACCTTCCTCTGTCACAGACCTGGGTCGTGTCTCATGTCCTGAAAGGAAGACAGTGTTGATGTGTGGGAGGGACAGCATTTTAAGAGCAGGATCTGGTGCAACAGCAATTACCCAAAGCCATTCCTGCTTGCATGCTCCAAAACCCCCTTGTAGCTACTGCACAGCTGTGTCAACCCTCTTACTTATCCATATGGCGTGTGCTGGACTACATCTAAGCTCCAAGCAATTGCTTTAGTTTAAACAAACCTGTGCAGCAGTATGCATGGTTTCAGTGAAATACACTATTCCCCAAGTTTCAAAAAGCAGAAAGAGGAAGCTATGGGGAAGCATTTGTGTATTCCTTTATATTTTCACATTGTGTACAATATCTTGATACTCACTCGTGCTCATATCCACTTTCACCTTCATCTCCAGCAGCAATAGCAAAGGCAAAGACATTGTATATCCAGTCCTTCTGAAGCAAGCTCTCTGGAGCTGAACTGGGACTTTTTTTTTGCTGAAAGGAGAGACATTTTTAAACTTCACTATCAGTTCATCCATCAAACCACAAAGAAAAAAAATGAATAATGATCAGCTCCAATTCAGTTATTCAGTTGGTTCATTTTTGTCATTGCAATGAAATTGCAATATGAACTCTGAAATAAAATTTAGATATCATGTTTGAAGTATTTTTTTAGCTCCAGCTTCGCTGATGTTCCACGATAATGAGATAAAGATTCATTTCCTTCCCGTGTCTACTTCTGCTCAACGCACTCTTGTTCACCATCCCTCTCTGTTACGCATGCTCTCTGCTCTTCACAAAAGGAGGAAAAGACTTTCCTCTCCCTGCTTCCAAGGACCAGATAGCAACAGCCCAGCTCCCATTGAACATTTCCTCAAGCTCACCTCACTCCATGAATAGTTTCACTGAGTGCAGTGGAACTACTCAGCCTGAATAAAGCTGGCCGTGAGAAGAAAGGTCCAATCAGTCCAAAGACAAAAACCAAGCTCACAGCAGCATCGCAGGGTACAGCTCTGAGAGTCACCAGCCCAGCTTGAGGACAGCCAGAAGCAAGGTGCCAAGTTTCTGTTACAGCCTGGGAGAAGTTTGTGCAAGGTTACTGGAGGATTACACAGAACTGGAAGGGTGATTCGCTGGCAATAGTATGCTCAAGCAATTTATTATTATGAGCTAGGGAAATACACCCCAGTTGTCTTTAATCGGAGTACATCGCAACCTCTGAAGGATATATCATTTTAAAAAAGAAATCCCCTAAAAATCTGGATGCTGAGAAATGTACCATTCAATTACTAAGTAAATTATATGAGCCTCCTGTGTGTGGTTCTGCTCTCAAAAAGCATTAGCAGCTTCCCACTACTTTACAGCAATGAAAGCAATTTCTTTACTTAGAGAAGCACAGTAAATCAGAAATAAAAGGTTCTCAAGCAAAATATCTCGGCAGCAATCCCTACTAATGAGCACAAAAGGAGTTAAAAACCAGCAGAGCATAGCCAACGATTGAGAAATAAACTGGTAGGAGAAATTATTCGGGGAGCCAGAGTGGGTCATAGTAAGTTAAACCATAGATTCTGTTTGTTGTCTGAAATTATTCCAAAAGCAAAATTATTCCAAGAGAGAAGGATAAATATCCTTGAATAATCCAAACCAAAAATCAAATATAAAAGCAAGAATATTATTTAGTTGGATTCTAAGTCCATGTCATCTTGAAGGAATTAACCACTCACCCAAGTTTTGCTCTTTGTTTCTAAGTATGGAGGCTGGAGAGGAAAGCATTAGGGGAATGCAGGGAATCTCAGGCAGGGCACTAAAATTAAGTTTCTTACTCAGTTTACATATTGTATATTTTTAAATACAGATGATTTTGCCTCTGAAAATCTGATTTGGTTAATACAGAACGCATACTATGTTTCAAAGTACTAAAAGTCCAAAGTTAAATATATAAATTTGAATGCAGACTTTAGAATTGGGGGTCACTCTCAGGGCCACTGTACTAACTGTACTGGTTAGCCTGTCTCATTCACCTGGTACCACTTTAGCAATTCCACACACAGGTGTAAACATTGAGGCTTTTACTAATTCCAGAGTACGTAATTATATGTGGTATGTCAGGTCCTTCTGTGCCTGTGTGCTAGGAACTACACACCCACTACAAGTTTAAAAATGTAAGTAAATGTATAGTTAAAGAAGGAACAAACAACTCATTACTTCTGATAGTTTAGCAAGAATTTAGCTTTAACAGGTAACATTACAAAACCTAAATGAATGGATTTGCTCTTTATTCATTCTCATCAATGAAAGTGACCAAGCTAGTTACCTACCATTGCTTCTCTGGGGCCATCCTGGTGCAAGGCAGCACAAGGCATCAACATTTCAAATTCCATATTAAAGGATTTAAGCATTCACCTAAAGTTTCACTTGTATATTTTTTTTAATCTCCGAAGTAGATACCTTCATATGCATTTTAGTGGCTGTTCTTTTCAAGGGACTTCTAATTCAGCTGATAAAGTATCACATGCTAAAGGTGATTTAAAAGAACAAAATGTAATCCACTCTGTACATATAGTAACTTACATTCTGGGCTTCAGCACGCTGACACAATTCTTTTCACCCAGAGAGCTTCAAAGGCAAATAATTCTAGTATCTGTTAAGCATCAATTTTCCTGCATTTTTATGCTGATTTCCCCAACTATTAGCTATATTTAGAAATAAATATATGTAAGAAATCCAAAAGAACTGATCGATATGGAAATATCTACCTATGGAAAGCAGCAAGCCTGGAGACCTTCCTTTTGTCCAGTCTATCTATCCGAAGAGCCAAATAAACTTGTTCAAAATTATTCTGCAAATCAGCAGGATTTCTGAGACAAAGAAGGGAAAAAAAGTACAACTTAGTTGAATTCAGTGTTAAGTAAATTCAATTTGGTTAAGGATTTCTTTACTTGCTTAGTGGCTATTTCACAGTATTGATGTCAGGGTTATTACTAAAATGCATGAGCCAGCTACTCCTCCTACAGGTCAACATACTGAGATCTTTGTTGAGAAAACAGTTACAGTGTTTCAGAAGATGGTATATTTTTTTCAGTGCCCCAGCCTGATTACAGGCAGCATAGTATTTCTGGACGGAAATGAGCATTTTCTTCTATCCCTTGCAAAAGAGATGAAACTGTGATCTCAATTGCTTGCCTTCATTAAAGATCCTCTAATATATTTCATAAGAGTAGGTTCCTTAACCTCAAGGCTTTGGCCAAATTCCAACTCAATTACTGTCTACCTGAAAATTCTCCCATTAAATTAGGATTGATATATTTGCCTCCTCCCTTAAACTGGTGAGTAGCAGTGGCTTGAACTGCTAAGAGCTTTCTGGGCTTCATCTTCAAACTGGCTCATTTCAGGGTTAGGTTAAGAATGTCACTACACTCCCTTGAGACAGGACTATATACTGCAATTAGTATTTGTTAAATGTTTCAATATCCACTTACAAAAGGAAATACTAAAGTGAAAAGCATAACTCCACATTGTATCTGGAAAAGAAACCAGGTAAAATCACGTTCAATAATTTGCTGAGAAATTCACTGACAAATATAGTTAGTGGCTACAAGTGAAGGCTGAAGATCTAACTGCAGACCACCACGATGTGTTAAAATTTTTTCAGATCCACCTCTTTGCATAAACTACGTCTCTACTTTTTGTACAAGGCAGAAATGTTTGTCTTCCAGTGGTTACATGGACTATAAATTCATTGAATCATTTTACAGCTTTTGTTCCTTTGATTGCATCATTTACTGGGGATGCTTAATTTGGATTGCCCAGAATGTCAATGAGCAGTTTCAGTGTATCTGTATTTCAGGCTGTTGACATAATAGATCTTATGCTTCATGTCTACCTTTTGAGAAAGCTTTCAGTGAAATACTATGCATAATTAGAGAGAGTAGGATATGCATTCAGAGAAGAACAATTCCTTGAAATATTTCTGGCAGTGAAATGCTTGCCTAAGGGCAGATCACCCCATTCCATGGAAAAGCCAAGAAGGAAGTGGAGGAGCAAATCTGCACGTGAGAATTGCAGTAGCTTGGGTACCAGCATTCTTGGATCTTCACAGATTGTCTGGAATCACCTGCTTTTGAATTACCTTTGGCAATTGCTCTCTCTCCGCTTCCTGGTGGTGCTGGTGCTCCCACATCGCTCACACACCACCACCCATCCTCTCAAAGGGCTCCCTGGGGTACAGGCACCGACAGTGCCATCCTTCTGCAGTGACTCATGTGTCAGATCACAAGGGCAACCTTTGTCCCTGAAGCAGATCCTGCCCCAGTGTTGTGGGGGCAGAAGGGAGAAAAAAAAAAAAAAAAGAAGAGGGAGTGTTGTCAGAGGTTTAGGATAACCCCTGAAATAACATCAACTGTATTAAAAGTACAGAACTTTAAATGATGACATTGCTATACATTTTCTAATTATTTTTTTTTTTTTCTTAAGGATGCATTATACCAGAACCAAATAGCAATTTCTGTCCCATTAAAATGACTAAGGTGTTTCAAAAGTATTTAGATTAATTTCTGCCTGCCCTTATGGATTTCACTTCTAACAATTTTTACAAGATTTTTTTAGAATGAGAAGTGGTTGGATAAATGCCTCACAGGCAACAGTCAGGAAATGCCTCCATATTCATAACAGCTTTCTCAGGTAGTGGTTTCAGCATCACATTTAGCTGAGATAACTGTGGATTGCCAGGGAAAGGACAGCTCAGCTCCAGCTGTGTACTTCCACTCTCTCCCTTGCACTGACACTGGCACTCATTTAGGCTCTAATTCAGTTGCACTGGGGAACTGATCCCACTGAAAACTTTTTAAAAAAATCTTCTTAGGCTTTATCCTGATCCTTCAGTGACTCTTGTTGATAGCAAGAATCACAAGAAGGCTGCATAACTAAGGTATTCGGCATACATATTCAGCATGTTTAAGCACAAGCAGAAAAGCATTTTTCTGACTATAGTACCACATGCAACAATTTCTATATAGTAATGCTTTAGAGAGAGTATTTCATACTATCTATCAAGAGAAGAACAGACGTGTATCGGGTTTACGGATTAATTTAATAGTATGACAAGTCATTTAGTGCCTGGATGTATCAATGACATGGAAGAAAATGGGAATTCTAGCAATGAGGGCCAAGTAAATCAGCTCAGGCTACAAAGCCAGTCTGCATCAATGTGGAATTACAGGGTATTCCTGATTCCCTGTCCCATACTTAGACCAACAAATATCACCACGCCCTGGCCCTGCTTTACTGACAGGTATGCTCAAGAGTCTGGGAACAGCTTAACTACCATTTCCCAATCAATGCTACTACTTTACAATATACACCGGTGCTGTCAATGACAGTAGTTTGTATTCTCTGGCAAGCCTTCTGTGAGAAAAAAGCATGTGCTTGGAAATAAGGAAACATATAGAACGACTTCATCCCAACTGTCAGGTTGGCTGTATGTATAACAGATGGTGAAGGTTGAATGGTTAATGCTATTGCTTAGCCTACTGGCCTGGCTTGTGTGCTCCGAAATGTTCTACACTGCCTCAGGAAACTGCAACAAGCTTGGGGGATGATTTGTCACCAAGGGTTACTTAGATCTAGCTACATTTTCATGACCTTTAGCCTAGCTGACTGATTTGGAGCTTTTTTAAATAGCTGATTAAAGGGCTTTTCTTTTTCCTGCCTTTTTTTTTTTTTTTAATATATATAAATATGAATGATCTCTATGTTCTATATCTCCCTGATTTCCTAAGAATGCCAGACATTTTCTGGTGAAGGCATTAATTAGCAAAGGCTTGTGTGACTGACATTTTAGTCTATTGGTACTTTAGGTCTTTGCGTAGGCAGATGAAAAATGCTGTGAGATGGAAAATGTGTACTTAACTCTAATAAACAAATGGAGTACAAATCAGTCTCCTTTAGTGTGTTTGAGCCTGCTTTGCTTCTGAACTGTTGAACCACTGCAGCAAGAACTGAGATGACAGGATATAATTTAAGCTTTGATTATTGACCGATTATTATCTTTTATTCTCTTATTTGTTACATTAATAAAGCTGAGTTGGCCCGGTATTCTGAATTTCTGTTTATAGCTAACTTTTAATTACGAACAGTGGGCTATAGTGGTTGAACTATCTTCATCGCAGTTCTTGAAACCAGAACTTTCTCAACCGGGAATGAAAGACGATTTGAAGTTTTCTTATTTCACACTAGCAAAATTAAAAGCAGAATGTCATTTTTGCATAATGCAATGAAAGAATATGAAAGGCTATGAGGGGAGATTTTATTCTGCCTCTGAAATATACATATTAGTTCAACATGATCTTACACAATTTGACAAGGGGATTTTAATTATTAATAAGATGAAATGTAAGGCTTCTAATTAAGTGGAAAACAAACCAGTGTAAACTACACTCAGAACACACAAACATATTAGAGGTTTGAATTTAATAATAAATCATTTATCTAAAGCCCAGCTGATTTGTTACATGATCTTACTAGATGAGAGTTTTTTTCATTTCTGCAATTTTTGCTTTCTTCAATCCTTACTATTCTTAATGCTGATACAACAGCAAATTTGTTTTTTAGAACTTCTGTACTGAAATGTAGCTACTCAAAATGATTAGCAGGTAACAAAATGCCTTAGAAATGGTCTCATTAATTTTGGGGAAGTTATTGATGACGAAAAGGAAATGTCTAATACAAATTGAACATTAAATTAGAACTGCATGGCTGGACTGTAAAAACAAAAATACTAGAGAAAGAAAATGCATGCTATGAATTTCACCAGGAAAAATGCTAAATAGCCTGCACCCACGGGAGTTTTTGGAAACAAGGAACTAGTGACTTCAAAGCAATTTTAAATACTATCTAATGTGGAATTTGCCACATGAAGACAACTATTCAGAAAAATCTTTTGACAGGTTAAGCTGTACCTGCAAATGAGTGATGTAACTTGGATTTACCTTTCTGAAGCAATTAGTGTTGCACAACAAAGTGTTTAACAACTATGAGCATCACATTCAATTCTGCTCAGCTACATGCATGAAACATGGGTGACTGAAAGGTGCCACACATGCACCATCTGAAAGCTGAATTTGATTCACAGGTGTATTAACTCTTTTTTTTCTGTTCTCTTTGAGTAGAAAATGGCTGTTCATAAAAGATGAACTATCACCATACATATAACATATCTATTTCATTTATTCTACCATGTTTTCACAGTTTCATAAATCCTCATTTTTTAAACAAATAACTAATAATTAACATTAAAACCTTTTAACAGATCTCATATAACCTGGAGAAAAAACATTTGGTTTTGTTTTGGTTGTTTCGTGTTTTGTTTTGGTTTTTTTTCTGATAGACAAGGGTACCAAATATCTTGTGACATCTAAAGAATATGGACACAACGTAAGTGCTCCTCTTGAAGTTTCTCAAGTACTAAATATATACCAGTCTCCATATGGAATGATGTGTTATTTTTAAGCGTATAGCCTTTTGAAAATGCCAGCCTTAACAGCAGCAAGTAACACGTTATCATATTTGCAGAAGTCCTAGAATTTGCACAGATGATGAGTCCAGATCATCAGGATCATATAGCAAAGAAATGCGCCCCTCTCCACTTTCAGCTGGTAAAAGTCACTGGGCTATGCTCCTTTCATCTGCAGAAAAGGGAAGAAATGATAGAAGCTTTTTATATTCAGTCTTCCTACATTTAGGATAGGAAAAGATGCTTTAATTGTTGTAACAATTCTTTTTTTCATGCACGCTAATATGTATTAAAACATACATATATTCAGGCACATCCTAAAGCAGAGCTGCCATGACAGCCCAGAAAGTTTTTTCTAATACATACCACAAAAGTCATGAGAGGATATTATAGAAGACCTAAGCTGGACCACAGTAAATTTGATTGTTACTTACGGAAAGTTTTCTTTCATGTTTAAATCAAACCTCAATTATTTCAGCCTACTTATTCCGTAGAAAGTGGAAGTGAAGCATAAATACGTTAGATGAGATCTTTACTGAGAAATATATGTGGGACAAAGAAGCAGAGGGAATTGCAGTCGACCCCAGAAGAAAACTGTATAAAGTCAATCAGAATGATCACCTGAGTGTGTCTTTATTTGCCAGTATACACATCATATTTGTCAGAACGTTATCACACTGGTTAATTTAAAACTCTCTAACTATAAGATTCATGATATCAACAAAGACTGTGAGGAACAGAAAAGGAACTGGGGAAACAGGACATTTGGAAGTGGAGCCAAAAAGTGTGTAAGGGCTAGGATTAGTTAGCTGGCCAAAATAAAAAAAAGTTTTTCTTCTCTTTAATGCAGACAGCAGTTCAAATGGTTCACCAAGTGTTACTATCTTCTGAACAGTTAAGCCTATTACATTTTTTTACAATCTAATGAATTCCAAAGGAAAGTGACACCAACCAGTTTTAAAAGTGATTTTTCCTTTTTTTTTTTTTTCTTCTCCAAATACTTTCCAGCAATGAAGTTCACATGCAAAAAGCTGATTCCACATACAGAAAATACTTTGAAATAACCAAAGGATACCCATTCCAGTTCTCAAACTGACAATACATTTCACAGAATAATCAATACAAACAGAACAAAACACAAATCCACAGCTGCAAAGCTTCAGATATGCAAAATGACTATTTTAATGTTGTGACAGATCCATGATTTGAAAATATACTATAGCATGTTTTAATCAAACTAACATGGCATTAAAGTTACCTGTGCTGTACAGGTAAGTATAACTTAAACCAGCTGGTGGCATTCTGCCTCTCCCCAAAATCAGAATAGTAATGACATGCATGTGCTGAAAGTCCAGCTTTTTTTACAAAAAGAGAACTGACAACATTAAACCAACCTTGCGTACCGGAAACCCTCAAGATTAATATACCGTAGCACAAAATGATAAAAGTAGTTTTTTTGCTAGGTAATAATAATGAAAACAAAGCAAAACCACAAGTATCTGGTGACACACAACTGGAGATACTGTAGATACAATGTGACACTTAATTACAAATCCCTCTGGGGATTTAAAATCTGACACCCAATATGCAGGATCTGCACGTTCATCACCAGGACTCCTGTTTTCACCTGCTGTGGACTGAAATGCCATGAAGCATATGCCTTCATCTAGATTATGACAGTTTCAAACAAAGTCCTAAAACTTTAATAATCTGCATAAACAGTTGCAAACAGTCATTTGCTCTAATTATGTTACTGACAAAATATTTTTTTTTTTTTCCCCCCAAGAATTTTAATTACTGCTTATTCAACTTAAGAATGTAGCAGAGAAGAAAAGCAGATCAAGGAATTCTGAAAATAGGGGTGAATTCAGTCATGGACATTAATTAGGGGCTCCAAGGTTCTGTACAGAAATGAAAGTATGAAAACAAAATAAGCAAATTCAAGAAAGGAAATGAGCACTGATATTTCACCCTAAAAACTTCAGCAAAAATGCTTTCTTAAAAATTGCATATCATTAGGAGCATGGTTGATAACATGACTGCAATAGACCCATTTTCTACAGCCTTTGATATATAAAAATAGTTCTCTGACTTCTGTGCCAAACAGGACTTGCAAATATAACCTATTCCCATTAAAACTGTGCTTGGTGTCTTAAATGTTTAAGGCTATACATGCACTGAAATTTAAGGAATTTCAAGTTGAAACAGTAGTTGAAAACTGTTATATTACATAAATTACACAACAAAGGGATACTGGTAGGAAATGTACATACAATGCAGCATGAGTCTGTTTCTTTAAGTCCAGCACACAATAGACAGTTATTATATAGTATCAGGACTTCAGACACAGAAAAACTGAATCTGTTCTCAAAGTTGCACACTTCAGATATAGGTATAAAATGAGAAAAACAAGCTATTTTGACAGCACTGGCCGACTTATATTTTTGCTTGTGATGGGACTTTGATTAAAATGCACAAAGAAATAAAACTCAAACACTTTGCTACTGATACAACAATGCACAATCAGTCAAAAAAAAAGAGGTATCTTGAATTTTCAGCTATGAGTCACATTTACAGAAGCCTATTTTATATTTGTTCAAAAAGATCCATTTTATCATTTCTGTCTTTAAGTAACAGCAAGTCCAAACATCATTTGTCCAAAGAATTAGAAACAGACTTGGTTCTTTGGTTAACACCATGTGACTTACATCAGACACAGGAATCAATTAAGAATAAACAGTCATATGAGGAGGTTTCTTGGAAAGGGGGGCAAGGAAGGAAAGGGGAAAGCTTCAAATTCAAAGAAATACATTGTGTTGAACTGAACTGCCGTTTGAAACCTCCTGTACTAGGAATAATCAGGTTAAGACATCTCTTCAGTTGCAGTGACATTGCTTATACACCATAACTTTAGTTTTCCTATGTATTAGTTTTATACAAAAGAAAGAAGGCACCGAGTATATCGGTGGCATACAGGCAGTATAAAAGTATGAAAGAAAATGCTACATACTGTATATTTCATACTTTTTAAAAATACCGTGAATGTGTGCTGTCTCTATGCAATATAATGCTTCACAAAACCAATTCCTTATACCCCAATAAAAGAATGAATTAAAATGTGAAACACATTTTAAAAATCTTGCTGATAACAGCACAATTCAATATTTCTATTCACTATGATCAATTATTAGCTTATAGTCACTAGAAAGCAAGTTCAAAATTACTGAAGATCAAGGGAACTATAATCTGTAACTATACTTTTGGGACAGAGCCAGCAGCCTTTACTGATGACAGATGTCCTGCTAAGAATGGAGAGGAGGCTCAGTTTTACCACTGTTATTCATGTTAATAGTGCCTTTCTCTGAGTCCTCCTGGAGAAAGGGAGGGAACTGCTTATAGGGAAAGGTACTACACAGCATGAAAGACATGTGGTTAAACCAGGACCTGAGTAAAAGGCAGTAGGTTCAGGCCCTTAGTCGTTATATTAGCACTTTAGATTGCGTAACAGTGATATAGCTTGCTCATAGAGCATTTAATTTTAAATTGTTAAATCATCTTATATAAAAATAGGTAAGAAAGCTCTGTAAGAAAGTATATATATACTATATAAGGAGAAATATCTCCTTAAAAAAAGCAAAGAAAGGGAAAAATTCAATAAAAGGTTTCACTAATTACACTTTTTCATGAAAATCACATTAAAAACAGTTATTGTAAATGAAACAGTACTGAGCACTAATGAACCTTGTGGTTTACTGGAAAGGACAGCAAACTAGCTGTATAGTAAAAAAAGATCATTGCTCTATCTCCTTTTTTGTAAATATTCCCTAATACATTCAACTGCTTAGAAATTTCTTAAAACATCATCATAAGCCATTTGAAAAATTTACTATCAAAGCTTGTTCAAAGCCCTGCTCCTTGCTTGCACTATGGCCTAGAGATTACATCTCAAAGCTATGATAATGCTTCCAGTTAATTCTGTGAACTCATTCAAACCCATGCTTTGGAGATGAACCAAAAGTTAGAAAGCAATCCACTTTAGACCCTTAGCATGCAGTGAATGTCCACAGGGGAAATGTCCACAACAACAAAAAAAAATTAACTTGATGGCAAGACTCCTGTCTTGATATATGAGAAAACAAGGATGACGTTAATTACATCCCTGAATGTCCATGAGGTATTCCTTCAGTGGTATATTATTACTGCTTCTACTCTCCTGAGCAGGGTCCTTAGAGACAGGCAGCTTTTGAAGGCTTTATGCCAGCTCAACCAGTAGATGCTTCCAAGGAAGTGAATTAATTCTCCCTGCTATTAGGTGAGCCTTGCCCATTTCCTGGGCATAGCTGTTTCCCGGTCTTCATTCCTACAGGAGCAATACTACCCACTTTCCTGACTCCTGGCACATTCCTCTGCATAAGGATCTTATTTCTGTATTACAACAGCATAAGCCGGCACAGCAAAACCTGATCCAGCACGTATCAGACCCATTTATTCAGTCACACCATGTTACGTGTGAACTATGCTTGCTAGCATTAATATAACTGTGCCATAGTCACAGGCATAATATAAGCAGATACACTGGGTGCACAAGATCTCTGCATAGTCTGCAGAAAGGAAGAAACCCTGCTTGAACTTAAGCAAAGTCAGTGATAAGTTCTTAAGGCTAAACTATGTAGGCCTGTTGGTACTCACCCTAGGCAAATAAACAGCACCTACCCTGCTTCCATCTGTAAAATACACTAGGTTAGAAGCCATGGAATGGCCACACAGGCTGGTGCTGCTTTGAATGTATGAACTCCCACAATTCACGTCACGCTTTCTCTGAGTAAGGCCCTCCGAGGGCCACACGGCTTCAAGAGTGAGTTTGAGTCACTGTTGCTGCCACTGTATGAAGCCATCTCTAATTTTAATGCTCTCACTCCCAGATGACAACTCTTCATCAGGCATTGATTCACTGACAAGCAAATGCTCCTGTGACTTTCCCCTCAAAAACTACCATCGGAACAAAGTAGTCTGAAATCCAGCTGTGATGCACTACAAAATCTGGCAGTTGAGTTAAATAGACCAAAAATACAGAACATTCTTGATGGCTCGTTCTAACAATAAACTTTGCTGAATGTTCCAGTTAAAAGGATCAAGATGTTTGGGGATTGCTTCAACATTTTTAATATTAAGTTTTGAAAATATTTCAGAAGCTGAGGAAAAAGAAGAAACAAAAATAAGAGATAATGATTAAATAACAAGTTTGTGACAGCATACGGATATTTGGTTTTTTTACCTCCATTCATAATCGAAATCCCATTTGTGGGATTGTATTGCAGGCGCCATGCTGCGCCACTGCTCTAACCCACTGATCCTATTGCACTTCACACCTTCAGGGTCAGGTCTCCTCCCCTGTTGATGCCCATGGGCTCCTCTCATTAACATTAATGTCAGGCAAGTATGCACATCAGTGTGAGAATTAAATGGATGTTTAGCTGTTACTGAGAATTCAGCTACAGGAGGAAGTCAGTCTGCCTTACAGGTGACAAGCCATAATTTCAAAGACTGCCTTAAACAGGACAGCTTTTTTTCCTCCAGAAAAGTGTGACGAATAAGTAAATGGCTCAGTACAACTTCCAGTTAAATGAAAGGGAATTCTGCTGTCAGCTTCAAGGTGGAACAGCCAGGCCAAAATTTTTCCACTAAAACCTCATTCTCTGATTTTACTGCAGACTTTTTGTTAAAACTTGCATGTGTAAGAGCAATCTGTATAAAATTCCTACATTAAAACATCTACTTCAAGGAAAAATATTTTCTTCTGCTTCACTATATTAAAACATTTCAGAAATCTTAGGGAGTTGGGCAGGTCTCAGGAATTTTGCACCAATACCTTATTGTAAGTGGTGCAGAGTGCCCTTGACTTCTGAGGTCAAGGTGACTGCCACAGACAGCTTCTCAGGGTGCTGGGGAGTTTGCAGGAGCAAGTCATTAGGGATAAAAGAGAACAAACCAGTAACACAAACACAAATTTTAGACAACAAAAAAAGTTGCTCCAAAGGTGTGAAAAATGGGAAGATACTGATGCTGGCACTGCATCTGCCATCAGGAATGGTTGCAAAAATTTACAGGTGAAAGTATTTCGTACAGTGTATGCCATAAAATCTGTTTTCAGCTCAAGTACTGTCTTAACTGATAAATGTTCAGCTCCAGTAAGAAGACACACAGTCATTCCAAGGGCTCACCATATTTCAACATCTAATTATTAAGTTAGAGAACTTTAACTGGATTTAGAAATTATGTCGTATTTCTCCAGTAGCAGCACTTACACCTTGCCTAACTTCTGTCTCTGCAGTCAGACCTCACAGTGTGGTTACAGCATGGATGTCTTAAGTCCTGAGCATGAGGCAGTGCCTTGGGGACCAAGCTTTGAATCTTATCAGTACTATCCTCCTTGCCTGTGCTACCTGGCTGATTGGGGAACAGAAGCATGGCTCTGCTGACTCTTTGCCTCCATGTGTGTGGAAGACAATGATGTCTTGCAGACACTGTACAACCTCTCATCCTTCTGCGCAACAATTTTGTGCCTGCCTAGACTGCCCTTCCACAATCTTGCCCTTACTACAGAAAGGAACTAACCAATTTTTTATATTCGTAATACCTTAAGAAGACCCATGTGAAATGTTCTAAACATTAAATAAAATTGATCAAGGATGCAATATTTTCAAGTATAGAATCTGTAAGAATGTCATTGTTCTATAATTATTTAAGGCTACACTGACAAGAAACAGATTCAATTCAAGAACTTTATCTCTACATGGTATATTGGCACACAGCAAAGTAATTAGTTTGATAAACTCTTCCAAGCACTTACTGTACTTCTGAACAAAGGTGAACAACAAAAAGCTATGAAAAAAAAAAAAAGACGTCTCTGAGGAAAACACCAATGCCTCTGATTTGTTTCTGATACCTTGTTCTTTAGAAATTCTTTCCCATGCCTAAGACATAACTGAATGACCAAAACCATACTGTATGTATAAGCCCTTATGCAGGATTAAAAAAACCCCAGTATCTAAAAGCAGATTTCAAATACAAAAGTATAGGTTTGCATAAAGCATTAAGAAAACAGAATTACAAACAAATCATAAGAACGGGATCTAGGGAGAAAAAATAACATGAAAGCTATTGATACTATAACTAACTCAAAAATCCCAGGGCAAATCCAATTACTGGTATTACTGGTTTTGAATGGCAAATCCATACTCTACTGCCTCAGAATTTAACATTCATTTCCCTTCTTTATACATTCAGTTCCCAGTCTTTGTACGGTATAAACCCAAGCCAAATCTCTTTCTGTGAAGCACAGACCAGACCCAGATACCTTGGGAACATGATCTAGAAAGAGATTCCTCTTCCCAAATGTGCCCAACACAGACTACTGTAAATCTCTGCTGTGTTTAAACTAAGATTTCAGTGCCTTAGAAATCTGAATGGTTAGATGTAAAATTGAAGCACTGCAACCTAGTTTAGTTTAGTTTGGTTCTGTAAGAGGTGATTTGATGCACCTTCCAAATATGACTTCTTCATTTGTTTAGTGATGATGTTAACTATAGTCTTCACTGGAATTATTTTGTTCAGTTCTTACTGTTAAATACTGTGCATTATTTTACAAAGCAAAACCTGTACAAAGAGACAACTATCAAGAGACAACTTTCAGCTTTAGAAAAGAGCATCCAAATATCCACAAACAGAATGAGTGAAAACACTTCACATCCACTGAAAAATTGCTTTTGAACAGCTTCTGAGTCAGTGTTTCTATTGTATGGAAAGCTGAAAGAATAGGGAAAATCTGAGAATTTTCCTTATGCATATAAAGTTAATGTTCATTTTTTTTTATTAAATTCTACACTCAACATTACATTTCACAAACTGAGCAACAAAAAGGACTGAGAGAGACAACTTGTATTGTATTACTGCAAGACCATTCCTGTTTAAAGAAAGTTTCTGCATTATTTGTATTTAGTAAATAAAGTTTCTGTAAACGAAGCAGCAGCACAATACCAGGAAAAAACCCAAAGCCTGTAATAATGTTTTAAATCTTTAAATCAACAAAACCTGAAAGCCTATCTCTGCAAATAAACCCCTCAAAAGGCACCAAATAAACCAAGAAATGGAGTTACAACATACATCCTTTAAAAAGGACTTAACAATTTCATTAAGTAATGTGAGAATTTGAGAACCATATGAAATTTCTTTTTCATAGCATACTCACTGTCTCCAATCTCACTGTACTTGACTGTCTGTATATGCTAAAGCCAGGATGGTTCAAAGGTATTATAAAGAAATTCAAGAGAAAAACATTGGTCCTAATGAGGACACTCTAGGCCACTACTAATTCTCTCAACAAAATCTAAAACTTCATTATTTTACCCATCAGTCAGTGAGGACCCATATTAGTAAGACACCATATATAAAAAAATCACTTGCTTTCCATACAGCAACAAATAAAAGTAAATGAAACTTACAATTACAGGCAAATAGAATATTTTAATTGGGAAGCTTTTTAAAAATATTTACTCAATAATCCACAATTTCAGTAATATGAATTAGATTCAGCAATAAGTAAATTAGTGTGATTCCAGTTAAAGTATTTGGGACAAACAGGAATCTCAGAAGCACTGATATTTGCCTAATTTTGGTGGAAGCCATGAGTGTTTATCTGATGGCAAACTTTTTGGTGATACTGTGGCTTCTCAATTGTGGTGTTAGAAAGCTGCTATTTCCCAACCTGAACATAAGCAAAGCAAACTTCTATATTGGGTGTGAACATTCACTCAATTGCTGGCAAATCACTAGAAAAACATCTTACTGATGTTCTCTTCTCCAAGAAGAAAGGTAAAAAGTCCTGGTCTGCTCCCTACTTCCAACAAAGAGCATATGGTAGTCCCTAGAACAGCTCCAAAGAGACTAAAACTGATATCTATTTCAACAAAAGCCATAGCGTTTCACATTCGTTCAGAGCAGTTCAACTGTTGCTGCTTCCTTCAGTCTTTCAACCTAACTTCCAGCTGCTGACATTTTAAAGAAAACCATATTGATTTGTTTAATGAAAATATATTTTAGTAAAGTCGTGCTCTATGAGCTTCCTACATTGGAATACATGAATACAGGAAGTGCTTTCAACAGAAAGTTACATAGTTTTACAGTACAACCTGTCTAAGGAGATTTGGAAGGGACCAACTAATGATCTGGTCTCTTTGGATTAGGCAGAAGTATGGGCAAGAGGAAAAACCCCAATTTATGCCATATATAGAGCTCGTTCCTGTCACAGATTGAAGAAACATTAGTTTGATGTCAAAGTTCACCTGATGCCCAAATGCTAATATTTTTCAAACCAACCACATATCAAAAAATGCAAACTTACTTGCACTAAACTCCTGAAAAGAAACTCAGTGTAAAACAACAGTATATTAATATATGCTATATCACTAAGTGTTCTCCACCAGTGATTTTTTTTTCTTTTGTTCTACAGATCATTAACTTTTTCTCAGAGTGCAAATTATTGACCTTTAATCTGAATGCAGGCAGGTCAGAAGCTACAATATTAGAGCAACACAAAAAATACACAAGGAGGAGTTTACATTCATTTGGAGAACCTTACATAAAATGTTTGAATTGAAAACCACAAAACAAACCCAAACAAATACAGCATCAGGTGGATGGGGGAGGAACTGCTAATGTATCTGTGTACAGCAAGGCTTCTCTGACACCAAGGAAGTGTCTGACACTAAGCGAAGATTATATATTAAATCCCACCATTTTGCATGTTGTGCATTTCTTCACGATGGAATGTTGACCTCATTTTTTGTTTTTTACTTCTACAACAAATCTGTTGATTGTGACGGGGGATGATCATCATCCTAAGAGACCAAACTCCCTTAAAACCACAACTGCACTTTATATTGTCCACTATGATTCTAGTAAAGTATGCCATCTACATACTTGCTGTCCTTTAGATTCTTTCATTTCAGTCCAGTGATTGAGTTCATCTTCTCCTGAGCTGTTGAGACCTAAGGAAATCCACCCTATCATCTCTTTTCGTTTCATGCTGCGCTTATTATATACAGACAGTATGAGCGTCACATCTGAAAGCTGAAACAATGCCACTTGGAAAACGAAGGTTTCTTTGTATACTGGATTTGGCTGTCCTCGGCGGATTGAAGTTTTGCATTTGGACATTTCTTGCCCCATCGAGTTCAGCAGTGTTAACTTAACATATGTATCTATAAAATAAATCATATTTTGGAATGTCAGATATCTTAGAACAAAAGTTTTAGAGAATGAGATATTTAGAAGGAACAAGGATATGGTGTATACCAGGCTGACTGAACACATAGTTTGGACACATGGAAAGATGACAAGTAAGCAAAATATTACAAACACACTACAAATTAACTAGCTTCAGTACTATGTAAATGGGTTAAAGGTATACCTCATAATCCTCTTCCCATTGTCCCCCCTTATTTGCTCAAAACAAAATTTAATTGCATTAACACTTAGCAAGCTTCAACAGCCACAACACTGTAAAGCATACCACTGAATTTTCAGAGAATAAGAATAAACAAAGTGGAATGAAGGCAACTAATGAAGAGAAAAAAAAAGGTATGATGATACCAAAACAGCCAGAATGAAATGCTTATGAATAATCTCTGCATGGATGTGGTTCTCACTTTAGGCTTTTCAGTTTTATTTACTTTTAAGACCAAAATAGAGCAAAATGCACTCAAAGGTGGAAGTTTACACAACACAAAACCCCTCCTAATTCCTAGATTCATGAAGGAATACATTTAATACACCTTTAAAGAGAATTATGAAAAAACTTACTTCAAGATGGTTGCTTAAAACATAGTTTGTACAGTGCTCTTAGGAAGTACATTTAAGAAGCTGGTGCAAGTAAATGTGGTTAGCACACACTGGGTGTTAGTATTTGGGTGTAAACCCTTATTCTTGAAGTTCTGTTTTCATTTGACCAGAAGCACCAAACTATGCTCCTGCAGAAGGATGGGCATTAATTTAACTGATTTTAAGAAATATAAAACTGTATAAAACAATCTAACAATCTAGTGTTTCATTCTTTATTCCTGCTATATTCATGTTAATGAATAATATTATTAAAAGATTGGAGTTTATCTAAAAAGAAATACAATTAATATTTTCACTTCGCAGGTATGCTGAAATTCCAACATCCATAATCAGAGATAAATGCAACTTTTGCATTAGAGAGTACCACAAATAATAAGCATATACTTTTATAAACCAATATGGTAGGCAGCCATGGATAGCTTTACTGCTGGCAAGTTTTCTTTTGCATGAAAAAGACAACATCCAGTTAGTTTCTACAGGAACTCACCTCGGATTATATAAACCTGTCCACCTATCAAGTGTTTTAGACAACAGAACAGTCCGTCTGACAACAGGGGGTGGAAAGCAGTAAAAGAAATAATGACCAGATGTCAATAGTTGGGTGAGAGAGGATCAAAGGTTAAAGTTTAAGAGGAAACACTATTCACTGGAGTGGAAGAACACAAAACCTTGGCAGCATAGATCAGAAAAAGGATTGAACAGAAGGATTGTTGGGTAAAAATTTAATGAAATGAAAATTTTGTGCAGTTTTTGTGTAATCTTTAACAAAAATTACACCACTTACATAATGTGTTATCTTAGCACTAATAGCTACTGGGTTTTAAAACACACTCAACATAGAAAGAATCATGCAAACGATTAGGTTATAAAAGACTGGGGAAAAAAAATCATCACTGTAGCCTTTTTACCAAACCTTATGCTTTTTCATGCAAACTCCAGCATATTAAGAAAAATTGCACACAGTAATAATACTTCATATATTAAAAGCAGTAAAATGAAAAATCACTGAACTGAAAACTAAGCTGGCTTTGCCTTAGCTTTTATAGTTACAGATATTTGATTGTAATACTTTAGTTCTTGAGTAGTGATGGACTTGGGCACGAGAATGATTGATCTAATCTCTAAAAATAGCTGAGGGATGCTTACATCTGAAATTCAACTACATCTCTCTAATTAAAATGTAAAGATCTCACTTGTTAAAATCCATGTATTTATGGATTTAATGTGCGTGTGCATGCATACACATACATGCATTTAATGTGCAAAAAGCTCATACCCTATTTCAACAAAAAAAAAATTTAAAGAATATTAAGAAGCACCTTTTCCTCAGACAAAATATTAACTGTCACACAGGGAAACGAAGACACGTTCTAACATGAGCTATTATTGCCTGCAGGATTTGGCCTATTTGCCTGTACTCTTGCTAGATGAGCTACTACGTAACATATAAATATGTGACAGAGGAGCACGTACTGTGAAGAAGCAGAAATGTAGGACTGGGTCATATTTGCTGCAAAAGCATTTCACAAAAATTGCATAGGTTCACAACCCCTAGAGTACAGAAAGGATCACATGTGGGAAAGAATAATTGCTTCCATTTCCATCATAGTTTCTCAAGACCTGAATGAAAACTGACCTGCGCATGTACTTTGCAGTACTTCTCAGGACTCCGGACCACTGATGGCCCCAAAATCAAATGTGATCAGAGCATTTCATCATCATCCCTAGAGGCCTTAGTTTGCATTTGGTAAAAATGATGGCACACAGAGAGGCTGGTATGTGTCCCCGATGTACTTGACAGGGAGTTAGGAAATGGCAGTGGCATGGACCTGAGTCCAGGAGTTCAAAAGAAGGTGCTACCACTGCTGGGGGGAAGGGGGACAGCACAAAACAGCCCACAGGAGAAATTTGGATTCCACAATATTCTGTGCATGGTCTTATTGGACCTAAAAAGTGCGATAGTTTCCAGCATTCTAGAAACAACAGAACTCCAAACCCGCATTCACCTAACCAGAACTGGAATATTATTATTATGAATATCAAAACTTCCCCCTGTCCTTCACAGGGAATGACAAAAGGTAACACACAAGATCTTCCCTCCAAAAAAGGTCAGACAGAACATGGTATCACAGGGCTATATGCCATGTTCTATACCTCTTTCTTGCGATCTGAAACAGATTTTTGACCCCAGTGACACACACAACAGTTAGCTAGACAGCATGGGCCCACAGAGAACATTTTGGGAATTAACATACCAGGGAATGAGCAGATCTGTCTCCAAAACAAGTACTGAATCCCCGTTTAACTTGCATATTCCAAATATTAAAAAAACTTGGCTTTCTCTAGAGATTCCAGAAGGATAAGCATAAGCCACCTACCGTTTTCGCTTTCAGGGAACACATGGTCCCTTCTCTCCAGGTCTCCTCTCCTGTTCATTTCTTCCCCCACCCCAGTGTCCTTGGGCCTTCCCCACTATTTCTACGCTTTGTCTCCAAATAGGTGACTCTGGGGCAGCTACCTAATCATATAAGAAGTATTAGAGATTCTTCTTTCACCTTCCTTCTCTGACTATGTTAAGAAAGTCTGGCTCCATCAGTGTGAAAAGTACAGAGAAAGCAAAGCAGAGTAAGGATGAGCCAAATGTAATTAATGAATAAAATAAAACATGGGTCAAGAAAGAAAGAGAAGAGCATCAGCCTCAATTTGTTTGGCTTACTTCCTGAACGCTGAAGACAAAGTGAGATGTGCAAACCACTTATAAAATGTTGGCAGCCTGCTACGTAATCGAATAGTGCCAGATAATCTGCTAGCAGCATACAAATCTGGGGATTAAGAAACAGAAAGAGGGACTAAAACCTGAGCCTGCAGACAAAATCAAGAGGAGCAGGTAGATACGTCTGGCTACAACTTACATAAATCAGACTCATCGTCTAAAAACCAATAAAAAATAATTTAAAAAAAGTTAATTACTGAACTTGCTCAAGCTATTATATATCAAAGTATTAGAGACAGTAAAAACATTCTGTGTGCATGACATTCCATCTGGCTCCAGTGTAGAAGTATACAAAGTTCACAGATATTTCAGATAAATGTATTTTTGACCAAATGCTTGAATACACAGTTCAAGTCTTTTCTGATGGTGAACATTCCTTCTGCACAGTGAATATGTCAAAGGTCTCAATTTGTTTCTCCATTGTCTTCACTGTCATTCCCAAGTTACATATAATATATTAATACCACATATACACAGACACATAAGCAATTAAAGACTGCAGTATCAACCTCTCTAGGAAGAGCAATAACTGTTCAGAGTGTTTATATTAATATTAGCTGGCATGTACTTTCTCTTTAAACACTAACTTCGTATTCTTGGCCTGTGATGTGAGGCATTAGTAATTTAGCAATTAATCATTATGATAAAGGTAATTTATTAGTCAGTCATCATGAAAAATTAAAACAGTCTTGTCAACTTACAATTAATATTTTGAATTTTAGATTTTTGCTATTTCCCAACTGACTAAAAATGTAAAACATGAAACAGATTAGTTGATGATTGCTCTTATTTCATTTTGATTGGATAAAACTAAATGATAGGATTGAAGTCCTTGCTACCGAGAGCCCCACCAGTACAGAAGCATTAGGATGAAAAAAGATTTTCACTCACTGGGTGGTCTGTTCGCTGCCAAGTTTTTGAAGTGGCTGCCTTTTATCACTTCTGCTGATAATCTTCCAGTTGTAGCATTATAAAGGAGGCCAATGAGGATTTCTGGAGCTGAGCCATGTACCAGAGACTGACAGGAGGAGGTACTTTCACTGCAAGACACTTCTGACATGCTCATTTGAGAGTCACAACCCTATAAAACAGATAAAAATTTCTACATATTTTATGGAATGATGTTACTGGGAAGTCAATTTTCAGAATAACACATAGAAAATTAGGAAAGCAACTTTACTGACAATAACAGAAGTTCCATTCAATCATCCAATAAGAAATGTACATCCTTAATATATACTAAGTTGACACATGTTAGAGGTAACAAAGACTAAAGCAATTTGGAATTAAAATAATTCTTAATTTTGTGTTTCTGTTGCTTCCTAATTCAGGAGAAATAATAACAAAAGATGAAGAGCAGCCCTTATGGTCCCTGTTTACTTCAATTGCTAACATAAGACCTGTAACGTAAATTGTCAACATCCCAGAGAACATTAAACCTTGGATCTTTTACTTCTAAAAAAATGGAAAACACTAGTAGAATTCTGAAGATAATAAAATGCAGGAAATTCTTATTCGTCCTTTGCAAAGGTTGTTCTCTAGACTGAGAATTTATGAGTAGCAAAATAACAGATCACATGCAAATAGAAAAATGCACTGTCTAGAATAAATTAGCTTACAAGGAATATAACTGATCTAGGGATACAGAGATACTAGAAAATAGACCCTTTATCTTGGGTGGCAAAGGAAGAACGGCATCCTAAAGCTCACCAAGTGATGCTTTAACTTCCACCTGAAAGCTTCCAAAAAATTCAGATCTCTTATGCATTCTCACCACATCACCTCTTTGACAGGAAATTCTAGTATTAATTTTCATCATTTTAATCCCTCATTATTGGCCTTAAAAAAAGAAAAAAACCCGATGCTTTCTTTACTCTGCCATGCTAATCATAACATAGTTCCTACTTTCATTTCTTGCTTTCACAAACCGGCACATAGAGTTGCAGCACTGAAAACAAGAAACTAGATGGAATCTAGCCAATGTCACAGCAATTTGCTTGGTAGCCGAGAAGGAACTTCTGAAAGAATCATAAAGGGATGTACTGATAATACAGAAAAAAAAAAAATTAGATCCACAGATTTTTCAAATATGGCTTGACTCATTTGGGAATCTGGCAGCACTTTTTCAAGGAGTTATCATGATTTTGTGAAGCTGATTCTTCCAGATTCCAAATGTCTCTATCATTTCCAGCAACAGCTGACACGAGTGGAAGATCAGTTCTAAAACCTAAATAGCACAAATCCTCATCAAGATAAAAGTTAACTTTAAAAGCAAGTAAATTAATCTGACACATAAAGACCAAATGCATTACCGAATCTCACATTAGAGAGGGCATGATAACTACTAGAAGAAATGATGAACCCACAATAATATCCCTCATACTGACATTTTAGCTAGTTCTTCTCTATAGAACACTTCCAAGAAGTTTGGCAGATGTTTCAAGCAGCAATCCACTTCATCATTAATAAACATTCACTTTTGTTAGCAAATATAATCTTACTACTAAAGAAGGACCTCAACAAAATTCCCTGACTTCATCCTCCAAGCTGAAAACTCTGAATTTTAAATCTTTGGTTATTTCTCCAGAAGTTCTTTATACAATTCTAAGAATAAATTTCAAATGGGCTGCAAATTGCTGAAAATGAATTACGAGCATACATTCATTCTCTGATTTTTGGCACTTACAAAATGGGAAACTTTCAATTCCTAACTTCAACAGTAGAATACAAAATGGGAAGTTTAAAATAAAGATAACTTGATTCAACAGTCAAAGTATACTGCACACTTGAAAGCTTCAGCCTGTCTCACAACTGCAGCTATGACGTGAGCTTTCCAGTCTTTCGAAATTGTAACACTTTATACCTATGGTGCTTATTCACCTTACTATTTTGTTGGGCCAGAAATTTAATGACAGTTAACTGGACACTGTTCAAAGCTTAGGTCTCAAGTTTCATTCTGATCATGCTGCAAATCCACAAAAGAGACATACAAAGCAAGCAGATAGGTAAGACTCGCCCCCAAACCCTCAGAGGGCTTTGACATCTGTACTGAGAGAAGGTGACGATGGCACCTTTTCCTAATTGGGAATATTTGTGCAGTTTACTGATCTTCTAATAGCGACTTGGTGTAAATCAGTTTATAACAGTTAAACTGATTACAATGGGTATCAGAATAATGTTTAGAATGCTAAAAATAGTAAATAGTGAATGAGTGATGACTGAGTGGGAATGAGTCCTGAAGTACTTTGAAAGGGGAGAGAAGTAGCTTCTGTGTGATATAATAAATGCGGAAAACAACTGAAAAATAAAGCAAGTGTGATACTACAGTTACCTAAGGATGGGCTAGAAATATCATTCCTTTACAGCAGAATCTGATGGATGTGAGAAGGACAAGACTGTGTTTGACGGCCAGAGAAAAGGATCTCACTAGCTGAATGGTGGGATGAGACCACCTCCGTCATGCTTCAGATTTGTAAGTGGATGGAAATGCAACCAAGTGGCTGTACCTTAGAACTGTTGCACAGAAAGAACTGGTAGATGTAGCCTTGATGAAAATCTGGACAGAGGGTCTAATTTAAATGTTTTGTTACAATATTTTTCTAAGACAAATTATTTTGCCTTTTGTTTTGGGACAGGTGGTAGGTTTGAAATAAACAAAAGGATGTTGTTTAATAATTAGTGTATAACCACCTTATGAATCTCCTTCCTACAAAACGCTCTGGTGATAGAAGTTTAAAGACATCAAATACAGCAACCAAATTCACTGAATAAACAATCTAAACAATATTTTGTTTTCCATTTCATATAAAAAAAAGACTCCAACACATTTTGTTTCATGCTGACCCAAACATATTTTTAAAAATGCTTTTCAGTTATGAACTGGAAAATTCTAATATAAAATGAAGTGAGACACTAAGAAGAAAAACGAAACAGTGAGATGTGAGGCAGATTAGAAAACAGACTGATGTTACTGGGTAAAAACAATGTTGAACTACATAAACCAAAGTATAATTTCTGTGTCTATGATAAGGGAGAATACAAGAGAATTTGGTAAGTAGGTAAAAGACATAAGAAAAAGGGGAAGGTGAGGTTGCATTTTGACAGTTTTCTTTTGAGAGAAAACAGATCCTATGAGGAAGAGAAGAAGAAACAGGAATCAGGGAAGGTAACGAGAGAGCTGAAATCAGCAGGGATCAGATCAACAACGGTAGAAAGACTTAATTGCAGGACAAAGTTAAAATCGGGGATATTGAGTACAATTAGATGGTTCCTCAAAAGTATTTTCTCCAGCAAAGAGTTTACTGTTCACACTGTGGAAATACATTCATTGTTTTAAAGGTGTTCTGTGATAATGATATCTGTTGATAAGCAACCTGATTACGTGTTAAATCTGTAAACTGCACTAGAATTGGAAATAACAGTTTTTCAAGTCTCTGTTTAGAGGGATTTTGTTTACATAATCAAGATTCAAGAAGAGTGCTAACAAACTCATCAAGAAAAAAGCAAGATAAGAAATTACATTTTTACCTGCTCAAAACACAAGCTTCATGATCACGTGCCAAATTTAAAATATTAACACTGAAATTGCTAATTGGTACAACGTGAATATAAACTTAGCTACAATGAAGCTTTCATCTCATGACATCACAGTGCTACCAGATGCTTTTCATCTCCACACAGATCTGCATTGAATCTATCTGTAGGTCACTTTGATTCTGCAGCTTCACTGTGGGGAATGTAATATTTAGACCAAAAGTTACTATTTGTTTGAAATAATATGTCTACCTAAGTTTATTTTTATAACTCTTCCCATTCTGTCCATAAACACTGTGCGGATTTTAATAAGCACGGAAAAAAAGAACTAAGGTTCTATAATAGGAAAAGCCTTTCAAGGTCAGTGATGCACCAGAATAGCCTAATAAGAACTGTTGTAGAATCTTAAATTATTTTTAAGAGCTTAGATGAACTGTTAAGGTATTGATGATCTAGCCACAGTGTGAGGAGCTGTCTCTTGAGGTTGTCTCAAGGATATTAATGCTAAATCTCTAAACTATTATTGTTAATTTATCCATAACAAAAATAGATTATTAACAGTAAACAAAAAAAAAAAAAAAAAAAAAAAAGGTAAAGTTTATTCCAAATACTTGGTTCAAAGGCTTGTCTTACTACAGTATATCACTAATTTTCACCTTTTTGATTTTATAACAGTGAGCTCTGTGCAAAGGACCTAAGCCTTTCTTATATATACCACAGCATAGTACTTTATTGCAAAGTTAGGTGGATTTTTGATCAGCACTTAAAGAGAATCACTGCTTTTCACTGGATAATGTAAGTAGTATGTGCTACATTCTACAAAAACTTAATTACTAATTCTCCAAACTATTGTCCTTGATGCGTTCTTTGAATATTTTATCTAGGGAAGAAACAACACTTTTTTAATAAAAACATTCCCATTAAGCAGTATTTATGTTTCACATGTTGCTATTGTACAAAAGTCGGCAAACAAAAAAAGAACACTCTTTTTTCCCTAGTACCAATGGAAGTGAACATAAACAATGCAAATCAGTCGTGAAGCCCTAAGAAATATTTTCAATAATCTTTTTCTCTGCTCTCTTATAACATAGAGAGTTCTCTAGTCGCAACAACGATGATACATGTAAAATGTATTTAATTGTCTTCCTTCAACAGAATTCCATGGAAACAAGATATTTATTACTTACATATTCATCTCCTACTGTTATTTTTCTATACCCTGAAGTACTGCTTATAGATTCTGCTCTTAAGCCAACCGGACTGAGAGGGAATAATGTGGCCATGCTCTGAGGGCAGTATAAAAGTTCATTTTCCTCAATCCACAGGTTAAAATCATGTGTCTGTAGGCTTACGAAACAAGAACATCTGATTCTCTTGGCTTTTCAAAATATACACAAGAAAGATGAAGCCTTGCTGACAATCCTTCAGCAACAAAAATCTGATTCACAGCATGTTACTTGTCAAAATGTCTCTCTCAAATTTTAAATGTTAATGTTATACCACTAATCTCTTAAAGAACTTTTTTGCACGTTATTTTCTTTTACTTCTATCTCAGTACAACTGAGAGGTTAGGGAAGGAAATTTGAATCCTAGTAGGCAAAAGAGGGAACTGAATCGAGGTCTCCAACATTTAGATAAAAGTATTCATCTCTCTTAATCACCAGCCCAGTGCTGAACCCTGAAGCTATTGTTTCACTTTGAGACAAAAGCTCACTGAAGTGATAAGAGCACACAGGCACCAAACAGGCTCCAGACCTGCTCTTTGCCTGGAGCCCATCCTCTACTTCCCTGAGAGCCAGAGAGGGGGAGAAAATTGAACCTATAGGCTCCACACTCCTCATTAATGGCTTAAGCTCCTTATTAAGGGTTTAAGCACTAGATACTTCATAAAAACATGTTTCAAATCTAAAATATTTTTTATTTAAAAAATCAAGATCATTCCTGGGAAGAGAACTTAAACCACCTGATGAACTCAGCCCTGAAAATAGAGGGACGTAAAATAATCAGGAATGTCAAGAACAGAGGTTTATAATTTTGAATTCTGGCATCTAAATCCCACTTATGTACTATACTGGATGCTTTGATGCTATTGTGGAGATGTTTGACTCAGTTCCTCATCACTTTCTCTTCTGTTTCTCTTAATTCATTGGAGAACTCTGAGGATCTATATACTTGAAAAAAAATTAAGTCCTTAAAAGTATAATACTGATAACAAAACAGTTCCTTAAACTAAACAACTGATACTGTTTCTGTATGCTAATACCTGCAGGAAGTATCATTTTTTTGTTTCTAAATGCAGAACTCAAGTGTTACATAATGCTCAAAACAATACTAAATGTTTGAAATAATAAGATTATTATTAATAAAATTTAGCAAAGATGTTGCAAAATAAGAATGAAGAAGCAAGTGCCAAAGAAGGTAATCTTTGTTGTTGAAAGATTTCTTTCCGAACTGTATGCCATTCTCATTTAGAGGCTTGGGCAATTTAAAAAAAATACCTGATTTTAAATGGTGTCAATCTGGATGTTCATGGGGGATTTTTGTTTGGTTGCTTTTTGGGGTTTTGTTTGTTTGTTTTTAAAGAAAACCAATACTTTTGAAATCATACAAAGCTATTTTGACAACAGGTTAGGGAAGAAATTCCAATTCTTATTGTAACTATCTGTCCTGTATAGTAAAATTAACAGAACATACAGTTATCAGTATTTTGCTTTAAATGAATATCCTGAACCTGCAAACACAAACATATACTTTTACACATCTTACAAAGATTCAAGTTTAGGAAAACATCATTACTTATGACAGGTAATAATTTGGGCTTTTTTGCTTAATATCTTCCTTGAAGCATGTTCCAATTAAGTATAATGTGCATTTTTATTCAGGTACTTCACATTTATTAATTTATTATTAATGTATTAATTATACATTATTAATGTATTAATATCTAAATCAACTTAAATCACAAGCATGAAAGTAAATATTCTAATATTATTTCCATTATGCAACTTGATTTTAGGAAAAAACCACCATATTTATTTTGTGTAGAATGTCATGCTTTAAAAGTTATCAGGATTTCCTATTCACAAATTCCAATTTAAAAATCTTTAGCAAATAATACATTCAACATTGATGGTATTCACATAAAATATGGAATTGTTCTGATTATTAAACTGTTATTAATGTAGTTGAAAATGAGATTATCTGAAGTAATAAAATTCACATTTCTTATCAGAAGCTTCTACTCTACTTTGTTTTTTGTTTTTAAGAGAAAAAAACTTCTGGATGTAGAATTTTACAAAGCACATTGTTTTCTCACAGATGAAACACTGGAAAATGAAGATCACATGAAAAATAATTCTTTCATTCACTACAATCAAGGGACTAAAACCTTAAAAATTCTATATGCAGTTTTAACTTATAGCTACTATAACATACAGAGCTATAAAACCTCCTTAAATACATGATTATACTACAGAAATCTCAATTCTGAAGTCATTTAAAATTAATTAATTTTAATAAAAATTAAAACCTTTGTGGATTTTCTAATAAGAATACAGTATTATTAAAATAATGTTTGTTTTCAAACTTCAGGATAACATAATTTAGTCATAAAATTAAAATGGCAAAAATAAAATGTATACATTCTTAACAATGGCAAAACAACTTCCCACTTTTCTGAAATATTTTGAACAAGTTCACAGCGAGACTTCTGTTTTTCATATTTCAAAAATATTTGCTGTTAGTACTTTCTGTCTAAAAGTTTTTGAAATTATCAGCTCTGCAGAGCAAAACATTAATTCTCTATAGAAAGGGAAATATAAGTTTTCTCTAACTTCTGTCTGCATTTAAATTACAGCTTTGGCTTTCTTGCCAGATTATGAAAGGTCACCCTGTTGTTACATAGATTTAATGGCCTTGAAATTTGCACAGCAAACCTGACCAGCAATGGAGGCAATTGGAAATGAATGGACAATGGAATTTACAGCATTTACAAAAGTGCTGTTTTTACATTGCAAAAGTCTGCCAGCTTTTTATACTGCCATGGGCAAAAGGAGAAAAAGAGGCAAGATGCCTTTTATTATTGAATTCTGTTTTCTGAAATAAGACATATAGCATCAAGAAATACTCAAGCACTAAAAGCTGTCAGATGTTTGCGCTAGCAATTTAGCTAAGAACATCCATCATAAAATACAGACATTTTACCTGAACTCCTGATGAAGCTATGCTAACAGCTCCTACCCAGACTCACTCATACCTCCCCCTCTTTTTACACCTTGTCAGACTTGTAAGACCATGGAGATGTTACTGTGGGACAGCTTCCAAGACCACAGACTTTAAATTACAATGCTCTGTCCAGATGGAGTTACTCTCTATGCTCATTGGGGAGATCAATGGCAAATAATTTAATTTTTCTCTTTTCTCTCGATTACACTTTTTCAAACTGGGAAAAAAGATTTGGTGACCAAACAGTAAATATAATTTATGAGTAGTCAATCTATGGACTAGAATTGGACTGCATAGACACTCATGCAATTACTTTTTCACAATGAACAAATCCATTAGCATTAAAGGTATGTTTCTATAGAGTTTGTCAGTTAAACTATTTGCAATTAACAGTTCACTCAGTTCTAATTTAATCTGTCAGTGATTAGTTCACCCTTCTGATTTGTTCAGGTTATGTTTAATCTCATGATCAAAGGATTACCAGGTGTTTGCAGCTGGAAGGGATCTCTTTCAGTTCTCAGAGCTACCATACACACCACGAAGAAGGGCAAGAGGTAGAAATAAATAGGATTCTCCTGGGCCCAGAGGACAGCTGATTAAGCCCAACAGAAAGACAGGAGCTGTGAAAGATTCAGCTCAAGGTCAGACAATGTGAAGGCCACACCTGACAAGAGGCTAACACCCTGAGGCTAAAAGAATCCCTTGCTAAAGGCACCCTATGAACAGAAATGCTCATCTGATACCAAATACAGGCTGCTTGAATATACAAAGAAGTGATTACCTGGAGATCCTCAAGTCTAAAATGAAGAATGCTAATGAAGAACACTTACATTATAGTGTAAAGCCCAGGAGAAGAAAAATCATCCCATAAGTAAACCAAAAACTAAAATTTAAAATTGCCACAAACATGTAAGTTGTAAATTTGCAGACTAGGTAACTTCATCTGCTTGAGCAACATCTCTGACCAGGATTTCCCCCAGTGGAAATAAATAGGAGGAAAACAGTGCAAATACTTTTGCTGAAGGGTGCTCAAACCTGCAAACTGAAACTGTTTCTGTGTTTTTACTTTTTCCTGTTTCCTTGAAAGACAGTAACAAAAGTGAGATGATCAAACCAAGTTTGCTGTCTCTCTATCTTAACATCTGAGCACTGAGTAAAATAACAATTAAAAACTGGTATCTTGGCTTTAATCAATGAGTTGCTTGAAAAAAAGTTATTTACTTGCTTTGATCCCTACAATATTTGAGATTTGGGTTATCAAATAATGGAAACTATGTTTCAGACATGGTATTACTATTTTGAGTGTATGATGATGCTTTTCAGTCTCTAAAATGATAGTCTGTGAATGACTATTAGCTGTTGGATGGGCTGACCAGAAGTCCCCATCCCTGGAAGTGTTTAAGTGTAGAGTTGACATAGCGCTTAGGGATATAGTGTAGTTGAGAACTGTCAGTTAGGTTAACAGTTGGACTAAATGATCTTCAAGGTCCTTTCCAACCTAGATGATTCTGTGAACTGGCCAACCATTTTGCTCCCAAGATGACAGAATGGCTGCAGTCACCTGAGATAAATTGTGATTTTAAAACAAACAAACAAACAAACAAACAAAAAACACACCACACAACAAAAAACCTATCTAAAAGTATTCTACAAAGTATCAAGGTTATTCTATATGGGACTGAAAGTCTCTCAGTCTCAATGCCTAGTCCAGTGCTTCTTGGATGAACAGACTAATTGTATGACAAAATTTGCCATGAATGATTAGACGTATGTACATAAGAAAAAAAAATCAGGAGTAAATAGCACTGATTTGGAAAGCCAATTAATTCTTAACTTATCATCTGGTCAGATTCTATCTGAGTTCTTGAAACTTGCATCTGTCAGAACAGTGCAGACACATCACTGGCTTTAGAGCACAGTAGCCACAGCTGTCTTTGGGTTCTTTCCCCTTCATATCCTGATTAAGACCTGAGCAGAGCAAGCCACAGTTTGGCACCTATCTTCTCAGCTGCCAGGAGAAGTGCTTGGTGAACACCACACAAAGAGGCATACAACCTGAGGCAGTCATGACACAGAGAAGACAACAGCTGATTCTTGCCAATACTGCCATGAAATGCTGCACAACCAGCGAAACACAGGGTGACTGCTTCATTTGCCAAGCACTGTCAAGTTCTCCTGCAGCCTCAGTAACATGATCACCATTTTCCAATCACGTAATAATTTTCTTTCTTGTGTCAAAGGATTAATTCTGATCTTCCATGTTTTACACCACTAACTGAAATGCAGCAAACTATTCCCAAGAAAAGAATGTGCTCAATGTTTAAAGATAATTGCCCCTTACTTTGATGAACATAATTTTTACAAGCTAACCGGTAAGTAGAATTCTAGTTAATTAATAAAATACGATGAACAAAATCTTTTGAGTCTTTTTTTTTTTTTCCTAGACAAGTCTTAGTCATTTTTATTAGCCATTTTAAAGTATCATACCAGTACTCAGTAAAGATCTGTTCATACATATGAATCTTAGTATCCAGCTTTCCAAATGCAATCCTGAATAGACCATGCCACAAGAATACAGTTGTAAAGTCACCAATGCACCTAAAAGTATAAGAATTTGCACAAAACCTAACAGCTAGACTCTACAATGGACAAGAATTCCCAAGAAATGAAACCTCTTTTTCTGAAAAGTTTATAAACTGATAAACATCCATTACAAAGAATACTGGACATAGGCCACACATGAAGGGCAACATGGAACAAATGCCTTAAGCACAATGCATAAAACAATGTATACTAGACGGTTAACCATTGTCCTCAAAGTAGGAGCGCACCCATGTGTGTGCAAGAGTGAGCATTTTCATACACTGAACCCATAAATGCCTTCAATCAAAAAATTGTAATTGAAACAATTCTGTTATTCTAGATATTTATAGTAAAGATATAAAAAATAATCTTTTAAGCACATATGACTGCCTACACCATCCATTCTTTGTTATAGGGATCGCATCTGAGAGTTCAATATGTTCGAAATGGAGAATGTTAGAGAAAGAAAGAAAAATAGATTTAATTCTCCACAGTAAACATCTTGTTATTGAAAATACATAATGAGCAATTACTAGATTTGCTTGGCAGGAAGAGGTATGCTTTGGTTGTACAAACCGTACTTCCAAAATCAATCAAAAAATAAAAAACATTATTGTTTGTTGTTATTCTACATCAAAAAGCAACCTATGGGATGGTGGAAAGATTACACTTGGTTTTTTTATCTTTTTCAAACAGATTTTACTCAATAAACTGCTTATATGTTTTTATAATCACATATTACTGGAGGCTATTGTTCACTGTCAGGAAAATTTTTGGGGGTGAGAAGAACAAAGAGCAACTAAAAACAAGTCCACAGGGATCTCCTGAAGAAAAATAAACAACATTGCAATAGATTCTAAACTCTAAGACGTGTGAACAAAAATTTGTCTACTATTGTATGAAGATTTCCCTAAAAGCATCAACAAAGGTCTTCCTGAGCAAACTACACTCAGACAAAACCACAATGTACACCCTGCTATTAACTTCTGATGCCATGAACAGTTTCTATCAAATTTGAAAGGTACAGTCTCAGAAAACACTGACAACTGCGCTGTGGCTAGCCCATATTGGTTCTGCTGCTTCCTTCTCACTCAAACTTATACTGAACTTGGAAGAAAGTGTGTGATAAATAAGGGGGCTGAGGAGGAATTCCCTGTTACGTGGGAGAATGTAACAACACAGGACTGTTAAAGACAAATTGCAATAGGACTGGGGATAATAGCTGCCAACTGCACGCAATGTAGGAAGGTGAGGAACAGGGTGAAATCTTGGGTGAGAAAGATAGCTTGTGAATATATTTGTAAATTTGAAGCCATGTGTAGCTTTGAAACCTATTTAAGGAACATACTAGTATGTACTCACCATGAGGGGCACTTGTCCACATTTTCACAATAACCAGAGAGCTGCAGGCCCCACTCGTGAGCGTGCACTGTGTCTGAAAGGACTGAACTTGCAGGTCTACCTTTAACCAGATTCCCTTCTGAACAGCTTTAAGGTATAACTGAAAAAAACCTAAGCTTCACAGGATATAAACTGTTCTTATGTAATCAGAAGGCAGATGATTAGCTAATAAATACATTAATATAATATCAGGCACATACAGAAACAAATAAAATGTTTCTGCAGAAGAGATTAGCATAGATGTTTCAATGGATTAGGAAGACAGAAAGTATATTTAATATATAAAATCCATATAATGAGAAGCAGTGGAAAAAATAGGACAACTGTCATGTGTCCAAGAAATATCTTCATAAAAAAGCTGTCAAATATAAATAGTTCTCAGCAACAAAACACTCTGGTAACTGAGTAAGACAAATTTAATTCAGAATTTACAATGTACCTCATAGTGGATTTTATCATTACAAATATCCCTGAACAACTGGATGTCTCCAAATTAAAACATCACTTACATTCTCCTGTTAAATAACTCCTGCCTGGCACTTATGATTAGTTGGACATAAAGATTGTTGTTGGTTTATTCAAGCAAAAGGACAGTTGAAAAGTACAACCAATGTGTATACATAGACCCAGAGGCAAACGCTGAGAATGGTAAGAACTAATTAAGCTCAAGGATCATGCTGGCATTAAGAACAACCAGTAATAAATTTGCCATGAAGAAATTCAGGTTGGAAATGAAACAACCTGATGTTTTCAGATGAAAATTCACAAATTTGTGATCAGGATGACACGGCTGTTTGCAATAACAAGGGCTTGAACTCAGGCAAGCCAGGATGCCCCCCTCCTTCTAGTCATATACCCTAAAACCACAATAAATTAACTATATGTAAAAATAACTATATGCAAAATAACTATATGTTTAAGCCTTTAATAAATCTGCTCACTGAAAAAGTATCATAATAATAGAAAAATACCTATAAACTCATATGTGAATGAATTTCCAAAGTTTTAAAAACTGATTTGCATAGTTCCAAAAAAACACCGATCCTCATTCAAGCTACTGAGACTATGAAGGTTCCTTTGCAGCAACAGGCAGGGCTAAGATAAATTTGCCTAAACCCCATGACAGCAACAAAGTCTGGAAGATCCTTTCTCTTCCCATCTTGTTCCTTCCCCCAAAAAATAATGAGAGAAAATGCAGACGTGACACCCTTACCATCTCAGAAAATAAAGAGCAATCTTCTGATCTTCGATACCTTCAGGAATTTTTTTACTCTCCCTGCCATAAGTGCTCAAGAAAATAGTACAGAACAATAACCAACGCACATATGAGATACAGCAATCGTCAAAAGCCTGGCCCATCCATTGGCCTCCTCCACTACTTCAGTAAATTTTGTACAAGAACCTACCGAAAACACACACAAATTTAACAAGTACATTTAGAATACTCAATGTTTTGTTTCATGGGGTGCTTTTTTCCCAGCTGTGAAACTGGCAAACTCTGCATTAGGAAAGTTCATACTTTATCCTTGGAATAGACTGATTTGTACGTCTTAAGGAATCATTAAAAAGCTGTTCTATTTCAGCTGATACTCTATCGGAGTCAAGCTTTAGTCTCAGCTTTTACTGATTTTTATTAATATATTTTTAGTCATCAAATATGATGGCATTTTGAGTGTCTTTTGTAGTACTCATGTTCAACAGAAATGCCATTTCAATCAATCCAAACTTTTTTTGAAAATGCAGAACAAATTAACTGCATTGTTTCACCTGAAAAAGTATTTTCATTTTGGTTCCTCTCCTCCTCTTTTTTTTATTGTTTAAAAAAAACCACAACATACACACAACGTCCAAATAAGGATGTTCTTGCTAACTCACCTTCTCTCTCCCCCAGAAGTCCATTATTTAGCATACATGCAGCTCTTAACCAATGAACATTCAAGCACTCCTAGTCTAGAAAGCCCTCACCACAGCATCACAAACATTCTCTTTCTGGACAAAAGTATACTTAAATACAAAACAGAAAAAGGAGATGCTGATGACTACCCATATAGTGATCTGTGGTTTTTGACAGTGATACTGAAGTTTACCCTTAGTTACTGTTGCTTTATTAAAAATATTGAAATTAAATTATTTTGGATGACAAAAACTTTTGTTCATCAGGTAGGTTTTTTCAGCAAAGAGAAATCCTTTTCAGTTTGAACTACTTTTCACATTATTTTTCACCAGAAATCAGTTATTTACTAGGTTCTAATCTGAAGTTATTAAAAACAGCTTTGTGCTCTCAGAATTCCTCCTTCCTATCTCTATTTCTTGAAAGGGAAATACCTTTTGCAACCCAGATAATTGCAACAAAGGGAGAGCACTTACTAGTAAATCTTTTTTCCTTTTTTTTTGGTAGTGAAATGCTGTGGCTAGCAGTGTAAAGATTTTTTTTTAAATATATATACAGATATGTATTTGCATGTGTACATATATGCATACATTTGCCACTATATCCCTATTTATAGACGGGAAATATCTAAGTAGTTAAAAGGAAAAATATGGGCAGCTTGTCCAGGTGGAAAGTGAATGTACTTACAGAAACTCTACGGATATTACCATTGTGTTAATACAGTGCTATGACTGTTGAAGATAACTGAGTGGATGTGATGACTCTATAAATATACACACTACTATTCTTACAAAATTCAGGACACTGTATATCACTGCATTCTTATTCTGCCTCTTGTAATACTCACAGACAGACTGTAAGAAGGTTCCAGTATCACTGGCACTGACATCTTCCCTTGAAGATTCAATTTTGTTAAGTAAAAAATCTTTTCTCCCACAATCCTCTCTTTTTTCACGCGACGTACACTGTACAGTCTAAAGCGAACTGCATAATTCCCAATCATCTCAGACTCAACGTGATTAAATTTGAATGTCTCTGTGAAGACAGGGCATGGTCCCCGCTGGATGCTGGTTTTTGCTCTCTGCTTCTTTATAGGGAGAAGAACTAGGTGTACTTGCCACGAGCTTCCACCTGTCCTGCTGTATGTGGGAATGTCTGTGACAGCTGTCACTGTCACCAAAAGCTTCTGTTCCTGTGAGTCATAGTCAAAAGTCACATCCAGTGTGCCATATTTAGCTACTGGCTCAGGATCAAAAGGTTTAGGAAGCTGTGAAGATGATCCTCGAGCTGACATATCCTGAGGAAGAAGAAGAAAAAAAGCTATTTATTTATTGTATTCTATTATTAAATCTAGTGTGGAAATATATGGCTTTCTCTAAGCAATATGAAGGGACTATGATCTTTATGTTCATTTCATAAACAAGGTAATTAAACACCAAAATCCAAGGAGATGGCTGACTAGCATCCAAGAAGAAATCAAAAGACTTTACCTAGCCAATACAAAATACAAAAGCCAGGAGCCAATCAGAGTTCAGATTAAATTAGGCTGTATTTATGATCTATTCTTCTGTGTCCCACATTAAAATGCATGTATATTTGTTACAAAGTAGAACTACCTTATTTCAGTGTGAGTATACACATAGTTTTAAGTTAACATATTACAGTGCTTTAAGAGGCAGCTACTGATTGAAAGCACAGTGAGATGCCAGCAAAGAATACAGGCATTACAACACCTGCATGCACATGCAGCTCTTGTTGCATGAGGGTTCTATGAATGTGCCAAAAATTATCATGGCTTTAGTAATGTAATTTTACTGGAAGTGTGTAAGATGCATCTGTGTTGAACACATCTTCTGAACTTTCTGTAAACTGCATCAGACTTAATCCTGTACTTTAAACTTAATTTTAAGATTGTTTATTGTCACTTCAAATTTTGAACAAAATATTGATCCCCTATACTGTTGCAAAAGCTACCTTGATAGTCATATGAAGCATAATATATTTACAAGTACAGGTTAACCTATTGTTCATATAATAAATTATTCCAAGTATGTAAACCAAATGCATCTCCTGTGTATTTTCATATTATCAAAGATACGCTTGTTCATGTAAATGAATAGACGCCACAATAAAGCTTTCTGGATTAAAAAAATCTTACATTCTTAAAGTGGTGGCTACATAGCTATGGGAATTCGTTCCTCTGAAAGCTTCACTCTTCAAGTTGTTGAGTGGCTATAAAAAAATTCTGGCAGTATTCTCAGTTCTTATTGAGTATGCTTACATTAATGACTGGTGTGACACAAAACGGGAAGAAGTAGGATTAGATTTGCTGCAATCTGTTAGTGTTCGAGGGCCATATGTACACACTATGTCTTCACCAGCAATGAACTTCACATAGAGTGCAGTCCTAGCTCATCTTGAGGTACATGTAGACAGATAGCTACTGGATGACCTTGCAGCTGGGCCCTCCAGATGTTGCACTAACATGCCAGGTATGCAACATCAATTTACCAGGAGGTCTACTAAGACAGAAACAAATGTTGGCACATCAAGACTGAGCCCAAATATGCACTTCAAAACTCCAGGTAGAGACAAAAGACAAATTTGTACCAAAAAGAGCCTTTTCTGCACATGACATCACTAATGTAGACTTACCTACAGATTTCAGTGCAGTAACTGGCTGTTAAAGACACTTCAAGGAAATATGTCAGAAAACATTTCTTCATGGTAAAAATAAATAAGTATCATTACAAATTATAGCAGAAAAAAGGAAAATTAAGTGGACCAAATCTCTTTATTACCATCAGCAATTTTTTTTTATAAGATGTTCTATAATACTGGGTGTTCAGTTTGAAAAGTGTTAACAGATTTTATGTTGTTTGAAAAATTATGTGGAAGAAAAAAGATTTTTCACTACAGTCCTTATAATGTGATTAAGTTTTCTGAATTGTTTAAAAAATAATTCACTTTATCGTATCTGTACTTTCAAACAAGCTCCCAGTAAAAGATAACTATAAAGAACAATCTGAAATCCTCTTGTAGTATCTCCTGACTAATTTTGTTTTTAATTATCTGCAGTATTAGTGTTCATATAACTGTGCATTGATCTTTAGATAAAAAAGCTCTAAAAATGTTGCACTGCATGATGCTTCAGAACACTCAACTGTTTTCATTTACCTCTGGACTAAGGACAGCTGTACTATCACTTGGTACATCCTCTTCATATCCTTTGTTATGAAAGCTTTCTATTTCGTGTCCCGTGCTTCCTTCACTTGGGCACTTATACGAACATCTTGGACTGTTGCTACACTGGGAAAATTCACATTTACTGTCTCCAACTTCAGAAGGCGTACATGAAAGATGAGGAGAACCACTATCATCCTGGTATGGAGGCGGCTGCAGTTCATCTAGCGGAGGTGTTCTTCTCATCCTCTGAATGCAGTTCGCTAAGAATAAGGGAAAATACTTTACTTACTTTCTAATTATTTACTGTTGAAACAGTTCTGTGGAAAATAGTAAGTCTAAATATCTAGACAAAGTGTTTAAAAATCTATAAATGTATTTACATATTAGATAAAATTATAGAAAAATATTTGTCAAAAATAGAAATGAATGATCTCTCAAAGAGATTTAGATAAAAACAAAGTATTAAGTCACAATGGATTGTGTAAACCATATCTAAATAAATATAGCACAAATATGACATGACAAAAATTCTAGGCTTGAACTTCTGGGATGCTTACTTTACAAAAACCTTTGGCTACCTTAAGTCAGATTCTGTGCAGGTGGAATGTAGCAAACCAATTAAAGAAACAAAATGCACTCCCTAAAGCCATATCAAAATTCTGATTACCTCCCATGTAGTTCTTCACCCAGGAAGATATTAAACTCTGAAGACAAAAAAGGTACTAAAAAAGGCAGACAAGCCTTTTCACTAAAGTGAACTCTGCTCACCAGTGAATTTAACAAGTGAAGCAGGGTCTCAGATTCTTTATTACTTGTTAAGGAGAGCTAAAGCATATGTATCCAGTGTCTAGGAGTTAGACACTAGGTCCAGCCACTGAAGACAGTGGAAAAAGGATCGTGAGCTATCTTATGTTTGGGATGAATACTTGACACTGACCATATTTGCTTCTCACACTAGACAGACAGACAGAAATGTGGTTATATATCTCCTTGGAAAATAAACATGATGCATAGCTATGGATATAGAAAGTTAATTCAGAATAACTGCATTTCAATTTTTGATCTTACATTTTACTATGCAGTATTGTGCACTTGACTAGAATTGGGAAGAGACAGAAAAGCATACAGTAGCTGAAAATAAAGGAATACCAAGGATAGGTAAAAACCCATATCACATTTTGTTTACATCTTCTGTAGAAGTTCTGAAGATTTCAATGCCCCTCACACGCAGAATTAACTTCTACACAACAATTTCAAAGCAACAATGCTTCTGGTGTCAGACATACCACTTTCATTCACAGTGAAATCTACCAAACAAGGAAGTTAACAAAAGTATTAACATTAGAACAATATAAGCTTTGATTTTAGATTCATGTAAGAAAGAAATTGATCTTCTTTCCCACATGACAAAGGTGGTACATTTTAGTTTCACTAGCAAATTTTTACATACAGGATTGCCCTGCCTGTGTCCTAAATTCTCACCAAGTACATCAACCTTTTAACTGTTTCAGAGGTAATTACCAGTTGTTCAACATAGCATATAAACAGAGTATGCTTAAGAGTTGCCCTGTATGGAACAAGGCTAAAAACACAGTAATGTGGTTCTCCTGGGAAACAGTCTTAGCGAAAGGCTCCCTCTTGTTCTCCTTTCCTTTGGAAGTCTGGGCTGTATCTGACTGTGGCATACTGGAACATTTCACAGCATCTGGGACTTGATGTAAGCCCAAACCACCATGGTTTCAGTGCACACTGTCTGTGGGAAGCAAAACCAGACACATTGGCTAGAATGGATGCAATTGGGTAAAAAAAGTTGGGTAACTGAAGGCCAGGGACAGGACAGCTCATTATGGAGCACATGTACTGCACAGATAAATAGAGGATAAATATCAATGATAATTGGGGAATGCAGCGCTCTTCTATTTCACCAGGCTCCTAATGGAACTCCTCTTGGCTTTAGCTAAGGTAAATGAGTAATTAAAACACTCCCACAAGATGATACCAGTGTCAGCAATCCTCTCTTCTCTGATAAATCCATCAGAGCCAGCCTACCATTCAGAGTGATTCAAAATTACTGTTACAGCACTCCTGAAAAGCTCTTCTGCTGTTAGTTAGTTCAGTGCCACTAACTCTTGAAACTCCAGTCCCACTGGGCTGGAAAGGAAAACAAAGCAGGCAGGGAATCCTATATGCAAAACATAGTTATCATTCTAAAAAGACAGAACCTTACGTATGAAAAAGAGTTAAGTGGGACAGTCAAAATCTTGAAACCGCCATGCAGGAATAGTGAGAAACCATTATTTGCAAAACAGAGAGATATGGGAAAGCACTTCTTTAAAAAAAAAATTAAAATTAGGTATCTTGCGCCCATGAAACTAGGTAGACATAATTTTAGAATCTAAACATGTTTTAATTACAATAATAATAAATATCCTTTAACTCTCTATACAATGAAAAAAGGACTTCCTTTTCATAGTTTATACAAATAAATATTCTAGCAAATCTAGAGCAACACCATTTCTGCACTTTGTTGCTGAAAGACAACAAACAGAATTAAATGAGACAGTAACCACCATGTATCTTGACTTAATTTCTTTCTTTTCACATGTAGTCAGGTCTCTAAAGCCCCAGCTTTTCCATAACCTAATGAAATGAAAGCATGTCCGGGTAACTATCAACACCATTATTGTCTTACATGAGTAAATAAATGACTGTGTGACTCACTTTTTTCACTTTGATGAACTCCATTATATGTCCCTATGGGAAAAGTGCACAGGCTGTGTGACAGAAAAGGTACTTTTAACGTAGGCGGGGAAGAAGTGAATAAAAGACAATTCTTATTAACCAGCTGTGACTCAAAAATCCCAGCAAATGCTGGAACACCGGGGCAGGTTTTAACTATTATTGAAAGTTTAACTTAGCAAACAGAAATAGCATGTAAATTTTAAAAACAAATATCCAGGTTTAAAAACCTAAGGACACCTCTGTCTAAACAGGTACAAACTGGTTTTGAACAAAAGGTTTCTCTACATAAAAAGATGTAAAAGTTTTCAAATTTATTTTTAAAGTCTCATTTTAAATTCATTTCCCCTTCCTCACAATAAACGGTGCAATAAAATGATGATTTCATGTTATAGCTCTCTGAAAATACTGCAAATTTTAATTACATGAAGACATTCTAATGACTGATGATATCAGAGACAAATGGTATCACAGACAGAAGTGAATACAGCAACGCTGAATATCTGATACCACTTATTTTCCTGAAAAATTACACAGATGTAGCAACTACAGCAATCAACCTATCAACAAAATTTTGCATATGTATCAAAAGCTTAAAATAAAAAAACACTGCTAATCCATGCTGGACTATCACTCATTGTATTGGAGAAAACCATTTGAACCTAAAGGAAAGCATGTTCTGAAGTGTTTGCATATTTACATGTACAAACACTACCTATATATACCTTGTAACTTCCATTTAAGGTATAAACTTAAGACAGTTACTCTTGTGCACACTTGTATATTGTGACAAAGCCAAAAATAACTTCCAAAGACTACTGAATGTGTCTAGTAAGATCTGCTAAAGAGTTACTCTTAAAAGCAAATGGTTACAGTGAAAACCTAAAATTAATTGTTGCATCATTTCTATGCAAGCTTCCCAAGAAACTTTCTGCTCTCAAACCAGAGAGAAAAATAAATTTTGCCAATTCCCCCAATTAAATCAATAATTTTAAATTACCATACCAGTTTGGACTAGACAGGGTGTAAAACAAGCCAACATATATTCCAAATCTGGAAGATAGAAATAATCACAGAGAAAATGAATTGGGTTTAGTCTGAGGTTCCTACCAGCCAGAAAATGCCAAAGCAGAGGAAAGAAATAGAAAGATCGCACATTCAGTTTTTCACCCAAACTATGTGAAAGAACTCTGTATTCTCTAACATAAGTGAAACTCAATTGTTTAGTAACAAATATTTAGTAAACTCTGAATTGAGAATATAGTGTATTGCTGTTGATAGGCAGATCTGAATAAGCAAACCTTTAATGATTAACTGCTTTAATTAAATTTTCATCTTTCTTTAGCGGGCTGCAAACACACTCATATAGCAGTAAAGTCCTTGCTCAACAGCTGAAGAAAACAGAACTCAAAGTGAAATACCTGACAAAGAAGTAGATCAGCATTTTGCCAGTACACTCAGAAATTACAACATGCAAACTGCCACTAGCACATCTAACTCAGAAGTAAATAGATACCTTATTTTTAGTACTGTTTGTTAAACAATGAAGGTTAATCTGATTTCATAATTCCCAGTACAGGAGACTGGTTGAAAGCCAAGGGGAGACGATACAGATCTTGCCATCAACATCAAGGAACCATCAATAAAATCTGACACAGCAACCTAGGCCAAAATGAGCATTCCTGGGACATACAATTGATAACTTTGACAAAATACAGAACATTTTCACTCACTTTTCTGAGTGGAATCACAGTTTAAAGATACATGATCTTGAGTTTACTATAATAAATGCTTTTTCTTTAGGTTTTCAGTTACTATTTGAACTTTCTACTTTCAATGCTCCTCATTTCTCCCCTGTGGACCATATCAGGCTGTACAACATTCCACCATCAAGCTGGTGATGGTCCTTTCCATGTTTACAATGTTTAGACTTTGCTGTCTTAATTTTCCCAAAGGCTGTCGGCAGCAGCAAAACCTAGCTTTCTTTAGCCTGTATTTCCTGGTAATTCCAAGAACATCCATCTCTCAACAAACAGAAAAAGAAGTTATCCTTGTGGTTTCAATTCCCCTGCCTCATAAGCAGTAATTAACTACATTTTTGTGACTTTGAGTTTCTCATATATTTTACTTCTTTAAATATTCATACTATTGTGGGAGGCAGCATTACAACAAAACTTCTTTGGGAATCTCATTTCCAGTTCCTTTAAAATAAATAATCATGAAATATTTTTTTGTAAATCATATTTTGTAATTATCGGAATATCTTCATTCTCAAAAAGTACCTTTCTTCCTCTAACATATTGCCACATATACTATGCTTCATATTTATTTATTTATTTAATCTAATGTACATTTTCAAGTTTTCAAGCCTTCAAGAGGTTCTATGTAAATGTTAAGACAATTTAAATAAAACATAAAATGAAATGTGTTTAAAAATTAAAGAAACCTTTCTTATTCTGAATGATTAAATACCCTTAGAGATTTCTGATATGTAGCACAGACAGTCCAAATGGAATTTTCGTGTTTGAACTTTTCTACCATCCAAAAATATTACGTTGACTGAATTACCCCACATTATGAGAGGTATAAAATATAAACATTAAATATTGAATGAAACCTCGGGCTCTCCTTCCTTTAAAATGAAATGCTTATATGCATTTTTGTGAGGGGGAAAAAAACCCCATTATCTCACAAGAAAACAAATCCTCTCTGCATTATTCTATCTCTTTTCTAAAAGAGATATGGCACAAGTGTTGCTTAATGAAAAAAGGCAATATAGGGGTAGTGTGAGGTCATTATGGACAACAGAAAAAAATTATCAGATTTCTTTTTGCATTTGCCACATTTTAGACTTTTATTCACAATTGAACTGTGAATAAGCAATCCACCAGTAAACAAGAAAAGTATTCATATCCATTTGTTGGGGGTTTTTTTAGTAAAATACAGTTCTTTTTCCCCTCTAATATTTAGAAAATTCCATACACTACAAGCTTAATCCCAGACTTGTGGAAATCAAAATAGCATTGCTGTCATTTACACCTGATGCCACATGAAGCTCTTAACACTGCAATTTCCTCACCTTCTAAGGCCAATTATTCTGAATATTAATGTAATAAAATGGTTCTCTTTTCTTTTTTAATAAAACTAATCCAAAATTATTGAATTATATTTACATCCTGTCCTTAAAGCTTCAATTTTCTTCCTCAGGAAAGGTCTAAGACCAACTGAAGTTACTGACTCTCACTAGTAGGTTTTTTTATATTTTTATTTGTCTATTTACATCATGAGCCTGCAGAACTACAGCTTGGTTTTGTTTACTAACAAAAGAAATTTCCTCTTTTCTGCACTTATGGAGCACCTCTGGTTCGTAAGAATTTATGGTCTGTTTTACAGAGCAATACAGAAAAGCAGTGAACTGGTGAAAAATTCCAACCTTTCTCTTTCCAAAATTATCCCAAATTAGAACATTTAAACTACAAATACATTATTAAAGCATTATACTGAGCTAACTGTCAAAGACATTCTTTTGTTTCCTTCCCAAATATTTTGGTCGTCTTTCATTGAAAATTATACATTAGCATCTCCTGAATTCATTTTCTTTCAATTTAAGTATCATTCTCTGATTTCTTAAACAGTATTTCTATTAATTTGAATAGGAAGGAGTTCTGCTACCTGGTTCTGTATTTATACTTTCCCACTGTCCAAAACACATCTAAATACTACTTAAACATATTGGTTCAATGTTTTAATCTCTTATTGATGCAAGCTTTCCATAACTTTGAGGGTTTTTTTAAAATTTATTTTTAAAAGGAGACTTCAAAAAAACTCTTCTTCTGTGAGATGACATCCAGCTGTAAAGCTTTTTGGAAGCAGTGATCTTTAAGAACTGAAGTTGTAAAATTTTTTGCCTTCTCTTCCATCATTATATTTCCTTAGGCAAAGCATTTGTATTAAGTATGTTCATTCAAATTCTTAGGTAGAAAAACTTATTTCTTTTTCCATTTAGATGCTGGTTTCACTTTTACTGTTTTAATAAAAGGACATAACTGCTTACATTACTTTTCAGAACACTATGTTGGCTAACTTCATAAATGAACAGGTATTCCTCTGCATCTCTATTCACTTTTTCGGAGTTATCAAAACTGTTAGAAAAATACCAATTCTAAAAAGATAGTAAGTTAAATGAATTCAAATCTTCCCCCCCCCTTAAAAAATACACTAGTAGTCCTGCTTGCTAAAGGTGATTGACAACCAGCTTTTAAATCTTATGAATGTCTTGGTGACAAGGAAATGTCTTATCATCCCTGAAAATGCACCCAAATTCGGCTATCTCGCCAGCATTTACAGATGCTTAACAGAAATTCAGAGCTCAAATAAAAAGCTTTGAAAACTCCACCCACTGTAAACCATCGCAGGCCCCTGAGAATCCCCATGTCTGACCACTGTGCGCTTAGTAGCATCCTCTCATACCTCTGGACAGTAGCAGCTGGATATGGGCTTATAATGTATCTTTCTGTCATTGCTACCTTTCATTTGAGTACAATTTTCACTTTAAATTATAGTTCAAATTCTAATCCAGTTTAAACAACTACAGCTGCAGTATCAAGCACAGGAGTCAAACAGTAGGATAAATTGCTGAAAACGTGAAAAAGATCTCACAGAGGTCTAAAATCAATTCCCAGTAAAGTATCTGTAACACACAGCTAATATTCCTGTAATGTTACTGCTCTCATTCTATTTGGTCTCAAATAATGAAAGTATTTTAGCTGTTTATTTACTACTACCCTTAACTGATGAAAGTGAACCAGGAAAGGTTATTTTCCATCAAGAATAGGAACATGAAGCTTGCTTTGATTCCTTTGCCTTATTTTCACAGCAATTTTGAGTGCAAAGGTTATTCCGTTGGAGTGAGTCACTAATCCAGAGCAGCACTACAATGACTCTGCATGAACCATTTCAGTAGACCATGGATTAAATTTTCTGCCCAGCTACTCAAGATATTTATATGATTCCAATTTGGGTATCTCATAACTGTATCTATCTATCTATCTATCTATCTATCTATCTATCTATCTATCTATCTATCACACTGAAATACATGTTACAGTAAAACTATAATAGAAGTTAACATATCCAGCATTTTACAGATGGAGAACTAAACCACAGGTTTAAATTAGAGGTTATAAAGATTACTGTGAAGTAATTACTAGCTCAGAAGTGCTCATAATCACAGAAAGCTTCCAATACAGTGTGGAACTGAAACAAATTTTTTTAAGACAAGTACCCTAGCTGTTTCTACCAGTTTTGTTTTGTTTTTTATTATTTTTACTTCAAACCTTGTAAATTATTATTAATCTAAAATTCACCTGAATTGTGTACCACCACCAACACGGAAACCTCCAAGTCACTAGCTTCTTAAGAGATATACCCCCACAGAATTTTCCATTATCATCAGCTCTGTAGTGGAAGAGAAGGAAGAAAAGACAAAAAATAAAATATTAGGGTGGGGAAGAAAGGAGGAAAAAAAAAAAGGCAGAAGGAGAAAGTAGGTGCAATGACTCAGAAAAAAGTGATAGGTTGTTGGTAAATGAACAAAGGAAAGAAATAAAGGGAGAGAAGCTTAGTAGATCTATATAGAAAATGAGAAAAAAGCAAAGAGGAATAAAGAATAGACAAGATGCAAACAGGAATGAAAAATTACAAACAGGTAAAATAACAAAGCAAAAATGACAGAGGAAGAAAGGTAAAGGAATGGGGAAAATAAAACAACACATGACATGCAAAAAAGTGGTTCAGATCTGAGAAAAAAGCAATGTCAAGAGAGCAAAGAGATAAAAGATAAATCAGTGATGTCTGATGGGTGGGAATATCTGTATTTGTAGGTGAAAGTCTGCACAACCTAGAGAACACATCTAGTTACATTCCAGGAAAGGCAAGACATTTCCCAGAAGAAACATTTATTTTTATATTTACATATTAGATCTATTTTTCCTTTTGGGTGGGGAGATGGTGGTAATTATTTATTCAAATCCTGAGATTCTGAAGGACCTTGATTTCTCTTATCTGTTCAGGCACTTGTTCCCCTTCTTTCATCGACACACTGGCTCAGCTGATTTACCATTGACTTGCTTTGGTAAAATGGACTGTATTTCCTGCAGTATATCACAGTATTCCTGTAAAAAGATTCTAGAAATCTCAGATATTTGCTTTTGAAAAAGCTCTTATACCTTTACCATACAAAAAGCAGTTAGAACTCAGAAAAATCAAGGATGACATGAGCTTGCAGGAGTATCCAATAGGTAAACAATAGAAGAAAATTGTCTACACACACTCAAGAACTCCTCTGAAACCTTTCAGGTATTTGTGTCTGTAGAAAGTATACTTAGAAATAATGGCACTAGTACCACTTTTGGAGCCAACTGCCCAGAAGAAGAAAGGCAAAACAGATACTGCAAAATCACAGGAAATGTATGTTTTGAAACTAAATTACGTTCCCTTCACAAACCTGGTAAGAGACCTACAAATTCACAGAAAAGGCACAGATTAGGCCACAGGAAGCATGTCAGTGTTCCAGTCACTCCAGCAAGGCCTCTAACAAGTTTCTCCAGGCATAAAGGAAGTTACTCAAAACTAAATTGCACTTTGTGGCGCTTATGAGACCTCCCACTGTCACAGACAACCTGCTTTACTAGGCTTATATTTAATATATGATGTAGTTGTTCCTATGTTTCCATAGTAGTCATATAACACACAAACCAGGCAATTTTCTGCACTTTGATGGGACTAAATGAATACAAGTCTGGCTGTTGAAGATATTTTCAGTTATAGCACTGGTTATAAGAGCTATGCAAGAGCTTACAAGGATGAGACAACAGTGGCCAAACTGCATATTGCATAGAGAGCTCATATGGTCTACAGAATGATGCTTCAGCCCTCAACAAACAATAGGAGAGGAACTGGTCTTCCATGTCATCCACACATAGAAACAATAACACTGAACAATCAAGGATCAGAGTGCAGCATATCATTCTCAAACCACTTATCTTCCCAAAACACTAACCAGAAAATCGTGTTGTCATGAACATGGTATTATACCTACAATACTAAATTTACTAGCTGTTGTGACAGAGTGAAAACATGTATATCCATCAAAATTTGTTTCTCATACTAGCAAAAATGTATACACCTAATTTGAAATTACTGTTTGATGCTGCTTGTTGAGTAAGAGATGTAAAGGTGGTACACAGCGGCTAATTAGTAATCAAAGTCTGACAGCTACAGCTGCAAAATGTTTGTATGATAATTTCAAAATTGAAAATTATTTATTTCACTCTACATGAAATTAGTGTACACTCATTAGAAAGTCAGTGATTATCTTGAAAAGTACTACTGGAACATTTCAGTAGCTTTGCTACAAGATCAGATAGTACACAACATGTCTTCAGAACTATTAGAATCCCACCCTTCCTAATTTAATGTCAGCAGTTTTTAGATCTTAACATTACAATTGAAAAAGTACTCAGCAGAATGATGTTTAACATGGTTTATAACCAGAATGCTATTTTTTAAAAAATCTCAGCATTAAAGAGTTTAAATTACTTAATTCATAAACTACTTTATTAAGCTATATATAAAACTGATGCATAACTGATATACATGTACATTGCAGCAAAGGAAATTCTCATTAAATATAAGGAAAAAACCTTTGAAATTAGAGTGGCTATAGACTGGAAGAGGTTACGTAATTGACAGCCTTGAAGGTTTTAAAAGCTCTCCTGGCTAGGGCCTTGAGCAGCCTGGTCTAACTTTGAAGTTATCTCTCTTTCAATCAGAAGATCAAACTAGATGACCTCTACAGGTACTTTTCAACCTGTTACTCACTGATTCTACAGTATATATTAAAGAACTCAATTCAATACTATAATAAGCAAGGAAGAGGATTCATCTCAAACACAAGTATTTCAAATATCTATAAAACTCCTTCTATAATACAACAGTTTAACAATTAAAAGGCAAGTATAGCTCCTCTGCATATGCTAGTTATGTTGCTGCATCCTGCATTAAATATAAACCCACCAGCATAGTACTTTCATTGTTTAAAACAAATAAAAAGCCCCACCATAAACCACCATGACCACAAAAAAATCCCCAAACAAAACCCAAAGCCAACTGCAAAAAGATAAATAATAGAAGGAATAAAAGAGATTCAGAATACCTTGTTAATTTGTGACATTCTAATACAGTATACCTTGTGGCTGACTAGCTTTAGACAATGTAGTATCACTGAAATCTTTACACTGATAAAATGAACATGCCAAGATACAGACTTTTAAGTTAAAAACATCCTAATAATAGTTTACACACACACACAGAGACATATATGTAAACACACATATATACATGGCCCCATGGCAATGTATCAGTAACAGGAACAATTTAAGGTTTATGAAATATTAAATATAATTAAGATTACACTGAGAAAGTAATATCCATTACAAAATGCTGATGTTAGATAGCAAATATTGACCTTTAGAATTTAACAAGTGAAAAAACCTTAATTTGCTTGTTATTCAAACTTTAACAATAAGTATCTAGCTTAGATGGCAGAAAGGGAAAAAAACCCCACACCACAGCATTTGCTATCACTTCGCATTAACATTTTGACCAGTCAACAATTCAGCAGTGATGAAATGTGCAGTTTGATTCAAAGTAAGACAAGGCTATTTAAATAACTCAAAATAAGAAATGGGTATTGAAACATTAGAATTTTGATAAGCGATCACAGCTGCACTAGAATTAGTTTCTATAGCAACAGAGGAAATAATGTGGAGAATTGCACTGCAATACAAGATGGATTCCTTACAAACACTGCTGTTCAAATAGAAAACTTTAAAATTATTCACTGTATTAAAATATTTCTATTAAAATGGTTATTCAAATATCCTATACTTTGTACTTCATGAATGGTTCTATCTTTGTTCTCCAGGATTCAAATCTAGTCCATCCATTCAAGTTTCATATTACATTTTCACATACTCCCCCATTGCTTACCTTCCTATTTTAAAATTAATTAAAGTGACTTATTCTGAAAAATACTGTAACTTCAATCTCAAACTAATCTGCATTTTCAATCATTTTTATTATCCCTACATAGCAGCACTCATCACATTTATTTTTCCAGCAGTGCACTTGTAAAACGTAAGAGAATGCTTTGCACATGCTATTCATAAGAAGCTGCATCACAGCCATGAGAATTAACATCACTATGGAACTTCTGAAACTTGTAGTCATATGAGACTTGCACTGGCTTTTATCAGTGTGCCTTCTCATGTCCTAAGCATGATTAAGAAACCATAGCAAATCTATTAGTATTCATGGACCAAATACCCATAAGATGGTAAGATAAAAGCCTTCCAGTTGAGCACATCTTTAGATTTCTAATGTTGCTCATTTTCTAACACTAAGAATTATTGTTTCATTACATCGTCTCTGATTGTAGCTATTTCTGGCAACTAATTAAAAGCATATGCCTGAACCTTTTATGTATTTTGCCCTTATAATGAGACCTATTACTCTGGCTTATTCTATCCTTTTGAGTTCCAAAGTATCTTTCGAGTTACCATGGATACAAGTGATATGCTTTCTCCCACAACTGCTTTGTGTGCCTTATCAAACACCAGAAAACTGACACAGTAGGAATCTGAGCCATCTACACAGGCTGAGTATCTAACCCCTTGGAAGTGCTTTCCCTCCCCCCCCGCCCCCCTCAAAAAATTCAAGTATGCCATATATTAACATTTGTAGTGAAATAAACAAGCTGGTTCTTTTCTATCTGAAATCTACTACTTTTGCTCAAGGAAAACAAAATTAAAAAAGGTGCAGACATAAAGAAATTTAATCTGATCAACTCTGAAACAGTGTTAAAATGAAAATGGGAGTAGACAGAATCATTCTGAATTTGCTGTTTGAGTTGACAGAGTTTAAGTGTTTCTAGATCAATATATCCACTGAGATGTAAAATGCAGCAAATTTCAGCAAGCATTTCAGAAAGGAGTTGCAGAAACACTGTATGCAACTCCGAGATTACACATAAACTAGAGTAAATAAAACTCCCTTAAACAGAAATTGTTAGGCCTCTTTATACCAATTTATTATGGGCATTTTCAAATGCAAATTGCATTCCAACAAGCTGGGAATAATTTGTACTAATCAGTGAAGAAGAGGGCAGTTAGTAAACTGATTTCCCCATTATATTTCTGTGTTCTGACCTCTCAAAAACAAAATCTCTCTCCCACTCGGAGAGCAAAATTTACACAGGATTCAAAAACTGAGTGCTGATACTAATGTAATCTGAGTTAATGTATGAGAAGTTAAGGGGAATAACCAGAAGGAAAAATAAATTATTGCAATATGAACTTGATATTGACTCATTCAGAACCATCTCCCAACTTTCAATGCATTAAATCAATGGAAAGACATAAGCTACATAAATGAGTGGCACAAAGGCAATAAAGAGCTAGAGAGACAGAGAAGCATAGGTAGATAAATGCTGCTCTTGCCCCTTTTCCTCAGATATCTAAAGTTCTCCAAGTATTACAGAAAAACACTCAACAATAAGTTACCTGACTTGTTCATATCCACAAGCTCAGCTCTGCTTTAAAATACAGAGATTTTTAAATATAATAGCTGAGCCAGAGACACAGACACATAAAAACCAGACTCTTACCCTTAATTAAGTGCAAAGTGGTATTTTTAAAGAAATAACTACCACTGTTAACCATCCTTCATCAAAAGGGTTCTTAAGTTCTTCCTTTGCAGAATCCCAAAGTTGTGTGGAAATTGCCACTGTTGTTCCCTAGACTTTTGAAGCCAATAGATTGCCTTTAACAATAATGACAACTTATGTTTTTATTTCCAAAGGTTTTCTTTTTTTAAGGCCCCTTCTTATTAATGGGAAGGAAATGGCACGAGGAAAAGCGGGTGATTCAGAACACTGGTTCTCATTGCCAGTGAAAGGAATTTTGCTCTCAAAACAAAGATAACAGCCATTATCAAACAGGATGATGAGTTTCTCTGAAGAAGAGCATTAGACACTAGTCTCTTAATAGATTAATTATTCCTCAGTTACAAGGGAAAATTACTTTCAACTCAAAACACCTATTCAAATTTTACCAGATCTACTCAAGAGTTATCTATTGGTCAAATTTTGTGTGGAAATACAATTTATGATCCAAGATTTGACAGTAAAAGAAAAATAAGATATCGGAGTAGTACAATCAACTTCATCTTCATGAAGAGCTTTTAAGTCATACATGCAAATTTTCATGCAATTATTTCTATACTAAGATGTAAGCGAATAAATACTGTAAGTTCTGGGGAAAAGACATCATTATTCTTTCTTGTTATTCTCCTAATCTAAAAATAGTTCCATTCTGGCATTATGTACAGAATTTAACATAGCCAAATATGAAGCACTCCAAGCAAAATAATTTTGAGAAGGTAGTTAACAAATTAATGCAAAATTAGAGTAGTTTTCTGGTTTGTATCCATCATCTTGAAAATAGGTGCAATAGATCTTTTTTTGATTTTCACTCAACTCAACTGCCACAAATGCTACATATGCAACAGAAACCCTGTAGAGTATAATAAATCTTAATAAAATGCAACATAGATGGCACTGTACTTTTCATTTCAACATTGCCTTCTTTCATATTAAAATTCACAGCAACTTGGAGAAAATTCTAAAAAGGTATTATCTTTTTAAAATCTTACTAACACAGTGGTTTTAGTGCTAAGGATTTAAAAAAAAGTTTCCTAAATCATTATAGGTAATACCAAACTACAGACTGCTAAAAGACAGAGATAATCAAACAACGGATCAGACATAACAAAAACAAGAACTAGGAGATACTGGAAGCCACAGAAAGTTTGAGCAAAATCAAGTAACATTCTAAACAAGATTCCTTTAAGATATGAAGAAATTAGTCTAATCACTAGCATTCATCTTGACCAATTTAAACAAGAACAGATATTGCTCCTCCTTTTTGCCAAAAGATTAGAGTTGGCCCTGACCTTTTGGTTATGAGTGTGTTTTCTGGTAAAGATGTCAACTCTTTGCAGTAAACAACAGCAACTATGTCACCTGTTCAAGTCACACACATAAGCTGTATTTTTTCAGGCTGAACATTTTCAAAGAAAAGAACATCACACCTGAAGTCAGCCTCTTGAAGAGATGAACCTTTTGTAGTTTCATTCTCCAAGATTTGGATTTTTCAGATACACATGCTCTTATCAGCTCTATTTTTAACCTGCCGCTCATATAGGATACTTAAAATTCTGAACATGTTTACATTATCCATCCAGCAGGCTAATGGAACTGCATACCAGACAGTCATGCATAATTCAAATCAATATCCTCAGGCTTGCAACACTAAGTCAAAGCTGCCTTTAAATAAGCTGGGTGTGACTTTAACATGAATAAAATGTATCTAATTTTTAACCTTTATCTGACAAATTGATATATTTGCAAAGGAATGTCATAAATCATCTTTAAAAATTAAACAGAAAATCGCGATAACTGAAAATCTTTTTAAAAACACTTTTAAGCACAAAATTTAGAATGGTTCAACAAGACTGAGAGCAAAGGTTTCAAGTAGAGAGCTGGGTAATTTTTGTTTTCTTTTTTTAAGCAAAACGTACAAATATATACATAAAAACACATGCTGGCAGATTATTAAGTGGTGTAGAGGGTGAATGTAGCAGAATTCCTATTTACAAATTTAAAGATCAAGCTCTAATTGAATTGGGCATAGATGACTCCACACAGAAAATCTTATACCCACTTAAGCATGTCTGCTAGCTTCTCTCTAAGGACTGGAATCAGAATTTCCATAATAAAATAATTTTCCCTTTGAGTTTTCCTATGTGCTTTCATGAGACTGATTCCAGCACAGCAGCACCAACATACATTTCACCTTCAGCCATACTGAAATGACCAGAAGCATGGCAACGACAATAGGTATGGATCTATTTCCAGCTTGCTTGTAAATATAGTGGAGGGAAGGTAATTGCAAACACCCCCCCCCAAAAAAACCCCAAAACCACACCCCAAACCAAAAGAACACACACGCACAAAAAAAGCCAAAACAAAAACCCAAGGACTTCAAGTTGTATAAGATCATGCTTTTCCTTTCCCTCCAAGGAAAATATTCCAATAATTCCTAAAAGTTAGGACAATTTTATAATACAAAAGTGTTGTAAGTAGCATGTTAGAACTTATTTTAACAAGAACAACAACAAAAAACGGATCTTTGCCTCTACAGAAGCTACAGACACGATTTCATGCTGTTTACTCAGATAGGATACAGTCCCAATAAATAATATATGTAATTAAAGTAGCTATGAAAACAGTCATCCTAACAATAAAATACATGTTATTAGATAAAAATGGTAACATTGTTCATCTTGTACAAGGACAAAATATTAATTAAATAATTCTAAGAGAATACTTATGATATAGTTGTAACATATCTATGAAATTGATATATATGCATAAGGAAAATAATCTACACTGACTAGGTAACAGAGTTCAATTACAAAAATAACCCATCATTCTTCTTTTACCAGAGAGACAGCCAAAATGTAATATGATCAGATTATAAAAACCAGTCCTAATGGTAACTGGTCTTTAACCTAGGGGGAAGAAGCACAACTGGGAGGCAAACATCCGTCTCTGACTAGAGTTAAAAATCTTTTGATTTTAACCTTTACAGGTAAGAAGATTGAACCATTTATCCACAGGTGCTATGAAGGAAGAACAGATAATCAGATATAAATTCTCATATAGCAAGTACTGCTCCATTCTGCTCACCATGTAGCATAACTATTCTCAGCAGGTACTGGGCATATGCAAGGTAAAATTCCTTCTTCCAACACACCTAATACACTGTCTACACAGAGATTTCCAGTCTACTGTTTAATCCTGTTTCTTAGTCATTCATTCCATGATAGAGGCATGGGATCTCTGCAATTAAGGTTAAGATTAATGAAAACTGTACCTTTTTTTGGTCCATTCTGTGGGGGTCTTTCAGAACAGGTCATGTCTCATGGTATACATACATAAAGATCAAAGAAACTGCTCCCCTGTATCACTAGATAATACTGTAAAACCAAGAAAAAAGAATGCCCATACCCAATAGCTTTTATATCATATTAGTACTAGTTTTCAACACGAACTCTCAGAATCAGCAAAAGCACTAAGTTCATCAAGGAATTAATCCTTTATGCTGATAGAGTACTACCTGTTGGGTTTACATCACATATCAGTTCTACATTTTATTAATGTAGAACATCTGTATCAAATACAATGCCATGAGGAACTATTTCCGCCACAATATTTATGCGAACCTCTCCCAGCTAATGATAGATCTTGATCCTTTCATAAACTCCAGATTCAAGTAGATGAGAGACATTAAAATAGTAAGTTTACAATAAAATGGAAACTTTCCTGTAATTATTAATGTATGATTTACATCGCTTCAGAGACATCACACTGCTATGGGTGACTACATCAACTCACATCAACACAAAGGGTATTTCTTCAAAGACTTCAAAATGCTAGCAGAAGGAACCCGATTTCTGAAATTGCTTTGCTCAGTTGTGCACATCAGGAAAAATAACAGCCCTTTCCCACTGAAGGACAGTTCTTCCTACTCTGGAGCTGGTCCAGCCAGAAAAGAAATTTTCCTCTTGAAAATCTTATTATCATCATCACTAACTGAGTTTTATTCCTAGATGCAGTAGATGACATGGATGCTTCAATAATATCTTTTTCCAGCATCATTACTGTTAATCATTGGGTAAATCCATGATTTCAGAACTATGCAAATTCATTGTAGCAAGCACGTCTATGTGTTTCCTTTTATTATGCACAACTTTGATATCATCTATCTGGCTTTCAAACTCAGAAGTTCTCAACACAAATTCCTTCTCTTCCAAACTCAGACACAGAACTCCTTCGCATTTAAATCCCATGTTTACGTTTTGCCACCTCTGTAATATTCCTCAAGAATTACACATGTACTTTCTACCCCTACCTGTGAATTCTGTCCATTTCAGGTCTCCCAACTTTGTAAACACTATGCCTGTCTGCCATTCATGTAGGTAAAGAACCAGAACCACAACATAGCCTAATACATGAATTACACAAGAAGTTCCTTGCTATCAGGAACTTTTCAAAAGACAAAGGGTAACTCTTTTTGGGGAAGTAAAAAATACCTGCATTCTGTAAAACTGAATAAAAGACAGAGCAAAAATTAATCTTTAAATCAATGCTCAGTTGACTATATTTTTGGGAAACACACATCATCATTTCAGATACTTAACAGAACTGTCTTACACTATATGAAAGAACAATAGAGGACTGTCATAATGCACTAGGAAGCTAGTTTGAAACTCTTAAAAAAAAATAAAACCAAAAACGCAAATTGAGTCAGCTCTGGACACTGTTCTGCAGATTCTCAAATTACCAAAGTATCTTTTTTATTTACACAAAATTATCCCTAAAACATTCCCCTGATACAGCTATGGATGGAACTGCTACATTCCCCAGAGGCTTCAAAACCACAAGAAACTCTGTTTCTCAATTTTTTAAGGGCTTGAAGCCAATGAAGACTTACTCCAATTTACCAGTAAATAAGAGGCAGACAAACATAATCAGGGATCAGAACCTTGTATCATTAGTGATTGCATCACTGCACTTTCTCCTGTACTCCATGAAGATTTCTAATTACACAAAATAAAAAGTGTCAAGCAAGCATAAGGAAGCTGAATCAACTCAAGAAATATTGCAATTTTAAAATTTTTCTCTCCAAAAATATCTCTAAAAAGTGCATCAAGGATAATTTCAATTTATAGTACACAAATACATTCAGCTGAGATACACGAGTATGGAGTATCTCATAGCTGTAACAGGACTCAGCTTTCAAAATACACCCTGAAACATTTGGGAAATACTGCTCTGAAGATTACTTAAGAATTGTCTTACATGTCTTTACTGAAGACTCTTTCAAAGTATCTTGATGAATATGTACTATTTGAAGCCCTAGGTCTGCGCAAAGCTGCAGGCCAGAAAGTATTTTCTTCCAATAGGTATTATACCAGAGAAATCTCACAGGTAACCAGATGAAGACACATGACAGAAAAATGGGTGGACACCTTCTTCCTAAATACTCTTTCCACTGTATTTCTAAGTAATTTATTTAAAGCACATCAGAGGAAACAGAAGATAAATAACTATTTATGTTATGATACAGTATTCAGTTGAGCTTTCAGTCCTCCAGTCTGAATACCAGTTGACAGTTCTTATTTCATGTAAGCCATCTTCTTTACCTGTAATTCTTAGCATCTGAAATGTATGGACAGATAGACCAATTCTGAGAGAAGTTTGTGGCCTTATTTTGCTGAATACAATGCAACCATAATGAGGCCCTCGCTCTACAATTTTGAAACATTAAGTCTTCATTCACACTTGGCTTGAAAATAGATCTACTTATATGCAAGGAACTAACAATAGAAATTGAACTGGAAAATATATGGTTATCGTGGGATTCACCGAGTGGTCCATTCTTCCTCTCCCAGACTGTCCAGTGGCTTTCACCTTAGCTTGACAAGCCTGAAGAAGTAGGATCCTGTTTTACAGGAGATATTTACCAAGGAAAACTCCCATAGGTTGCTTTACTCCCATGCGTTGTTTTAAGAAACTGGGGAGATTCACCTGTATACCAGTTTTGAGGTGCCTATGAAAGAGCTTTTAGTGTTTATGTTGGGAAGATACTGAAAGAAAATCTCTATATATACTTCAAGTAGTTCTATGAAGAGACTTATCCCAAGACATGAAAACTAACAAGAGAGAAAGAAAAGGCAAAACGCTGCATAAAGAATCAGATCCAAGAGACTCCAGAAGAACAGTCGCCTTCACGTGCAAAGATTGACACTGAGGAGCAAGGCAAACATATGTCCAACAGACACATCAACATAAAGTGCCGAAAGCCTAGAGAAGAATAAAAGTGGAGAAGATAAACTACAAAAATAACATCATACTCTACCTTCACAATATGGAAAAGATGGATAAAATCCAGTAGCATATGCCTGCTAGAGCAGCAGATTCTCATTTGAGAGAACTTATGTTTTCTCACTGCAGTCTTTTAGTGCTTCCATATGTTTCAAAAAAACCTTGTGAAATGTAAGGCACTTGGGCCAATCTCAGAAATAGAGCCTCTGAGCAAACATGTCTTCAGCCATGGGGCTTTATCAATTGAGAGGTTAGGAAAAACACTTTAAAATAGGCTGGTGGTTATATGTGGTTATATAGAACTGGTAAACTATAGCTAAATAAAGTACATCTGAGTATGCTAAGTAAACAAGTGAGCTTACTGCTTTTTTCCATCATGTTGTCAGTTACTTTGCCTCAGAATTGGGATCAGTCCCCCTTGCTTGCTTCCTAATCTGAAATTTTGCACACCTGTTAAAGAGATGATTTGGGCAAGACATGCTTTAAGAACACCTATGACATCTATAACATTTAGCTGTAAGAAACCCAGACTATTTTCTTCCCCTCTTCTACCTTGATCATCTCATGGGATTTGGAGAACCTTGATTTCAAAAGCAAAGAACAACTACAGCTTTTGATAGCTGCCTGCAAAACTGCAATTTTGTTATATTTACCCTAACATTTCTAAGTTTAAAAATTTCCATTTTCAGGAATTTAAGGGACTGCTTCCTACAATAAAATGTTTTGTACTTGACTATGAAGCTTACAGAGATAACGAAGACAAAACAAGTTGCCTATATAACAGACGAGTTTTTAAAGTTCAGGAAGCAGCCACTACTGAAGACAAAAGGGGCTAGTTTAATAACATTGTATGTTTTTTTGAAACTGAAGTTATTAAGAAAGCATTGTCCATTTAAAATCACAACAACAGAGATACTAAAAAATATTTCCAATTATCAAAGTACAAAGAATAATGCCAATTTTAAATTTAAAGTTTGTACACCTCCTTATTTAGATTACTATTTCAACTCATAATCTCCTTGTTAGCAGAAATATGTTATGGTGTTAGTTTTGCTTTTTTTGTGTGTTTGTTTTCCTTACTTTTGTTCTTTATTTTCTGAAACAGATGTGTAATACCACAGCCTATATTAATCCCCTCTTTCAAAATATTACAAATAATTGGAGCACATAAAAGCAACACTGCATATTCAACAGGATAATAACAGCATTTGAAATGGTAGGGAATAATACAAGAAGGAGGATGCACATGATAAAAAAATGAAAAGGAAGTTTTATCAGGATATGTATCAGGGAAAAGGAAAAAAAGGTCACTTCAGGCAGTAGCCATACTTTACTGGATAACATGAAAAAGAACACAAAGAATATTATTCACAAAAATAAGAACTCAAACTTTGAGCTAATCCTAGAACTCCGGGCCTAAGCACAAAGACCTGGATAAGTCCACACATAGATATCAAGAAATACTATAGTTCTACAAGTTTCTCTCTTCTGTGATTAACAGTTTGGGGTCATTTATGCAAAAGTTAGAAATTTCAGATGTAAACCTATCTTCTGTACCATTTTGCCATCTGTACCATTTGCTTTATCATTCTGTATCATTTTACTCTTGATGATCATATTTGTCATCATCTTGATTTTCTAATGAATTAGATTTTCCTTTAGAGATACACTAGAACTAAGGCTGTCCATGAGGAGCTCACTGCAAGAGTTATATTATTTACAATAACATGGAGTCTGTAGAAATTATTTGCATCTAAGCACAATATATTTTTCCCCCCATTTTACAATATATACTATAACTCATCAAAATCTAAGTGCATCAGATGCACTAGATCAGACACTGATCATAATCAGGTATTTGTGAACAAAAATTTTAAAACCTTAATTTCAAAGAATGAACTACTAGAAAGAAAGTGCAACTAGAAAATTCCATCATCAAAATACACCAACAAAACCCACAAAATATATAGCTTTCTTCATTTAACTATTAAAAGCATTACACAAAATGCTTTTAATGTCAGTTCTACATAAACATGCTGAAAAGAAAGATTAATATGGCCATCTAGAGGAGAAAAGAATGATGTGAAAGTGTACCACACACATTTTCAGGCTTCAGAATAAAACATTTTGAGAGTCATGCAGCCAGAAAAAGAAATGTAATAAACTAATTACATAATTGATAATAAGTGAACCTTAAAATAATATGATCAGACATTTCGATGGTCTTAGTAATGAAAACATTTTAATATTATACATGTTTTTAGCAATGCAAGCAAAACTTACAGGGTGCATTAATAAAGAAAATATTGTATTTTTGTCTTGTTAATATTTTTTTGTGCACTGTTAAGTGCAGACACATCTAAACAAATTTTAAAAGTGAAGATTGAAGTGTAAATAGTTATTAGTAAAACTGTTTTGACTCCTTTGAAAACACACAGCACATTGCTTCAAGATACAACAGGTGACAGATTAACTGCTGAAGAGAAAATAATACAAAATTTTCCAAAAATGAAATATAATTTTCATTGTTCATATTACTCTACCTCTGACAGAATTTTTAATGATACCATCAGAGGCTGATTTACTAGCAATGAGCAGAAGGGAAACAGAGATGAGGCAAAAATTAATTCTCTCCTCTCATCACTTCACTGTAACACTATCAAGTCCTGCTCAACATATGGGCTGATTGGTGCCTTAAGCTGGAAGTACAGCTGAAACATTTAAATTTTAGAAGTAGAAATGATAGAGTACGTATAAGGAAACAGAAGTACACAAAGTCTCAAATATATTGACAATTGTTTCTCATATTAAATAAAGTACGTAGGAATATACTGCTTGCTCCCTCTCCTGAATAAACAATTGAAAAATGGCTTGACCATTTATTTGTCTTCACATTTCATACAAAAATAGTTCAACAGTTATAAACCCAAGTATTTAATGAAAAATTTCAGGATTCCTATAGCATCAGCCTTCTACGGATTTATTTTGCAAGTTTAAGGAACAGTAAAGCTTTGAATTTTTAAATATGACACTGAAACATCTAGAAAGTTGGAATCGGACATTTTTAACCTCATCTGCTCAGTGAACTGCTTCTCTGAACACATATGAACTGTTTGATAGCAATAGCCAGTTTCTTGGTTATTTTTGACTGCAGGCTTTCCTCGTGAGGCTTCCACCTTCTCTTATTATCAAAGTTCTAGGTTGGGCGGCTTTCAGTCTGTAATGATCATGTAACATAAAAAGGCACACTCTGTTTTTTCCTCTGTTCTAACACATTTTTATAATTGTGCAAAGATTCTTTTATGTTTGAAATAATTTAGGAAGAACATAAAAAGTTCTAGCACTAATTATTCCAGTATTCAGGTCACTGAAAAGTGAAAATTACTAGGTTGTTAATCTCTTGCCGTATCAAATACCACAAAACTCTAATATTATTGAACATAATTTTGTTGAGATTACTGGATTACAAAAATGAAACAAAATCATCAGTCTAATTTGCAAGCATTTTACAGAAAACGGTAGAATGATTGCAGGCTATCAAATAAATAATATTGCTGATTCTCCACTCCTTGTAAAATGTGGGTAGAGAATGCTCTCATAAACAGCAGCAAAAGCAAAATGCAAACAGTATTAAAGTTTTTTTTGCAAGTAGAAGTACGTGGTTAAAAATTTATAATTTTCTAAGTTAGAATATTTTCATAGTTTTTGCTTTAAAGTGTTTTTTTTTTCCAAACTCTGAATGTTCTTTCATTATAATAAATCCAATTTGCATACTAATTTTAGAGTGAATATGTGTGTGCATATATATAAATGGGTTTTACATCCAGCCAGCTTCCTGAATGGAAAATGCATTGAGAAGGGATAGCAGCTGGTTACAGATATCTTTAGCAATAGAAGAAAAACACAAAAAAAGGAGTGAGGAAACAACTGTAACTTTCCTGATGCAATACTTGGACTTGCCAACAGGGTTCTTTTATCTTAGATTCTAACCATGATACAGATTTCCATACTAGAGTTCTCATTCCCCAGAAGAGAATAAAAGTCAGTGAATATGAATTTTGATAATCTGAGAGGATTATAAAACAGACAATTATTAAAAAAACGAACCAAACCAAACTGGGTACAGGCTAGAACAAGGACTTTGGAACTTAAGTCTTATAGGGCCAAAGTAAAAAGCTCAGATGAACTGACAACTTCTTACTGAGAAGATGAACTAGGTAGGATAAAAAAACTCTAAACAATTGTGAAATAGAGGAATGTCACATGTTCCTTTCAACATGAATTATTTTAGGACTATTTCAACAACGGGCCTCAATAGTTTGAAGAGAGACAAATACTTTATTCTAGGAATCTGAAAGTAGTCTTCTTGTATAATTTGTATCTGATATTATCTGCTAATAAATACAACTGAGTCTTCCATCTCCTGTTAATGTACATCACCATTCTTTCCCAACAATGACATAAATTATATACAAAAATAGTATTTTATCTTTCATACTCCCCCCCCACCAACACTGTTGGTAGGTCTCAGTAGATATAAAACCCAAACATCATACTTCCACTACTCCCTCCTCCTTGATGCCCTTCTCCATCACAGTGTTTTAGCACCTAACCTCACCTCTACATTTCCCTCCATATTCACTGGAACTCAGACTCCCAACATTCCTACAATGTAACAATAAAGGAAAGAAGAAATTTCTGATGATCAGAAAATAATCTTCTTACTCTGCAATTTATTCAATTATGGTTTTCATGCCCTTTATGTCTTAACTTGGAATCAAGAGTAAGCACACACTAATTTCAAATTTCAGCGGCAAATATACGTTTATATAATTGAATTACATCACATAGTAGAAAATTTAAAAATTTTTAAGCACTTCTGGACTGTATAGAACATTTAAGAACTAATATCTTTTAATTACATGCATCCACTTTTTATTAGAAAATATCAATCACTAAAAAACCTTTGCATTTTAACATATTAAAGGGAGACCAACAAATAACTTAACACATCTATATTAGAACCTGACTTACATGTAACTTCAACAAAAGCTTACTTTTCATACTAGAAAATGGCTACACCGTTCTCATGTACAGCTATTTTCACACACAAAAATCATATTGACAAAATATTGACAGCAAACTTCTCAGCCTTTATGTCAGGTTGACAGACACCCTAACTTAAAATCAAGAAATATATACCACAGAAGAAAACACCTATGGTTTACATCCAACTTTTAAGGCCATGGAAAAATTGTATGAATCTAATCTTTTTTATAATTTCTTTCTGTGATATCAAGAGAAGGCAAGACATAGAATCCAGTAATCCACACTGCAATTACCATATGCACTGTAACCAACAACCAATTCCATTTACTTTGCTGTTATGACAGCTTATCAATAGAGGAATAACAGGTCTTCTTTGTATTTATAATACCACAGAATTCATCAAGAGTTACCGTGTTTCCTTCCTAAATTAAAAGTTTAAACTCCCCCAAAAATCAAATGACTAATGCTAAATTGTATGAACTTAATATAACAAGATATCATTTGCAGTATTTCTGGAAGAATGTGCACAAGTCTGTGCCATTTTTTTTTGAGCATGCACAAATATAAAAGATATCTGGATATTTCTTGCAGACATTGACTATTTGCAAGTCAAGCTGTCCTCATCTAAAACTTACATATCCAGAACATAATTCTGAAATTTGGAATAAAAGGAATGCTTTTAAATCACTCTTACCTTCATCTATTGAGGCTTCACTACTGTATCCATCATATTCTGCAGACAGGGGACTATATTTTTGTCTGGTTTCCCATATATAGTTTTTTTGCTGTCTGCCATCCACCACTGGCAGCCTGGAACTCTGGGTTCTAGACAAGGCCTCATGATATTTACCCAGTGCTTCATCTTCACTCTCAGATGATGAACCATGCTGGTCTTTACTCATATAAGAGTTGTCTGTTTGAATAAAATAAAGCAAATCGACTACAGCTCAAAATAGCATACAAGAAAATAACCATAAGAGGTTATCATTGAAGATATTTAAGCTATTTCAATTAAAATTTCTGTAATATTTTAAAAATATAATCTTGTTGTAATTATAAGTATTACATGATTTTGTAATTGGTGAGAGCTATTTTTATTTTCTAGAAAAAAATGAAAGATCATTAATACCCCCAAAAACATTCTAAATCTTATTCAACAGAAAATTAATTGATTTATGTAAAGCAGCATACACTGAAGGTCTTGAAACCCTTCATTAAGAAAATGCTTAAAAGAATTTCTGTGAAGTGAATCCAACACTGCTGCAATATTACATGTGGATACCTAATGCATCAAAAAGGCAGCTCCTGATCCTCCATTCCCACCTGATTTTTGCTGTGAGCATGGAGTATAACAGAAATGAAACTGATTTACAAAGAGAAGCCTACAACAAAATTGTCTCAGAATATTTATGTCAGTAGTGCTTAAACTCACAATAGTAATTGGGAAAATGCTAGTGAAAGATGTTTGCATGCACAATTTTATTTAACTTACAATAAACAGCCCATTGTTCAATAACTGAAATTAATGTAGATTCTCACTACAGACATCTCACTACAGCAGAAATTGCACAAAAGAATCCATCTAGTTCAGTGTTTTATACCAGTTCTCGTATAATGCCCACTCATTTGGTCAACTTTTTCCAACTACTTCTCAAGTATGAAGTTCCCACAAGTCAAAGATTCAGCTGCATTTTTATTTCTGTAAAAGGAAAGCTTCTTCCTCCCTTTTCCAAAACTCAAATGGTTTCTGTCCAAATTTAACATGCCATGCAGACATTCTGTAGATCTCAAACTCCAACAGGCATTAAAAGTTCATGTAAACTCAATAAAGGTCAGCATTACCACTACTCCAAGAGCAAGCCTATGGTGTATGATTTGCCAACGGATTTCCACTACCGGCAGAGCTCTGACGTGTCCATAATGCTGTTTTTCAGCTCCTGATTCTGAAAGGGAATATTGTCTAACATGCTATGTAGCCACACTCAACCGTTTCTCCCCTCCCTGCTTTTATGTCCTCCTCCCAATCCCTCCCTGTCCCTTAGCTCTGGCTCTGCATTTCAACTCCCATTAGTCTCTGCCTTCAGGCACAGCCAGTCTCATGCCTCTGCCTGGGTATTCTGACTAAAGGAGGGATTCAGTTTACTTTAATTTAAAATGGCTGACTTTTGTGTAACTCAACATATGCCAGCAATCTAGGCCTCTTTCAGAGTCAAGTGTTTGCTTCTTCCAACTACAGAGGTCCTTCCTTTCCACTATCAGGTAAGCCTCTAGAGCAGATGAGTAAAATCACTTACCATACAGGTCTAGTTCTCACTACTACTCATACAGAAAAGCTTATGCTGCAAGTTTAGGCAAGACATCTTCTGCAAAGTTATATTTATACAAGTAGTATCTTATAAGTTACTGTCTCTCAACCCCATACTCCACATTCCTGCTCCATGCACACACTTTTGGTCTCTTATGGGGGATTTCCTCTTTATTCTGTCTATTCAATCCCAAATTCTCTTTACTTGCATCTAACCAACTACTCATGTAACCTCAATCTTTCACCCTTAGACTTTCCACCTTCCTATAACGTTATCAGTTCTCTCCATAACTGTCACCCATCCTACTTCAAATCCCAGTCTACCACTTGCATCGTTATCACATTTGTTCAGGAAGTTTCTGTCCTCACACAAGTCATGTTTACTCTCATTTCTCCTGTTCAAACTTCCAGTGTCCTTCAGTAACCATAAGTATCAAAAGTAGGATAAGACATACTCTCTTCTTCAACCCCTACAATGAAGCATGTACATGCAGATGGGATGGTCAGTGAATTTAACAAGCAAATGATAAAAAGTATTTACTATACCTTTTCAAAAAACTAAGTTTCCGAAGATTTACAACTTGGTCAAACTGACATGTTTTTTCACAGAAGAACATGGGCAACTTTGACATAGGAAAAGTGCTCTCCCACATTTCAAGTACATACTCTAATACACAAAGGTGCCAAAGCATCTCAGTGAAGCAGATGTGAAATCTAATTTTTTCCACAGATAACCAGCATGTTTTCCCCATACTCTATTTCCGGAAACAGCTAAAGATTTTAAACTGTATATTAAAAAAACCAAAACAAACAAAAAAATCAGACAGAAAGCATGCCAAATTTGATCCCAAGTATTTCAAATTTGGCCCAGTTTTAAGAAACTGAAAATAAGGTCTTAAAATGGAAAATGTCAGGAAACCGTAACAGCAGACAGTGATACCAGCTCTACATGCAATGGGTATGTAATCTTAATTTAGTATTTATAGGAAAACTGGTGCCTTAAAAGACTACTAATGAGCAACTAGATCTTTCAACTTTAGGCTATCAATTTTAATTCAAGTGTAACAGATATGGTTCTTCTCATTGTATGAATGGCTATAAAGCAAGTTCAATTTCACTGATCACTTAATGAAAATTATCACACCAAGTAGGATATATTCTGGCTAGCAAACTCGCTGCAAGATGCTGCCCAGAAAAAGAAGCCTCCTTTGCTGGTACACAGAGTAAAACCAGACATCAGTATTAGATGCATCATTTATCATCACAAGAAATGTATCACAAATATTAAATTAGGTTCATTAATCAGTCTGTATAAAGAATGGAATAGTATAAAACATGGTAGCAACATGTTTGAAAGAAGTTCTGAAAGTTATGCCTCTAATAATACACTGATGTTTGTAAGCATCCAGTAGTTCTCAGTGATACCAGACATTTTTTTTCTCCAGTTCCTAGCACAAAAGAAAAAGAATGAGGATGTATACTGTTATTACGAGTCATGAAACAAGACCTCTTCAGAGGACTTAACCTCATTAAAGTTAAAACATAAACTATTCATGCAAATTTTTTTAAAATAAACATACAAATCTGTTTCAGTTTCTTGGGGAAAAAATAGGTTCCTGCACATTAAAAAAACTCCTCAGGGTTTTAAGCCTCGCCTTGCCACTTCTCTTTTCATTTTTATAACTTAACTGGAAACTTGCCTAAAAGAATTCATGTTCTTATTAAAAACTTTATTTTGCTAACACAGATCACGTGTAATTATTGACCTACAGAAACCTATTATTAGCCCTAATATGCCATTTTTGATAGAAAATATACTCTACAAATACTGCAGTACATGAAGAAATAACAGATATGATGATAGTTTATCATGTAAACATGGAAACCACCTCCTAAATCAAATTTAAATTAAGAAAAAAACAAACAACAAACAAACCAAAAAAACAAAAGAACTAATAACTGACATTTTCACATTAAGGGAAACACACACACTGAAAAAAAAATATTTATATTATGAAATCATTAATTTCTCTACAGAAACAGCATCACCAGAAAAGCCTGTGTTGCTTTCTAAAAATTAACTACACAGCATGCAAGACAATTGTATAAAAATGCAAGGTTTTACTTCTTGTTCACAAACTATCATTGCAATTCCACTGTCATTGTTTAAGATTGGAAGTTGAAGACGGCACACACAGCATCCATATCAACAATACATATGTTTTCTTTGTAAAACTACAACTACAAAAGTTTCATTCAGTTTTTCCTATACTTAAAATCACTTGCCACTTTTCACTGAGTTATGTTTTAAAATTATTAACTCACATATCCCAGAAATATATTCTGAAGATCTACTATAATGTAACAGAAGTTGGGGTTTTTTTCTTTATCTTATCATGTTTTATGCAATAGTTTTAAAATACACAAAATAAAAAACACTTTCACAGAACAAGTGTTCATTTCCAGTATTAATTATAGTTTTCAACAGAAACCACACAAGGCACTGTAGAGAAGGTAAGAAAAACTGTATATAGAAAAAGTTAGAACATAGGACAGGCATTTATTAATCAGTTCCTTTAAGTAATACTTTAAAGAATAATTAACTTCCAAGAAATATCAACATAATTAGAGAATGAAGCATGGACAACACAGACCTACTTTCACCCACAGGAAACACTATTTAAATGTATAAATTAGATTAAAAAAGTAGGAAGTATCATAAGTTTCAGGAAAGGTTGAAGAATGCAGTTTGCGATGGACTCCTCACCTTTTCCTGCTGTCTTCTTATTACATAGCTCTCTTTCTGATTTCTTTGAGTTTTTCTTTTTACCCACTATTGCAATTGCGGTTGACATATCATCCTCATCCTTTGATACGGATTTTCCTTTTCTCAAAAAAAAGGTTTCAGATTTCTTTTCTTTGATTTCATTAATGCAATTGGGATGGTCATTGTGCATCTTCTTCAGGCTGGAGTCTGATAACTTTTGCTTTCCTACTTCAACAAGCTTTGTTTCTAAAGCTTGGGGAACATTCACATCGCGCGTGTCTTCAGAATCTTTAAAATCAACTCCAGGTGACTGTGGTTTGATTTTTCTATGCAAATGATTCTTAGAATTATCCGATACTGCATGGAGGCAATTATTTTCTTCCTCAATAGATTGCTCCATTGTAGATTTATTAATTTTCAGATTACTGTCCTTCAAAAACTTATCATTTACAAAATACTCATTTCTTCCTACTGCTTCCTTTTTAAAAGGTCCTCCTACAGCGTTCGAATTCTGAGGCACTTTTGTATAACTTAAGTGATTATTACTATCTGTGCCTTTTAACTGGCACTGGTTTTTGTCCATGACATGCTCAGATGCTCCATCTTGACTTGTATCTTTTTTTACAAAATCTATCCAATTAGAATAATGAGTCTCTCTCTGTTCTGCACTACCTCTCTTCGCTTTCATACTGATTTCCTGAGACTGAGTTAATGATGGTGTAGGTTCCTCTTTCTCTTCAACAGGTTTAGCATTCTGTATTTTGGAGCTTTCATCTTCTGCCCGAAGGCCATGTATCATGCTCGTGACTTGTTCTGTTACTGAATCAGCTACACTGTAGCCAACCTCTCCAACAACACTGGTCAGATCATCCACAGCACTGCTAAGCGTGTCGACCAGAGAAGATACAGACGGAAGGTTCAGATTTTGATGGAGGTTTCTGAAAAACGCCATTTGTCCAACCTATTCTGCAACAATTTTTAATACAGAAAGGTCCTCTTTTTCACGAACAGATCAACTCCATTTCTCCAAGTTCAGCGTCAGAGCTATTTGCTTTGCTATCAAACTCAATACATTTACCAGGGGAAGTTGCAGCTTCACTCTTTCCATTCAATATGCATTGAAAATAATAAGCAAGCAGCTAAGAAAATATCTTGAAATGAAGCCACAATCAACCAGCAAAACCATAGTCTTTCATCAACTGCAGCATCAACTAGCCATAATGAAATTCATTATTTTCAGAAATAAGACAACTGTGTGAGGTGGAAATACATTTTTTTTTTATTCTAACCTGCAAAGAAGAAGTTGTGAGACACTTAAATTACATCCTTTCATCAATGTCACACTAAAACAAGCTTTTAACATAATAGCTGCACAAAAACACACATCATGGAGACTTCTTCACACCAAAAATATTTGTTGTCTTTTACATAAGGTAAGGTACTTCAGAACACAAAGACTTGTTTTGTAGCAAAAAGAAAGTTAAGATGACAAACTTCATTTCCAGGGGGAGAACCTTTTCTGTCTCCAAGAAAATTGAAAATAAAAATTTAGCTGCACCTTTTAAAAAGAGGCATAAGGGAAGAAAACCACTCAAATTTTCCATTGTTCTTGGGTGCCTGTCTCTTCCTCTCAAGTCAGCTAACAAAGCCCATTCAATTTCCACAGTCCAGAAGTATAAAAGGGTTATTTTAACAACCCTCAGTATCTTTTCTGAGGTGTATTTTTTTTTTCCATTTCATATTATCCTTAAAGACCTTGTTCTATTAAAAAAGTATAGAAATAATTTGTTAGTCAGAGATAAGACATCTTCAGTTTCTAATGTTTTACTACTTTAAAATTATTTTCCAGGTGCGTAAATGCAAGACCTCCAAAAGGTCAGTGAAGGATTTTAATAGTGGAAACCAAATAAACCCATTCACAAATTTACTTGAGAAAATTTAATTATACACAATTATGGAATGTTTAAAATATGTTCAAGTGTATTCTCATATGGGAAAATATTTCTCTTGCACTAAGTAAATGTCAACTCTTTAGTTAAATAGCTATTGAATTTCTGTGGCTTTTTAATACAAAGGTTTCTTCCTTTCCCCACACCGCACAGTCACGGGAAAAGTCACCATTGTATGTTTTCATGATGTAAAGTGATTATTATATATCCTTGTAAAAATGTGCATTCTTATAATTTAGTACACCATCTTTCAGATACTTACAAAGTTTATCTTGTGAGTTCTTTCTTGTAGTGTATCCTGAATCGAGATCTGGGAAACTGCTAACATTTTCAAAACACATCTTCTTATTAATATATAGGAAAAGTAGCAACATGAGAATAATGAACACTCCAACAGCAGACAGGAATCCAATTGCTTCAGGAGATACTAAAAGAAACAGAAAGAAACAGATTTTTAGAAGTCCTGTAAAAGTTTAACTTGTAAAAGCTACAATATTTATCAGAAATGTTCATTAATAAATACTACTAAAGTTCCAAATATAAATGCAAGATGTAACTAAAAAAACCACACCATTTAAATCTGGGTTAATATTTAATCATCTTTGCAAAGAACAGAAAAATATTTGGTCCTAATCTAAGGGAGGACTGACATTGTGAGCAAGAGGTTCTGCCAGAGTACTGGACCCCATAACAAGACAGGATCTCTGCAGAAAATGGGGATATTATCAGCAGATGCCAAAAGGCTGACGATTTTCGATGGAACATGTGAGGGCATGAGCGCTGGAAGGATGCTAAGACCATCACCCCTTCCTGGAAGGGGCTGGAGGCTTGGCTACCTGGGCTCAGAGCCAACTCTAAGATAGTGCTGCTGGGGAGGGACTGAGCCCTTGCTGATGAGGCCACTGCCTCTGCGAGACTTATGCTCAGCTCCTGACTCCTCTTACCTTCGGGACCAGCTGGCCCTCGCTGCTCCCTGACAAGCAGCAAAGAGCAAAAAACAGAATGAGAAAAAGCACATAATAGTATGTTTCTTGTCCTAGTACATGTGCCACTTGCATATAAACCAAGAAAGAGCTAAGCATAACAGAGATAAAGCATACTTAAAACAAGGTAGAGGGAAAAAAGGCTGGAGCAGACGTATTTAGAAAGTATATAAAATAAGGACATGTAACGCTATTAAGCAGATAACTGAAAGGGAGTATCAGGCATCTTTTGCAGGGGTAGAATCTTGAAAGTCTGTCAGTACCTAACTAACAACATCAGTAATACCATTTAAGGCCAAGATTACCTTGGATATGGTTTTAGAAATATGAAATCTGGGAATGGATATAGCAAATTGGATCAATGGGGAAAGAGTAATTAAGGGCCAACTTGCTTATTTGAAAGGAGACCAGGTAGAGAAAGGGATATAGAAGGGCAGCAAAAAAAGAGGGTCTACAAACATAAGAAATAACAAGCAAGTTATAAAAGCAGTTCAAGAGAGGGCAGATCTTTTGACAGAAGGAGTGCAGATGTCCACAGACTATAATGAAGCCGAGCTGCTTTATTAATCAAGGCTGCCAGAATGTCAGAAGGAAGCCCCTTGGGCAACTCACTGGACTCTCTACTGGGTCTACATCTGGAAGACTTGATGTAAGAAGTTAACAGTGACAGAATTGCAAATTTGTTACTAAGTAGTGTGGGAGGTTAAAGTGAACAGTTACAGAACTAAAATCCAGTAACATATGGGTGCAATTTGTAAGAAAAAAACTGATAGAACTCAATGATTGCATGCAATTAACAATGATGTGTTATAGAACTGAGATTCAGAATCATATTTTTATTAATTAATCTGTTAACTGGTTTGTTAGTAGTGTGATCAGTTAATAAACACTATAGCCTCTTATATCAGTTACATCTCAAACCTGCATTCTAAAGAGAAAGAGTAAAACCTTGAGATAACAGACACTTTAACACTTAAGAGTGGTTTTTGTCGCCTCAACATACAGATTTGCATCTTTCAGGACTGAAGACAGATGCATTCATCTGGATGAAAGCTAGGATTTCACACATCCCTTCCTTTCCTCCTGCCTTTTTTGCGAGATTAAGTGTCCCTCTAGTCACTACCATAAATCTTGGGCATTGAATTTTTTCTATTTATAAAAAAATTATGAAGATTTATCAGATTTATGAATTCCATTTGCCAAGATCTTGGCACTTCACTTTAGGAGTATGATGCTGCGTGGCAACATCTTTTACTATGTAAAAAGGAGTGGGATTAAAGAAAAGTTGGCAACAGACTGAATTCTCAGAGACAAAAGGACAAGAGGCAAGAGTCCGAAGTAACAACAAGAAAAATTCCAGTTGGAGATGAGAGGAAAAAGTTCCAGAATAAAAGGGGTTTGTCACTGGAACAGATTGTCTAGATCAGTTACAGAATCCAATTTGAATGTTAGCTCTGCTTTAAGCAGGGGGCTGAACTGTGAATTACTTTCCCAGAAGCCTTCCAAATTAAATTATTCTCTGAGTCTACATATGTCCTTTGTAAATCTGGGCTCATACATCTATGTAAAAGTGCTGACTGGAAAACACATGCAGTTCCACAACCTCCTCAGTTTATTTTGCAGGATGACAGGAGTAATTTGTGTTTGTGGTGCTGTTGTTAAATAATTACACAGGTGTGTTTTAAAAACTGGAAAAGATCAAAAGAAATACACCTTCCATCATCTAGAAGGAATTAGTCAGATTTGCACTCCTGTTTTGGGCTGGACATCCAGACCTATCTGAAATGGTGAAAATTATTTTTGCTTTACTTTTTATCTCTGACCAGAAGAGATGATGTAACATTGTGCCTGATACCCTGAAAATATTCAGACAAAAAGAAAACTAAGGAAATATCAGAATGGCAACTAGAGAAGTCCCAAAAGGATAAAACAGAAACCCCAATTATACTAGAACCTCTACTTAGTCAATATCAAACTTGAGCAATTTTTTTTCTTATTAGATAATACCAGAAAAGACAGGAAAAACATAAGCAACTCTCAACTGAGTTAAGCTTGGGACACTGTCTTCTGAAGAACTGAAGGCAAAGCTAGAAATAATTGGAAACCTTGAAAATCTGACCTTCGCCTTCCAACCCACTAAAGCCCAAGAAAGAACAAGAAATATAAGAACACAGTATAACTGCTTAATAGAGCCATAATAAAACAGTGCAACAGGGAGGAGCAAGCACGTGCTATTTTCAGTTTCAGACAGTACAACAGAAACACAAAGAACCATAGAATTACAGCATTCCTCATCAGTCTTTTGGGATGAGATATCCTGATGCATCAAGCAAAGCAACCAGGTGACAAACATAGAATTCTATTCTAGACCAGAGAGGAAAGAAAGCCAAAACATTTAACAAAATATTTTCATTATCATGAACAAATAGAAGAAAAAAAAAATTTCTTCATTCACAAAAGACCTTGGTTGCACATTCTATTAAGATTACCTGATATTCCCTTCACAAGTCTGGAGTTGCTTATGATTTCATTAAAATCACTTGTTACAGCTGAAGTTTATGGCAACTCTGCCTAACACTGAAGGGGTTTTGTTCGTTTTTAAGATTAAAAAAAAAAATAAATTAAGCCATGACCAAAAATGAGCTGAAGAAAAAAAATTTACCACTATAGTGCTGACTAATTAATTTTTTTAAAAAGCCCTAATGGTGCCCAATCAAGAGCAATGAATGTTTGGCATGTATCAGGTGTTCATTTATAATTTATTAGGCATCCATTTACCATTTCCATGGCATCTTCCTAAATATGGGAAAGCTCTGAGATTTGACAAAAGTCTCAGTTTGTGTATATTCATTTTCAACCTCAAAGTTTAACAGATTAAATTTCCCAAGGTTCTGCTGGCAGTACGCAGAAGTACTCCCCTCCTCCCCTCCCAAGACTACATATTGATAACCGAGAATGTCTGAGGCTACTGGAACAACATTCAGTTTTCTTTGAATTGTTGTTCCTGACCCAAATGAGACTAGAGACCAGGCCAAGAGAAGAAAACCGTCATTCTTCAATAACTTCCAGTTCTAACACCTATCAAAATAGAGGCAGTGGCAGAAAAAGGCAAGAAGAATAAACTGTGATTCACCAGGGCACAGGGACCAATAAAAGTGAGAGTGAAGTGGAAGGTGGTAATTAGGCACAAGTTAATGATGTCCAGTGAGGAAATGGAAAGTATGAGTTATGAAGAAGGTGCAACATCAGGACACAGAACAAGCTGGAAAATGAAGGCAGAGTAAGAGGACAAATTAGGAAGGCTAGACTTATAAAGATAATGGGACCACAGAAATTTATCTATGAGGATAATTGTTTTATGATTGAAGCAGGTTGTCCTAAGCAACTCCACCTGAATTCAGTGTCAACACTGCTTTGAGCAAGAGATTGAACTGAATTCTAATCATTTTGTGATTGACAACAAAGGACAGTGAATATTTTCTTTTAATAAGGGAATTAAGTGTACAACACCTTCAGAAACTACTGAGTATTTCACATTTCATCTTTTTAAAATGTAGGTTTAAATTATTTTCCTTACACTTATATTCAGCAAGCAAAGCTGCTTTGATCCATCAAAATATGTGCTTAAGGAGGTTAACCACAACCTAAAAGCAACTTGAAAACACACTTGGGTTTCTTTTTTTTCCCCCCTCAAGTACTTCCTGGATACTAATTAGTTTAAAAAGTCACTGTATGCAAACTCTATAGTTCTCTATGGAAACATAGTATCTGATGACATCTTTCTGGAGTGAAAAAAAACATTGGCTGATACCTTACAAAAAGAATGAAACTTTAGCTACAGCAAGACTAATTAATTATTTATGTAATTCAGTGTGAACATAGGACTTGAAAATTATATATCAGTATCAATTTGCATCCATGTAAAGAATCTTAAAATGCTTGTTCACAGATTAAGTATATTATCAAGTTAAAATCCTTTAATATATTACCATTATAAAGCCAGAAAAAAAAACTGATCTTCAATTTTCCACATGTAAATGCGTACAGATTCCCATCTATGAATAAAGTTTTATATATCACATTAATCCTTCAATTAGTTTCTCACAGCTGAAGTGTCAAGCAGTTACACTTCATAGACAGAAAAAAAAGAAGTTATTTTTTGCATATAAAAATACATCTGTGCCACATGCAGCACCAGAATTATTTTGATTCAAAACGCACTGTTATAAATTCTGATTGGTTTGGGCATTAATTGTACCATGCAAAGCATTTTAAAAAACCTGAGGTTCCCAGTGGTTTCTTTTACAATTACAGACAAATAGAAAGACAACATTTTCTCATAGTCATATTTTAAATTCAAATGTCCTACTTTTATAAACTTCATCATTATCCTCAGTTCTTAAGAAAAACAACAATGCATGTTTGAAATTCATAACACTGTAACACAGTTTTAGAAATACTAAAAGAACAAACAAGTTATTAAGACTAACTGAATTGTTGACTATGGAAATGGCATAGAAAGTTATAGTCATTACAGAAGTATTACATTAACATCATTTTAATTCACTTTAATTATCATCACTACAATGAGAATTATGAGAATACAGAAACTTACCATCTCTTCATCTTACATATCAAATTAGCAGCTCTTTCTCAAATAATAACTTCCCTGTTATTAAACAACTTTTATTTTCTAAAAGATGTTTCAAACTCATCAGAAAATAATGGCATCTTTAAGTAAATATCACCAAAACAACAAAAGTCCTCAGACATATTAAAAAGCATTCAATGTTTTTAATATGTATCTACCCACCAATTATATTAATATCCAGTCAATTATTTTTGGAACTCTCACACTCCACATCATACTGTTCACTTAGCTAGTAATGTACAAAGCCACATAGTTATCTTGGTGATGTTTTAATTATTCATTGACAAGTGCGATACTATCTCTTCTGTGCACAAATTAGGGGTATGATCCAAAGAACCTCAATTACTTTTAAGATCCTAGCACAAAACCATCTGAAATGAAAAATGTAAGCTTGTTTTTATTTATATCCCTTTCTTTTTTTACAACTTGATCTAAGATGTTTTAGCCTTTTAAATTCTTTTAAATAGACAGCACTCGTTTTGTATTTAGACCTGAAGAATTATTTAGTTATTAGTTTTTACACCATTACATCTTGACATTACATGAAAATAACCTATACTGTCCAGCTCAAAAATATTTTTATCCAAGTGCTATTCACTGCTGCTTGTCATTTCATACCAACTTTCCAACTTGCACAAGATATTAACATATTTTCAGAAAGCTGAATAGGTTACTGAACCACAAAATAAGATTCATGCCTTGATTGCCTTTTCTCCATGCTTGAATTATTTATCTCCAAACAGCACATATTTATTTCTCACCGACAACATATGTCATAATGGAAAAAAACTAATAAACAAAACCCTCTGTACCTCAGAGTCAGCTCAGAAGTAAAATACTTTGGTCTGACTGATTACTCCACAGGAATAAAAACTGTGCTTTTGTATGTGTCAGTTTATCCGTAAATATCTTTTTCTTTTATGACTACTTACATAGGATGGTCTCTTCTCTAGAAGTGTTTGAACTTGAAGGCTACCTAAGACTTTTTAAACAGCTCTTCTTTGACAGGGTAAACTCAATACATAATATTTCACAGTAATTTAGCAGAATTATTATCTTCCTGCTTGCCAGAGTAGTTGAAGAAGCAATCACAAGTAAATAGAACCTAGTTTACCTACACAAAATGCTACACCTACAAGGAGCAAAATTTTATCCAGTGTTGTATTAGAACGCTTTAAATATTAAATTCTTGACTACCTGCCCTGTTATACAAACAAGATAAATTCTATGTGGCAGCTCTTATTATTCTTAGAATACTTTCCCATATAAAAAACAGAAGGAACTTTACGACAAAAATGGACTAGCTGATGTTTCTGCTAAAAATTAATGACAATGAATTCAGAATTCCCTCTAAACATTTTCTCAAGCATGTCAAGAGACAAAATTTCAAACTTATTTCCTATGTTTCCTGTTATATTTTGTATTCATCTTTTTTCTTTCTCTTACATTAAACATTGAAACTATGTAATTCATTGCTACAAACGGACCTATTTATGTTTTACTAAAACAAGCATCAGAAAAAGTTTTATCTCAATTTAAAGCATGCATAATAATAATAATAAAGCATGCATAATAATATTAAATCTCATCTATTAATGTTTTTAATTTTTTAGGTACATATGGGCAACTGAAACTCTTCTGTATAAAAGATGCTGCCCCCACCAATTCAAACTCTTTATTTTGTCTTTCTTCTGCAGCAGATACCTTCTTAGCCCACTACTATGGGCTACATTTGTTAGCATATTATGTTGAATACCTGTTATACTGCTAGTCTTAAGATGTTCCTTCCTATGTGTTTGTTTCTCCTGCATCTTGCACTCTGTTATACAGCAAGTTTACATACTCCCTGCTACAAATTACAAGCACAAGCAGCATGAGTCACCTGTATTTCAACACTTTAATCTATATCCAATATATTACCAAGTGACATGCAATTTTAAATTAACATAAACCTGAAATGACAATTGAATTTCAAAGCAGAACTCAAAAAGACCATTTCCTAAACAAGAAAATTATTAACAATTTTTAGTAACATGAACCTTTCAGAAGTTTTGAAAGACTGACAGAATGAAATCAGGGTGAAAGTGTTTATTTAACTGTTTGGAATAACAATACCCTTTAAAAATCTGTTTATAAACCTTTCCAAGTAATACTAGAGAAAACTGAAAACTTACATTATCTGAAGTGATACATGATGCCATTTAAAGGTTAATTTATAAAAAATATAAATTTCAAGTGAAAAATAAATGTGCTTGTTTACATGAAAAAATGTACTGGAATTACTGTAACAAGACAGCTACACTGGTCTAACTCCACCGTCACTTTTATTCCAGTGGAAAGTTATCAGGAACAATAGCAACTTTTTTCACCATTTGGTTTATATCACTTCACACTGGCTAAGGGATAATGTGCACTGCTACAGAGATAAATCAGAACTTCTTTTTCCCCTCGTTTTCTTAACATCTAATTACAAGGACTAATAAGAAAAATTATGTCTTAACATCTAGATTACAGGACTTCCTTCACACAGGAAGAAAGTCTAGAATGTATTTTTATTTAAAAATTAAATTTATTTGATTTTATTATGAGCAATTAAATTACTAAATATTTACATCAAACAGTTCAATAGACTTCATAAATTATAGCTTGCATTAAAAAGGGCTTGGTTCAGCAAGTTAACTAATCACATACATAACGCACAAAAATACACGTAGCAGCTCTAGTACTGCCTCTGCAGGTTGGCATTTATAGGATTCCTTTCCATTTCTTTTAAAATACCATGCTGAAACTGTCTTTTGGAGATAAATTTAATTACATGAAAAAGAGGACCCTAGGCTCCAAAATATCGCTGATCTAAGAAAGAATTCAGGCATAACAGAAGCCATAGTCTGAGATGGACAACTTCTGACAGAAATCTTTTAATTCCTAAATTCTTGTAGGCTGAGGAAGTTGTCAGCCTACCACCCCTTCTGATTTACCAGTCCCTCAATGCCTTTTCTCTCTCACATGGAATTCATTTCCTATTAAGCAGTATCTCACAACAGAAATCTCTGACAAGGAACAGCAAAAACAGCATCGCATTGCTACTTGGAATAAACACAGATCATGGACTCATTCTGATTACCTCCAAATCCCAATAATCTGTTGCAATTACACAGCATATTACACGACTGTATTCTCCATGCACTGGGTAAGAGAATAGCAGTGATCATAGATTTTTTTTAATGACAGCCTCAAATAATCCTTGCAGTGCAAAGATCTGCAGGCGTGTAGAGACTTGATGTTCAAAAGTTCATAGCTACTGCAAAGTAGTTCTCCACTATTGGGGATTTAAAAAAAATAAAAAAAATCCATGTAATACAAGTCTTTTAAAACCATGTTTTGCCTATCAGTCTCTACAATTAACAACAAAGTGTGAGACAATCCAGGATCGAGATTTCTGAACAGCACAGTGACTAACTAGGATACATAGCAAAGTACTGTGCAGCAAAAATTATTGTATGAACATTTTAAGTAAAGAAATGCCAGGGTTTGGATATAGCAGAGTTCTTACAGGCAAAACTTGCTACAGAAGAAAAGATATTGCAATAGTTGGAATTAAGTGACCCCAGTAGCTGCTGCTTTCCAGAAGACTCCAAACACAGGACAACACACAGAAACATAACTTTGCTTACTGTATGGACAATAATTTCCAAGAAAAATATTTACTTCGTATTAAAATTTTATCTAGTCCAAAATGTATATAAATACAGGCTAGCCTTCCAATGGAATGCAAAATTTAGTACATATTGCAGTGTTTTCAATTCTATCATTATTACTTTCATTTTTTTAACATGTGGCCATACTTTTATAGTATCTCCCAGATATATTAAATATAGTGTTCATGGGATAAAGGACACAAAATTTCTTCTAGCCTGGAAAAAAAAAATAAATATTATTTGTCTACTTAAAATTAACTTGTGCACAATTATGAACAGATGAATTACTATTTTATGTGTATATTATTAGTTTTAATTCTGTATACTTTTTAATGAAGCTTTTATTCCTATCTCTGTAAAAAGAGAAAATGCACTTTACTTTGTACTGTCCACATCTGAACCCTTAAATGAGTAAAAACTACATATGTTTACAATATTTTACATTAATGTGAAGTTACCTAATTTAAAGAAATTTGCTACCATCTGTGGTATCACCTTTCTCTTGACTGAGAACAAGAAGTTCCACCAACCTGATGACAGGAAAGAGAAAGGGGAAAAATTATTTTGCTTCTTTTTCAGAAGCACTTACTTAGACTATCATAAAAACTAACATAACTTGAATATCAGATGCAGTTGACTTCCAATGAAATAACGTTTCTACTTACAAAATGAAACTCATAAATAAACATTTTTTTTTCCATTTGAATTAAGTTAGCAATTTAACATTGAGATACATGCAAATGGATAAGGATAGCTGACCAAAACAGTAAAGAGGACATAGTTCTACTTAAAATATACTTCTGACAGGACAAAAATTGATACCTTCTTATCTTTTCAAAATTAATATTACAAGTGACATTTTTCATTGTCAGCCAAAGTCACTGCCTTTTTGCAACTTCTTTCTTTTGCATATTAAAGAGCACTTCAGTTCCATTATTAGTCACAAAGGCAGCTTACTGAATAATTTCCTTTGTTTAGGAGACTGCCACAACAATAGAAAGAACACCTTGCAAAAGAGAAAAGGACTTGAAAAATAATTTTTAAAATCTGTACCACTCAGGCCTTACTCAGATATTTACATTTCCATGGATTAAATACAAAATTCATTGCTGAGTTAGAAGTATCACTTTGCATTACTTCAAAAACACACAAATGAACAAAAGTGAGACCTACAAAACAATATGGCCATACATTTTCTGCTTTAAGTCACTTCCATGTTGTACAATGAATATTATACATATCAGAATATATTAGAGGGGTTTTCTTCAGTTACAGCTTGATATCATAAACACTCATCACAAGTCTGTCTTGTCTGTACCAACAGAACCTGAAAACAGCCTTAATTAAAATATTAGTACAGTCAACAACAGCCAATTCCAAGTTAGACTAGCAGCCTAGCTACAGTGCACTACAGACAGAAACAATACATTTTCTGAAGTCTGATCTCAAGTTCCCTAAATTCTTTTATGTCCGTAGTAAATAGCCAAATTAACAACTTAATGTTACTCTCATGACTCTCTCAAAACCAACTGCGTGTTATGAAAATAGTCAGCAAAAATGCAAACCTTTAACTGAATAATTTCAGAAAAACAGTTACCACCTTCTGCTGTCAAGAGTGGTAAGTGACTGAATGAAATGACTCAGTCACTACTAACTAAACTAAGCAGGACTCTTCTTTCCTTAGCCAAGTCTTCAATTTGTATTGTCAGAACAGAAGTAAGAATTTGAATATGTGCGTGTACATTAAAAAAATGTGTATTAAACAGAAGTAAACAAGAAGTTCATTTATAACAAAAGCAAAAATATCTTTTTCCTATTTTCAGAATTCAACAATGAGTAAATACAAAACCACACAAACAGCTCAACCACTTTGCGATGTTAAAACACGAGTCACAAATTTCAGTGCTATATTACCAAACTTCTGTAATAACTGATCATACTTCTTTAAAGTTCTTTTCTATAGCTAGAAAAGTGACTTTTTTGTATTTTGTACCTATTAGATGTTATATAACATCCACAAAATATGCACATTTTCAGGACACACATACCCTGTATTTATGCATTTATACGAAGCCTCTATTTAAAAATACATACAAATTAGTTTCTAAGGCTTTCCAGAAAAGCCTATCAGTCTTCTTACTCCCAACCAGCTCTTTGCAGATTCTTCTCAAAAATGTATGAAACTACTAAAAGGAAACAGAACAACTAGAACACTACAGAAGCACTGTAATCCTTCTTGTGCAGACCAGAAGTGGACCCACCACAATCTATCTTGGGCAACTATAAAGCTACAACAATATTATGTGACATGGGAGCAGGCCCTGTGCTAGTCAATTGCTACACCTCTAGTTAGCAAATCTGAGTTCTGTACTGATACTGTATTGGTATCATATTTATACTAGAATTCAGATAATCTCACATATTCAATAATCATTGTAACTGGTACTTGTAAACCTTGGAGTCTTAGAAAGCTAAAAATAAATCTACAAACCAAATTAGTTTTACTTATTTCAGTGGAAGCATTGTTAACATCGAAGATGCTTTAATGATGCTTTTAAATGAAAATGCAGCTGTTTGCAGTCATAGTACTGCAGTCTAGAGTACCTAAAAAACTGAAGATCTGGAACGTAAAGAAGAAAAACCCTCCATGGTTTTGGCTAATTTGAGAAATGCAAACTTCAAAAAAAAAAAAAAGAGAAAAGTGAACTTTGAAATTATTTTCATTGTAACAGCTGAATATTTTTACAACAGACATTTCCTTTTTAAGCTTTGGGTTTTGCTTTTACAGTTACACCTTCATATATAGATATGAAGTTTTCATTAAATAATTCGAGCTAAATGGTGTGGTCACACATAACAGAATCATCTAGGTTGGAAAGGACCTTGAAGATCATCTAGTCCAATCGTTAACCTAGCACTGACAGTTCCCAACTACACCATGTCCCTAAGCACTATGTTGACCCGACTCTTAAACACCTCCAGGGATGGGGACTCCACCACCTCCCTGGGCAGCCCATTCCAATGCCCAACAACCCGTCCTGTAAAGAAATGCTTCCTGATATCTAGTCGAAACTCCCCTGGTGCAACTTGAGGCCATTCCCTATTGTCCTTACTTGGTTAAAGAGACTCAACCCCAGCTATCTGCAGCTTCCTTTCAGGTAGCTGTAGAGGGCGATGAGGTCTCCCCTCAGCCTCCTCTTCTCCAGACTAAACACCCCCAGTTCCCTCAGGCGTTCCTCATAGGACATGTGTTTCAGACCCTGCACCAGCTTCTCTGGACACGTTCGAGTTATTCAATGTCCTTTTTGTAGTGAGGGGCCCAAAACTGAACACAGGAATCGAGGGGCGGCCTCACCAGCGCCAAGTACAGGGGTCAGATCCCTTCCCTGTCCCTGCTGGCCACGCTATTGCTGACACAAGCCAGGATGCCATTGGCCTTCTTGGACCCCTGGGCACACTGCTGGCTCCAGCTGGCTGTCAATCAGCACCCCCAAGTCCCTCTCTGACTGGCAGCTCTCCAGCCACTCCTCCCCAAGCCTGTAGCGCTGCTGGGGGTTGTTGTGGCCCAAGGGCAGCCCCCGGCATTTGCCCTTATTGAAACTCCTCCAGTTGGGCTCAGCCCATGGCTCCAGCCTGTCCAGGTCTCTCTGCAGAGCCTCCCTACCCTCGAGCAGATCAACACTCCCACCCAACTTGGTGTCATCTGCAAACTGACTGAGGGTGCACTCGATCCCCTCATCCAAATCATCAATAAAGATGTTAAACAGGAGTGGCCCCAACACCGAGCCCTGGGGGACACCACTCGAGACTGGCCGCCAACTGGATTTAACTCCATTCACCACAACTCTTTGGGCCCAGCCATCCAGACAGTTTTTTACCCAGCAGAGCGTGCAATCATCCAAGGCTCAAGCAGCCAATTTTGCCAGCAGAATGCTGTGGGAAAGAGTGTCAAAGGCCTTACTAAAGTCAAGGTAAACAACATCCACACCATTTCCCTCATCCACTAAGCAGGTCTCCCTGTGATAGAAGGAGATCAGGTTTGTCAGGCAGGACCTGCCTTTCATAAACCCATGCTGACTGGGCCTGAGCATCTGGTTGTCCCACACGTGTTGTGTGATGGTACTCAGGATGAGCTGCTCCATCAGCTTCCTGGGCACCGACATCAAGCTGACAGGCCTGTAATTTCCCGGATCATCCTTCCAACCCTTCTTATAGATGGGCGTCACACTGGCCAATTTCCAATCTGTCAGGACCTCCCCGGTCAGCCAGGACTGCTGGTAAATGATGGAAAGCAGCTTGGCGAGCACCCAGCCAGCTCCTTCAGCACCCTCGGGCATATCCCATCTGGTCCCACAGACTTGTGTGTGTCTGTGTGATACAGTAGGTCACTGACTATCTCCTTCTGGATTGCGGGGGGTCGTTCTCCCACATTCTCCCAGTCTCTGTCTTCTGGCTGAGGAAGCTGGATTCCCTCAGTACAGCTAGTCTTGTTATTAAAGACTGAGGCAAAGAAGGCATTAAGCACCTCAGCCTTCTCCTCATCACTTGTTACCATGTTCCCTCCTGCGTCTAGCAGGGGATGGAGGCTCTCCCTGGTCTTTCTTTTGTGACTGACATACTTAAAGAAACATTTCTTGTCCTCAATTGCTGAAGCCAGATTAATTTCCAGCTGGGCTTTAGGCCTCCTGATTTCTGCCCTGCATAGCCTCACAGCCACTTTGTGATCATTGTAAGTGGCTAGCCCCTTCTTCCAAAGGCTGTAAACTCTCCTTTACTCCCTGAGTTCCAGCCAAAGCTCCCTGTTCAGCCAGGGTGGTCTTCTCTGTGCTGACTTCTCTTACAGCACCTGGGGACCACCTGCTCCTGAGCCGTTAACACTTCCTTCTTAAAGAGTGCCCAGCCTTCCTGGACTCCTATACCCTTCAGGATCGTCTCCCAAGGGACCCTTTCAAGCAGGTGCCTAAACAAGACAAAGTCAGCCCTTTTGAAGTCCAGGATGTCGGTTCTGCTTAGCCCTCTCCTGGCCTAAGAATAGAGAACACTTATTTCATGATCACTGTGCCCTAGTTGTCTTCCAACTGCCACATCATCCACTAGTCCTCTGTTCACAAAGAGGAGATCCAGCAGGGCACCTTCTCTGGTTGGTTCTCTCACCAGCTGTGTCAGGAAGTTTCTCCCACACATTCCAGGAATCTCCAGGACTGGTCCCACTCTGCTGTGTTGTATTTCCAGCAGATGTCTGGGAAGTTAAAAGTCTCCCGCAAGTGCAAGCGATCGTGAGATTTCTCCTAAATGCCTACTGAATATTTCACCAGACTCTCTGTCCTGAGTGGGTGGCCTACAGTAGACTCCTACTACATCATCTACCCTGTTGGCCTTTCCCCTGGTTCTAACACAAAGACACTCTACCCTGTCTTCACTACCTTGCAGACCTTCCCGGTCTCTTTCCACATTTCATCATCTGATACCCTAAGGTTCCTTTTGTCCTAGCAAAAATGAAAGGACAGGCAAGAAAAAACAATTTAGGCATGTGTTGCTTCACTAGCCAGAAAGAAAAATTAATCACCAGCAACAGGTGTTCAAGTCATATAATCCCTGTGTAAATTCTAATTACACTCCATCACTTGAAACCGGAAAGTTTTCCTTTGCATTATTCATGGAAGACACATGCTGGCTTACTTGATTTTCCCTTTTCCTTATTCAGTACAGGACAAATACAATGGAACATCGCCGTTTATCAGTTGCTTCTCAACAACGTACCTGGAAGGACTATGAGAAAGATGGACAGACAAGCAAAGCACAAATGTACACTGAACATCTCTAAGAACTCTACTTACTTATGCTGGCTACTTACTACTAATCTTTCTTTCAGAGGTTCCACATGGGCACTCTACCTACAGTCACATGGCCGGAAGCATCAGAGGCTTTCAGGACAATAGCAAATGCAGAACCATTTTGTCAAAAACTGTACCAGTTCTCAAAGCCTCATAGTCAGCATTTGATGAAAATAAGTGAATGAACGCTAGGAGGTGGGGTGTACTATCCAGGTGCCACAGCCACATGGCCACCAGTGAAAAAGGAGAGTGGGACAGTGCAAACTTACCTAGCACCAGACAAGACTACAGGGAGTTATCCATGTGCCAATCTCAATACTTAATTTGTCCACCAAACTTCCACAGTGAGCTCACAGACCAAGAAAGGCTTGGCTTTCATGGTACAGCCAAGAGATGGTGAAGAGGAAGATCTCTGTGCCACAAAACTTTTTAAATCAATCCTGTATAAGCTTGGAATGAGCACCCAATGATATTAAGGACAGAGCTGATTTGACCAGCTCAACTGCTGGCAGCCAGGAATTCTCAGCTTGGAAAGTCCTTCCTATTCTGAGGAGGTCAATATGGATCTTGACCATGCACTCTGATCCTGGCAAACAAGCAGACCTAGGCAACTAGCAAAGAAAGTAATCCATAGGAGCCTGGCCATTGGTCAGACAATAAAACCAGCTTGAATGCATGTCAGATGATGTAAAGTCTCAGAGGCCAAAACACTACACGACTGGAAGATTTGTAGTACAATGGCAAGCACCTTCTGCCTTATATGTACACCTCAAGTAGGGAGAGAGGACAGAAAAGAAAGCACCCATTCCACATACTACAAGGAGAAGTTTGTCAGCAACATGGCTGGGCACAGGGTCACACAAGGTTAGAATAAACATGGAACTCATATGAGGAAAAAGGGAATCCAACATATTGCAGATATAAATGGCACTAAGAGGATACTTCTCTTTTAATCACACTTACCTCTAGGCTAATTTATAACCGTTAATGCTAAAACACAGGTTCCATGCAACTGTTATTTAAAAAAAGTTTATAATATCATATCAATGACAAACAAAGCTTAGAATCTAAGGTTCAAACATAACATAGAACCTTAAAAAAATGCATCTTTTCAATTTAGTTTTCCAGTGATAACATTAAAAACCATAAAGCACTGCCTCCAAGAATGCAGAAAAATTGTTTTACTTAAAAATCACTACAATACCCTGAAATAAATAGGGATTAGCAAAATTAATAAATTTTGCAACTTTGTCAGTAGGCTTCTGAACTTCCAATGAGTTTCATAATTCAGAAAGAAAAACAGAGCCTATCACAGAAGGAATACAGAACACTATGTGTACCAACTTATCCATTGACAGAAAAAAATAGACAGCAATAAAGAAGTTTTTTCAAAAACAAAAAACCCCAACACTGAAACATAAAAAAGTAACATCCCCTCCAAAATGAAAAAGTAGTAATAAAAAAAAAAAAATCAAGAATGAAATTATTCACAGTTTAAAAAGCAGAAAATTGTTTTTAATTATAATACTGTCAAACCACACACAACAATTATTCTTTTAATAAATATTTGGAAAAGATGCCTTGTGACCATAAAACTATTTTTCACATTAACTGATAGACCTAATTCTGAAGTTAAGAGATACTAAGTACATGTTTAAAAAAAAAAAACAACCTGATTTTCCTAAAACCTTTAAGTGAATGCAATGGAAACTAAGCTCTACTCAGAAGCCAAAAAAATTTTCTTCCTACTAAGTATGTGGCTGGACAATACTATTGAACCAGTCTAACAGCTGCTGTCAAAGGAGTCTTGCAGCCCTCCTCCCACCACATATTCTTTTGAAAGCACTGAGACTCTTCTGACCTAACAGTGAGTCAATTCAAGGAACTAATCCCTGAAGAAACTATTTTTTTGAACATTAGCTTTCAGATCAGAACACAGAGATTCAACAGCAGTGCCACAGAAAGGAACACAGGACTGGCAAAAGGGACAGAAAACAGAAACGTATGTAGTCATTATATCAGCTGAGCTGTTCTGTCAAACTCCAATTTCAGTCACTGTAGCTCAGCTTTAAACCTATAAAAGTTCTCTCTTAAGCACAGGTCTGTTCCATGATCTGTCAATTACTGATTTTATTACTGATACAGGAGTTTTCAAAGAAGCTTGAGTCATTAGGATTCAACTTAAAACACATGCAGAGATTGCCAGTCCATTACATCAGTTATTTAAAATACCCTCACAACTTTCTATTACTACTAAAAATCAAATCATTCTACAAATATCTGGACAAGGCAAAGATCAAAGTTTTTGTGGTTTTCTATCACAGCTGAACAACATTAACAACTTCCACGTAAGGCAGTGAATATTGGAAGAGCACATGTTTCCTTCTTGCAAAAAATCAAATTCCATTTTGGAATTTCGTATATTTATTTTACTTTTCTTTTTTCATTGGCAGTGTCAGCATCAAAAGATTTTGCAACAAAAAGATGCAACACTAAGGTCCAGAAAATGTAAGATTGTAACATGAGGTAGCAGATTTCTCACCAGTACTATTTGCAAACTAAGAAGTTCACTTTCACAAATCATTGCTTACCTTTCCTAATGCAGATTAGCTCATGTACACCGCAAGTTCGTTCTCCACCTATGTGGAAATAAATAATTAGAAAACAGTAGCAAATAAAATGTATTTGTCTTTTTAATAAGGCTTATAAACAGTGTAAAAGAAAAAGCTGTAAAACCATGTCATTTAATAAAAAAGCAAGATTGATTTAACAAGTTTACAATTTATACATGACATCCTTTGGAGAAAACAACAAATGTTCCTTTGTCTTAATACTGCTAATGACAGTGCAGTTTGAAGAGTTTTACATGGAATTTACACAGATAAAACTACAAACACAAGCAAATTAACTGAAGCCATACTAATCTTTCCCACATATAAAACAATTTCCTGTTCTGAGGGAATTACTATCTAAAGAAAAGTTCTCAAAATATCAAAAATATTTGTAACAATGAAATGCCAAAATAATGTTATGATTATTTCCATGGTTAAAAAAAAAAAAAGAGAAAGCCTGTTACTAAAGGCTGGGTTTACCTGGAATTTCTCCTTAAGAGATTTTTTTTTTTTTAATTAAAAAAAGGCTGAATAGCATCTGAGACATTTATATGAGAATAATAAAATTTGTTTCTAGAAATATTAAGCTTTAGTTTACAGATTAACGAAAAACATTTTAATGTTAGAATTACAGCTAGTAAATAAAACACCAACACATTATATACCTAGTGAAGACAGTGAAGAAATCCACAAAGGAAACGAAATACATTCATCCAACCATATTGAAAGAGGAAGCTGTGATACAGGGATGGGACACAAAACAAGCTATTGCTAAGCCTTATAGAAGGAGGAACAGACAAACTGTTGAAGAGATTCTTTTCATGGTGTCTAGAAATTATAGGAAGAGGGTTTTTTAAATTATGATTATTTTATCATTATTATGTTTACAGTATTCATGATCCTCTTATCCTTTAAATTAATATATTTTGGAATGATACGCCCCGTGGTCAAACCTTGAAATTCCAAGCCACACCAAGCTATGGCCTATCTTAACCATAACCTAATACCCACTTTTTCCACTGACAACAGAAGACTGCATTTATATTAATACAGAAGCAGAAAGGAACTGCCTGTGTTTTCATACCCATATCTCATGAAAGTTCAAAACAGTTCCAAAAACTCACAAAACGTCTATTCCATATGCATTATTCACTTCTGGGCTCCAAACACTACACAACACACTAAAACAAGATTTAGATAACAAAACTCTTTCCATCTCAAAAATGTGGAAATACATTATATAGCACTTATTACTCTACTTCATTCCATAAGAAAGGAATTATGCCTTATAATAAAGGATATTATAGTATCAGCTCATATTTAAAACTCATAATTGATAACACTAACAGATGGTGTGATAAATGTTTTAAGAAGATACCTGTATTTGTAGTTAAATTTACATTTTAAAGAAATAACTGTAGGAAATACAGGTGAGGGAAAAAGGATAAAAAGGATCAGATACATGGAATAAAACATAACTCTTCTAAAAAAAACATAACTCTTCTAAAAGCAAATGTCTGTGAGGTATGAAGTTAAAAAGAATCCTCTTTTGTCAACATACTTTTTTTTTTTTTTTTCAGTCATATGAAATACAGGCCTCAAAAGTACTCCTGAATAGGAAATAAAGGATCAATGAGTCTGAGGATCCCATCAGTTTTGTACAGTCATCACACTTACAAAACCCAGTTAGAACAGCAGTATAACAACTGCCTCTTTTCAGTGTGTTCTAGAAGTTGGACAATATAATTTTCATTCAGAAAACATTTTGGAAGGAAAACACAAAAAAAAAACTAAGTAAAAAAAAAAAATCTGGTTTTAGGACAACAAGGTGCCTTAAAAAAAACAAACAGTGGGAGAAGATTATAATCTTTAAAGTCACAGCAGTCATCTTCATGCTACAAAAAAGAAACCAAAAGCAGCATCAAGGAAAGAATAAAAATTAATGGAAAAAAGATTTATTTTTTTTTTCATTACACAGATGCTGGACATTTGGTTAAAAATAAAGATTCACCTAGAAATGACTGAGAGAAGAACAGTGAGTAGCATTAGATGCTAACTAACTAGGTTTGGAATTTCCATTGCTACCTATTGTTTTCCACGGAAAGAGATATTTTTTCCAATCATTCAGATGTTAAAATATGATGGTGTTCCACTAAATAAAGCCTTTGCATTAATTCTCATGTTACTTTTTATTGACCACAAAGCTACATAATGAATTTATACAATTTAACAACAATTCAGGATTGTCATTTTTCCCTTATTTTGTTAGAAAATGCCAAATGCTATTTCTTATTAAATAGGTGATTAATCTATTACTCTTTTTCCAAACTGCATTTGGATGGTAAACAACTGTCAAATACAAATACATCAAGTGACCTACATGTTTTGAAAATAAAGATGAAGAAAGTATCTTTTAAATTTTAAAGTAACCAATTTATTAACCACCTATTATTCTCAAGTGATCTGGCCAGATTCTTTTTTCCCCGGTGCTCTTCAAAACTGTGGAATTAATACACTATGGAAACCTTGCTTTTAACTCACAGATTAACAAATGAACACAAGTTTTTCTGTCTTCACAACTCCCAAGAAGTCTTTCAGCTTTGAATAACCTAGTCATTAAGAGAAACTAAACTGAAAATATTAAAACATTTTGCATGACAGCAAGATGTCAACTGCTAATTTAATATTTCAGTCTGAAAAGAGTGGTTTTGTGTCAGTTAGTCCACAAATCCCAAAGGTTCTGTGGTATGATCCTCTTAAATTTTAGCCTTTAAATGTTACTTTATAGTAATTGATTCTAATATAGTGGTAGTTCACCATACTTTTGTAATTAATTAAAAATTAAGTTTGATTTAGATACAAATTTATTAATTGTATTGCATCTTGACTATGAACATGATCTCCTATTTAATAGCTTAAAGTTTTAAGTGAGTTTGCATATAAAACCACATAATACTTTGTCCAATATGTAATCTGAGAATACAAAAAACCCACCTGGGGACGTAAAGCTTTTCATAATTTCAGACAGTGGAAGTAAAATGAGAAATAATGAAAGATTAAGTCATTTCAGAATTACACATTCAACATAACATTTGATTTTTCTTGAGTAAAAGGACCACCTAGTGGCTCTAAAATCTAAATCGTTCAAACACTTAGCACAAACAGAATAGCCAGATGTTTTACAGAGTCAGTTGAAACACCTGCTGTTTAATTTTTCTCAATTTAAGACAGAGATTTTGTATACCAAGTCTCTATATGCCAAGATGACTGTTACACCACAAAGATGAAAAGTTGTGCATCAAAAAAGATAAAAGCACCACCTGAATTTTGTATTGATTGAATTGTAAAATTTTATGTCTTTCTAAAATTAGTATAACTCAAAATTCAAAGTTCTACTATGTTTGGACTTTAGCTGAAACTCCACTACTAGGTGCTGAAAATAACTGGCAAGGAAATTTAACACAGGCATTATCACAGAATGATTTAGGTTAGGGAATGACCTCTGGCGCTCTGAGAGACTTCAGAGCAGGATCACCTTTACAGGAGGTTCCTCTGGGCCTCAACAACCAAGTTCTGCAAGGACCAAGATTTCATGACCTCTTCAGGCACCACTGGTTCCTAGGGGAAATTAGGGAAGGTGTCACCCCCCTCGCTGTGAGCACTTCTTCCTTATAGCCAGTCAGGATATCCGTTGATGTAGCTCACACCCGTTGCCTAACGACCTTTCACTGTACACCTGAAGAACTCATCTCCATTTCTTAGACCCCCTTATACTGCAGCCATTTGCTATAAGAGCCCCCTTTCAGGTTTCCCCAGACTACACAAAACACATTTCCTAAGCCTCTCTTCATGTGCCATTTACTCCAGTCCCCCACCAGCTTAGCAGCACTCTACTGGACCCTCTCTAGCTTGTCAGTCTCTCTCATACTGGGTTAACACAGCTGGATACATGTCAGAGGCACATGGCTAGTCCACCAGGACCCTCAGGTTCTTTTTTTTGCAGAGTTGCTCTTGGCCACTCTGTCCACAGCTTGTAGTGCTGCACAGGACTGTACTTTACATTTGTCCTTGTTGCAGTTCATGTGGGTCCCTTCAGTCCATATTCCTTCAGCTTGCTGAGCACCTGCCAGATAGCAGCCCTTCCCTCCAGTTTATTAACTGCTCCCCTATCTCGTATCACCCACAAACTCAGAGAGGGTGCATTCCATCCCTTCAACGAACACACCCCATGATCTCAGTTTCAGTATCAATACTGTGGTACAACTTAGGCTCTGCGTATAAAATACATTATTCTTCAGATTAGCAACAAATCCATGTTAGTAGCTGCAACAGACCATTACACTGTTATCACAGAAGTCTTTGTCATCGGGTGTAAGTTTTGGGACATACTTTTTATATGATAAATTACTTACCTGCTATATATTAATTAGCATTTTCGTAAGTTTGGACTACATTCAACAAACATTCATTTAACATTTTATTTAACACTAGGCAACTATTTTTTCCCTTGACAAATCCACAGAATTCCAGTGCAGAATGACAATACCATGCAGGTTGAGTATCACAGCATTCATTACAGCCCTTGAGAGCCCACCTTGTCAAAGGACAAGAGTAGCAGCTGCTGCTCACAGACAGTAATGGCAAGGGACATGCATTTCAGCAGAGTTCCTTCACTCCTGTTTTGTGACCCCACGTCAGAGACAGTCATAGTCAATCTACAGATCACAGGTAAGGCTTGCCACCTGCCTTGAGCATGCAGGATCATCAAATAAGAAAGAAACAGTGCTGTGCAGCAGATGCATGAAACAGAGGTGTTACAGTGCAGACACATAAAATGAGAGACAAGTGATAAAGCCTAACACAATGTTAACATGTCTGAAGCACGCGGAAATACTAATGCTTTCACTTTGAATACAAGATACTTCAGAAACCCATTCTTATGCTAAGCCATTTCATATAATATACCACAAATTTATTCTAAAAGACAACTACAATTAAAGTGTTCTGGCTTACATATACCAACAAATCCACTCCTTGGAAAATTGCCTCATACTATGAACTGAATTTAAGGAAGAATCTGGGTTTAGATGAACAAACAGCTAACTGTAAAGAAAAATAAAGCTGAAAAGACTTTCACAGAACAGCAACTCTACAGCTGGCATCAGTATGGTATTTTTCCTTAAAAGCTTATATATAAACTCATCAGTCCATCCTCACCCACGGTGTAAAATCACCCCTATGTTCCTTTAGTATCCTTTTCTACAATTTTAATCCACAAATGATATTGCACATGCAAAAAAAGAAATGTTTAAAGTTGAATGCTTGGGAGTAGACAAAAAGCAAACTAAAATAAAATAATGTTTGGATTTATTAGGAAAGACAGCAAGTTTAAAAAAAAAAAACAACAGATTTGCTCTTTTATATACTTATTATGCGCCCACATCTTGTATATTTTGTGCAGTTCTGGTCTCATCTCTGTCCTACCACCTCAAAGAATAAAATAGAAGCACAGAAGTCACAGAGAAAGGCAAAAAAAAAGAAAAAAAAAATCAATAAAAATAGTTAAAACATAAATGGTTTCCCTATGAGAAGTGATTTAATAGACTAAGACTCTTGGACCTGAAAAACAAACAAAACAAAAACAACACATGGTGGATGTAAGCAGGTGAATAACGAACAAATATTTACTGTCTAACCCACTAATAAGAGAAATAAATATCAGATTAAATGAGCAGCAGACACGTTCAAGACCATAAGTTTTCAAGAATAAGAGATAGAAATCAACGTTCTGGTTTTAAAATACAAATTCCTACTGTAAAGACTGTCTTCTCTACTAGTACCATTTAAAATGATTGCTATTAAGTAATTTCTTAGCCTAAGGTCATCTACTTGTCCTGACTTAAGAATATTTTGTTTGTTTTTATCTGACCATAAAAGTATTAACAAACATTAAAACTTTTTTCACATGGAAAATATTTAACTTTGAATTATATTTGTAATCAACAGAACCAATGACACTGATCAAATTAGCAATCAATGACAATTAATCAACAATAGCATAGCCATTTGTTTCTCAAACAAATTTTGCATCTGATCCCACCCACACTGAAATAAACGGGAGCATCTCCATGGATTTACAGAAGACAAAAAGAAATGGAGATAGCACGGATTTTCTAAGCTAACTATATCATAGAGAGGTTCTCAGGGACCTTGGCCCTCCATCATGAAAATAATATTCTCTCAGCTTCATTTCTATCCAGAATGACTAGATGCTTCTCTTTCCTTACTCTTGAATCAGGCTGGGAATAAGGTGAAGAAAAAATATGACCTAATGATTAAAGCAGGTGAAAGTTTTCCAGAAAACAGAAAGACTCTTTCCTCTCTTATAGATCCCCTGCATTTTGATGGGCGGTAATACAAGCCAACATTTTTTATTGGGTAGCAACTGTGTGTTTGCTTTTCTGCATGCCCATCTTGAACACCAAGAGTTCCAATTTACAAAAGTGCTAAGCATTAAAAATGAACAGAATTCAAGAAGAAATTCTCTCTGAGCACATCAACTGTTCTTATATCGAGTATGATAGTTTCATCTCAGCCCACAGGGAGCTTGTCAAAAAAAGTCTGCAGAACATTAGAGACTAGATTTATTTTTTAAAAAAAAGGTAGCCCACCATATTACCTAAAAGGTGAAAGAGATGTAATGGCTTACTTTATATCAATACATCCATAACACAACAGTGATGATGGTGTATCATAAATCCAACCAGGAAATTGGTAATTTTGCATATGGCACAAGGCTTTACTGTCATCAGCAAATAATGCAGGGAATCGTCCTTAAATTGACAATAAAAAATTTAATACCAGGTCACAGAATAGTTTCCACAAGATAGTGAATGATTATAAAACAGCATTAAACAGATTCTGTGTGGCTGATCAAATCTGATACCCTGACATTTGGTCCACCCCACATTTAACAAATATGTTTAAAAGTGGGCCCAAGTACAAAATATGGCTTCTCATGTTTATGCTTTATTTAATACTGCTGCTGCTGCTCAATCCCCGCCCTGGCTGCACCAGCTTGGATTGAGAAGCACTACCTCCAGTTCAGGTCAGTACTAACTTGAGGATCTCTATGTCATCTTACACCCTCATAGTTATACACTGCAGTGACACCTGAACACCTCAGGTAACCTGGAAGTCAAGATAAAAACTGATCCCTAGGCCAGATTCAACCTAAGAGACACACATATGATGCTCCTAGCTAAGCACTGTATGCAGCTCATTGCTCTTCTGTTTCCTTTTCTGGATTCTAGAACTTTGCAGCTGGGCATAGTTTTCATGCAACCTGTAAGAATGCAGCAGTGTTCTAAATCCTCTGTTTTATATGCATAAACAAGAAGTAGGTCCATTCAGTAATTTTTGTCTTTGTTTCCCAAGGAAATGGGGGTTATATAATTAAAGTTAGTTTCCTGCCCCATCCTTCTATTGCTTACAAATTCACTGGCTAATTTAAGCAAAAAATTGACAGAAAGTTTTAAGAACTTAGTATTTTCAGGATTCTATGTTTCATAAAAAATCAGAAAAGACAACACAAACACAGACCCCACCAAACATGGGTACAGACAAACAGCTGATAAATCCCTGCACAGCACACACAGCTGCAGCTGCTTGCTCCCAGACAAACAGCTGGCAGATGAGGACAGAGAGGGAGAACAATCTTGTCAGAAACATCAGAGCGCTCAGGACACTTCAGAGACACTCAGGAAATGCAGGGACAAAATGAAAGGTATTCAAAAGCCTAGATAAATGACAAGGACCTTGGCATACTGCACCAGGAAGGGCAAGTGTTACAGTGGTAGAATCGGGGGAAAATATGGGAAGCCATGTTCATAAGCCTCATTACTCTAGCAATAACTAGATGACAGCAACATCCGGCAATTTTTTCTTCTCTATTAGACTCCTTTAATCTGTAAGGCTCATTATTCTCTTTAATATTACTTCCCAGTTCTTAATCAATGCTGCCATGAGGAACATTATCATGGCAATGTTACAGGATTCTCAGAACTAACTCTTCAACTCTCCCTCCTCCCAATCCCAGCAAACAGCCACAAGATCCCAAGCCAGGGCAGCTGTAGGTGAGAGGATCTCAATCTCTGGTTGCCTACCAGTCTGCATTTACTACTGCTTTCAGTTTGGCCTTACTCTCCACCATATTTGCCATCCTCCCCATTCTGATACTCTCTACATCTGATTAATTTACCCTTTCCCTACAAAAAAAGTGGAAATATTAAGCAATAAATAACCTTGCATCTTAAAATAGAGCTCCTACTTCATATTAGCACTAATTTTGTTTTGGAATAAGAAATAAGAAGTGTAAATACAATTCTTTAATCTCCTTTAAGCCAAAACTTAACCAGTCACATTGCCCTCTGCTCTTTCCTCACAAATGTGAGATTGCCTGACCTATGCAAACTATATACCTGATGTCGTTATAAAGAAATAAAAAAGAACACGTTTTAACATGAAATTAACTTTCTAAAGAAAAAGATGTAATTGTTTCTGCAATCACTAAATCAGGGCTTTGAATTTGGTCACATGAAGAAAAGTCTGTCAGTGATCATAACACATAAGAGTAACAAAGCATTGTCACCGACCAAAATGACAATGGTCATTGGCCATGGCAGATGGCTCCCTGGCTCTCTATGTCACTTGATACAACAAGCCTCACTTTTACAAACACTTTGGGCTTTAAGTGTTAGAACCAGTGTAAACTGGTATGCTGACAAAGTGACACTGGAAACAGTACTTACAGATTTTTAAGAACAGCCAAAAGCACTTATTCGTTGCAGCTAGCAAATCCTACTTTAATTTGAACTTTCAAAATTTTGTGCACTCTTAACATGTCCTGCTTTGAAGGTGTTTTGAACTATTTTATATTTATTCTTCAATCAGAAGTTTATAGTCTTGCTTATTTCCCATGTCTTTACCAAAAAATAAAATCAAAAAGATCTGGACAACTGCAGTCTCTTTAACACTGAACAAAGTATTTTATCTGTTTACTTAAATGCATTTACAAATTTACTTGGACACAATGTAAATTCTGTATTTTGATACTTTAGAAGTCCTGTGGTTTGATCCTGACTTCCAGAGTTAGTATTCACCCAAATAAAAGTCTCATATTTTTATACACTGCTGACAGTACAGTCAAGGCAAGGTACTTTTGCATAAACAGAAGAGAAAGAACACCAGATGAGGAATAAAAATTGTAACAGCTACTAGCAAATCTACAGTCATCAGCTATTCAGTTGAAAACAAAGAGAATGCTGCATGCCTGCTACAGATGACAACAGAAAAATGCATTGCATTTTCTGTCTTGGGGAAGAGTACTAAATCAAAACCTAGCAAGTCACTTTCATGACTGGATTTTTTTTTAATCCTGCCTCACATTTACTGTAAACTAGGCACCCAATTTTCTCAAGAGCTTAAGTCCCATTTTGGCAATTTTACACAAGTTTGTACAAGACAGTTGGGCTATTTCTAAAGTCCAACCCTCATAAGATGTGTCGTATTCTTTCCAAAGGCTAGATTGCTTTATTCATTCAAGAGTTTAACTTTTAAGTAGTAATACCCTAAATCCTCTGAAAATTTAAACATGAATTTCACATTTTGCGAATATTTTCAGATCTAACAAAATCTCACAGATTTCTGGGATAATGCAGCCTAAAATGAAAACAGAAACAGATTTCAAAGGACTGATAATTTTTATTATTTTTTACCAAGCTTGATGTAAAAAGTCCAGACACAGCAGAAATTTCTGCTATCTTCTTGATAATATGAAGAGGGCTTTTCAGCAGAAAAAAACCTAGCCAACTTAAAGCTGGCCAGCTTAGACTCCTGGTGTGCACAGCTTCCAAGACAGGGTGAACACGCAGCTTTGCTTGCGCCGTGCAACTTCTCCTTACAGAGGCCTGTATTACTAATTCAAGGAACCTGACAGCACAGAAGCATCCCCCACGCGAAAGAAACACCAACAGTTTGGGTTCCCCCCCCCCCCCCCC
>NW_020799097.1:99462947-99486595 GCF_003259725.1 Athene cunicularia | reverse complement strand
AGGGAGACGCCCCCGCCCCGCCCCTCGGCGGCTGGTGGTGAGGGGGGGGCCCCGGGAGAGGAGCCCGTCCCTTGCCATGGTTCTGCGCCGTGGGTTTTCTTCCCGAAGCTACGGGGCGAAACAGAAACCAAACCTGTTAAACCGCTCGTTTCAGCCAGGCTGGGGTTCCATAAACATCTCCAGAACTTCGGGCCGTCGGCACCTGCAGTCAAGCGCGCACAGCTTCCTTGTGCTCGCACGGGTACGGCCCCCTAAAAACGCTGGGGAAAAAAAAAAGTATTAACTTCTGCTAAGTTAAGCAGCTGGAAGACACGAAATGTCAACGTTACAATTACCCCTGCAGCCTTTCCTTGCTCCACGCACAGCACAGGTAACACACGTCATCAGAGTGCCGCTGCACCATCACAGACTATTTCTTTTCCTCCCACTGTACCTCTTGACTGACTCGGTGCACAAGACAGATGGCATTTGAGAGTGAATGAGGACCCTGTGGTGAATATACATACCATAAACCTCAGGTATGGTGCCTTCCGCTTCTAATCGTAACATTCTGTAACTGTGCTGTCCAATTTCCTATAGTTTTGGGGGTGTAAAACTAAAATAACATTCTGTCATGTGGAGCCACATTCACAAGCACGCTATGTATCTTCAGAAGGGCTTGACACCTTCGAATTTATAGGAACCTTCAACAAATGCTTTAAGTTAATTTAATGCTAAAAGGGATTTGAAGACATGAGAAGGGATTAATGGATCTGCGGTACTTTACACAGGGAATTTTTTGGGTGGTGGGTGTTTTCTTGTTGAAACTTGGCTATGGCAGGCACCTTCCTGTGGCTACACCTTCTGTTCATTCCTCATTTCCGACCCTCAGGTCCTGCCTCTGTTGCTACTCTTTCCTCTGTCCCACAGGTCCTTCTTGTCCCTTCCATGCCTTTTCCTCAGCTCCCTCACATTTGGACCAGCCTCTCTTCCCCTGGGAGTCTGCAGTTGTTGTCCCACCCACGACATCCTTCTGTGCTCTCCTCCATGCCTCCCAGAAGCTCCACGCAAAAGGAGCAGCACGGTGAGGAGAGGGGACAGGGGCTCGCAAGGCCCCACAGCGTTTAGCACAAGGATCCTGGGCTCCAGAGGAAAGTCTGAGCCAGACCATGCACAGCTCCTCTGAGTAACAGACAAAACAGCCGAGCAGATCGGTTGGGTTATGGATTTTCTATTGCGAAAGACAACAGGATGTACCTAAAACTCTTGCTGTGTAGGAAAGTCCCAACTAGCATTTGGAGTTGTAAGGAAACAGAACACGTTAGTACATGCAAACAGGTTTTTTGGACACATATGGACAGGGCAAACAGGAAAATTTTCACAAGATGGTCAGGAGGAATATCTTTGGTACCACTGAAATCTTTCTGCCAAATGTTAAATCACTGTTCAAATCCAGGAAGCATTAATCTCTTTCAGCCTAGCAGCCTTCAGAAATGTTTTGTCATACGGAAAAATTAATGTGTTTTCTCAATTTCATTCTTCACCTCAGTTAGAAAAAGCAACTTAAAAATGAGGAGTTTTAAAAAAAAAAAGTCAGCTTGAGCAAAATGGCCACCTTGGAAAACACAAGTCCCAAATGAACAGACATTTGTCCAGACAAGAAGCAGCTGTAAAAAGGATCTTAAAAGAGAAAATGTCAGCAAAGCTTAATGGCAAATATATTTCTCTGTACTGGCACTGACATTTACTTCAGATACCCCAATGATTTTCTGTTCGTTCATGGAAAGTGTTCCAGCCCTGAAGTTTTCTGTACAATTTGTCTTGATAGCCATCTTTCTGATGGTATTACTGGATTGAGCACGGGAATGAAGACTCCTGTGGGATCAAATGCATAATTAGAGTTGTTATTATTATTCTCTACCATTTTTTTTTTTTATTTCTCCCCCTGCTTTTGGCAGCATCTCCATACGAAGGAACTACTAGGCACTGATGTCAGCAAAACTTCCCAGTGCACAGACGTCCACCCATACAGAATTCCAGATTCAGTTTCAGAGATGTTTAAAAAGTCATCTAATATTTTTGGAGAGCCTCACATGTCATCACATTTCTATGATTCATGTATGCAATTAACATAGTGGGATGCAGAAGTTTGTATCATTGGACAAACTCTTTTGAAGGGGGAGGAATGAATATGTGATTGTGAATTTGTAACATTATGATTGGAACTCTTAATCCAGGCTTTTGGTTTTAAAAACACAAAAGAAACACATACTTTCTACCAAAGTAGTGATTTGCTGTTTAGAAAAACAGTTTCAGGACACGAGGAACAAACACGTTTCTACATCAACAAAGAGATGGTATGAAAAGTATCTGTGAGGAACCAAAACATGACTTTTCAGAGCTATGCTTAATCAAATCAGTTCTGTTTGTGCTTTAGTTTCACAAGCACATGTTTAAAATTTCTAAGCCTTATTCAAACATCAGACACTCCTGCCCACCAGCATAAGCGTCTCATTTTACGTTACCAGGAGGAACAAATCTTGAACAAACTTTCCAGATTCAACTATTTTTGTTTTGTTCCCATGGTATAATTGTGACAGCATAAGCTACTAGCTTCATCCATTCCCTGTGTGAAGGGAGCATAACTGGTCATTTTGGATGTGTCAGAGGCTTTCTCCTAAATGCAATCGACAATTCATTCCCCTGGAAGCATCTACATGTGATCCTGCAAGTCTGCTATTCGCAGAAAAGGACAGCTGCAACTGCAGCTCAACACAAGACCTTAAGTAATGGTGGTATCAGTAACGTACAAACGTACAAACAATTCACAGGATATCAAGAGTTTCCTACCAAGGGAAGAACTATCACTTGCTGTGATAACAAATTTGCTGACAGCAATACAGCTAACTGACACATACAGGATAAAATTTATCCCGTAAGCCCTAAAGTTTTCAACAAACTACCTACACAAGAGAAACTTCTCCCACTGCACTGATGTGAAGCCACCTTGGCAAATAAAACTGAAAGCTGCTAGAAACTTTGGTGTGGGGGCCATAGGAAGATAAATACATTAAAGATCATGAAGGTCTCAGTTACTGGAAAAACAAGTACTGTAACAGAATATTATATTAATATATGTATGAGATACAGTATAGTTACATAGATATATAATGCAAAATAATTCTAAGACCAAGTCTATTTAACTTATCTTAGTGCCATTGTTTATACATTGTTTTGGTGTGTTCATTATATAAGAATGTTTACCTTTTTTCAAGTAGAACTCTGCACTGATTTTTTCTCAAAACCAGCAAATATTTCCTGTAAGATTCCCTCATAGCTCTAAGTTATCTGATCCTTGTTATAAACTGCTTCTTTGCACATCCATGCCAAACCTATTTGGATGTTCTCTTCCACCTTAGCCATAACTTTAGTATTAAAACAGATATGATTAAAGAGCCTATGCTTAATGAAGACATAGAACATATGAAAACCATAGCATATGTTAATTAAAAGACTAACTGAAGGATTAGAAAACACAGGCTATCAATAACCAGAAAGGTTGAAGTCCTAGGTTAGTAATCTGCTAATTAAGATGCCAGACAGATAAGCTATCTATAATTGTCATGATGTGAACAAAATGAGTTCACAATTAAACAAACAGTGGAAGAAAGCTTCAAACAGCTGGATGTGTATTTCCCAGTGGAATGTTGCCATTTCATTCAGATGTAGGTACTTTGCAGAAACAGTGATTTCACTGAAATGCCATTGTGGAGGGTGGTGAAATTAAGAGCATATGCAAGCTCTTTCATTATAGAAAAAACTTTTAATCTCAAGCCTTTTACTTCATACTATATTTTAATATACTATTGACATTTAAATGAACCATCTTGATTTTATCAATATAAAATCTTTCAGTTAGAAAACACAACCCTTTGTTGGGGTGTGTGTGTGTGTGTGTGTGTGTGTGTACCTGCACCTCTGTGTGTGTGTGTATGTGGTTGTATTTCAGTCTGGAATGAAAACAGATTTTGAAAGAATTGATCAAAGCTCCCACAAAACTGAAAACCTGCTTTTTTTAACCAGGAGCCTTACAAAAGTCCCAGCAGGGAAGCAGAATGATGTGCAGTTCTATGGTATTCTGCCCTTGCAGATTATTTGTAGGAATGCAAAAAATTCTGGCACAGCAATGTTGAAACAAAGAGACAGACAAACTCAAAAGCTCTCACCCATAATGTTGAAGTTAAAATATGAACTCTGAAACATCTTCAAGAGATATCTCCCAAAGATATTATTGCTCCAGTAGATTAAAAGATGGCTAAGAGTTATTAACGGTGCTGTGCCTTAATTGATTTGGGATCAGTTTACAACTTTCCCTAAGATTTTTTGGCAGTAGTTTTGTGAACACTGCCAATCAGATTTGCAATTTAACGTCCATCCAGATTAGTTTCTCACACAAAGCGTCGTTTATTAGGACATTAAATACCTGACCTTTCAATATTAATGTTCACATGATCAAGTTGTTGGCACTAAGTGAATAACCTGTGACTCTTACTTAGCTTCTCATAGTTTTTGAAAGCTAGGAAAGACAGCCTGGGCCCTCTGACAGAAATTGTGTAGCTACATCTGGTAAGAGCGATCTACCAGATGCCCTCAAGTCTGCAGTTATTGGAAAAGGATCATAAACCTGCCTCTTAAAGCAAATGATTTGGCCAAATACCACTCGGTATGTAACTTTGTATTCATGAATGAATGATTGAGAAACTGGAAAAGAGTATTTCCAGCAGCACCTTCCTTCTGCCAAAGTTGGGACTCCACAAGGTAAGATTTCTAACTAGGATACAGTCAGAAAAGGTCCTGTGAGCTAAGGCAAAAAGCAAGGATTTTTGTTCAGTTTCACATTGTTAATCTATGGGCAATGCATCTGCCACAGAAATAAAAACTGAAAAATAAATAAAAACGTGATTTGGGTGTCTAATTATTCTAGGTGATGTTCAGTTAGCCATGAGTCACATGCAAACTTCAGAGCTGGATGAATTAGATAACGACTCTTACTGGTACACTCATAAAACTTAAATGGCTCAATTACTAATGTAAACATTATTCTAGTGTGTTGCTTTGCACTGTTCCAAAACAAAAACATCATAAAGATACAGCTAGGACTGTTAAGCGCAATTCCAAAGAAATGTGCCTATCAATGAGCATGTGTGCTCATATAAACCACAGAAATCACAAACCAAAACTGTGCCAAAAAATCCTGTGCCAAATTAATTCAAAATCCATGTGGACATGCCAGTTTTCCATGAGAAGCTGAACTAATAGAGCGGGTTTCCTGTGTACCTAGTTCTTCACCTCTTACCTCCATCCCTCTTCAGTGGGACATCCCTAGATCACTCCCATCACATCCTCTGTTACACCCTTGCAATACCAGCACACGTTGCAATTATTCCAGAGCTTTGCACATGCTGTTTGAACAGCCACAAAGCCACTGAACAAAAAGTATAAATGATGAATTGTCATAATTGATTAATTCTCTTGACCTTTTCTTCAATGGGGGCATGAATTTCATTCTCTTTCCTCTATACAGAAGTTAGTCTCCACGAAACTAGAAGGAACTTAATTATTTCTGAGACCCTGTTGAACTTGACCAACCATTTCAAAGCTGAAGCTTCCCTCAGCTTGACAGGTAGAAGTATTTGAAAAAGAGCATGTTCACATGAGCCTCATTTGCTTGGCAAATCAGGCTAAAAATCTCAAAGCCCAGCCAATGGCCTACACAACTCTGGCAAAATATTAAAAATGAGCCATTCAGCTACACTTGCAAAAGAAAACATGCAATTTAATACAAATTAACAGCACACACCCGCCCCTTGCTTTTTCAAAGGCAAGCATCATATATGAATCTCTAAACATACAAGTGGATAGGAATTACCGTACTTTCTTACAGAACAGCTATAACTATTATATAATAATAGTTATATATACATTCTCCTAATTAGAGAAACCATAGCATACAATAATGATATGAAAATAAGCCAATACAAGGTATCAACAAACAGCCATTCTGGAAGTCGTGTCTATTTTTTAAACGGAATAAATCATCTTCATCAAAAAGCCATCAAAGTTAATAGGATGGAACAAAACCAAATTCAATTTCCGTTATTCATACTTAAAATATTAAAAGGGGATGGGAAGACATGATCCAGCTCTCCTGGAGGGCTATTTTTAGAAAAAAACAAGATCCTGCATGCTCACAGAACCTACTGGTCTTGTTCATGCCAGCACAAAATAAATGACCTTGCTCTCATGACCTGATCTGATAGAGATGAGAGGCTGCAAATGGTTTAAATGGAGGCTGAGCTGCATCAAGCTGTAAAACCAGAGCATACACAGAGGCAAAGCTGTCACAATGTTGGCTACTAAAGCATTTTAATCTCAAATTACTTGAACAAGTACGAAGGTTTTTCTGTCAGGGTGTTCTTAAAGCTCACCAACTGGTGCTGAGAACACGAGTGTGGGAGAGATTTGCCTCCCTGTGGCCCAGGTAGCTCATAAAAGTGGTACAAGCTTAGGCGGCGGTGGCAGCACAGGGAGTTAATTGTCCTCCCAAGGAAGGGGAAATGATAGCAGATTCACAAAGTGGTTTACGGTGTTAGTTACTTACACCACGTTAGTCCTGTTTTATTGACTAGCCCTGGCCAAATCTACCCACAGTTGCTGTTCTTGGCTAACCTTGACAAAATCATTCCCGTTGCCATGAAACAGCTTCCTTCGCTCTCACTCTTCATCTCCCTCTAGTGCCTTTAGTGCGCTCTCTGATCCACTGCTTTGTTCCTTTGCCCTCCCACCTCTAACCTGCTTAGCTCGAAGCCGCCACTTCTGGATTGCACGGAGTACTTTTGTGTAGCTGCTCTGCATGTAAAGGAGGAGAAACTGGTCTCTGTAGAGAAGGATGACAGTATCTATTAACAAAAGAAAGTGCTTGACAAACACTGCCCCCTTAGCAACCGGATAAGGCTGTAGCCATAGCCAGACCTCTTAGGGTGTCTCTAGAACGAACTGGTATTCTTAACCATTCCTAGTGGGAGGTTTGTGCAGAATACATAATCTGCATTTAATTTCTTTCTAATTGCAGTGATTTATTTTGTATATGGTCCTGCACAGCTGAGAGCTCAAGCCTGTGGAGTACTCAGTACTTTCCTATTGGACTTAGCTCCTGGGAGCAGCATTGTAAAAATTATTTTTAAAGTCGTAAGGGTTCCAAATGCATCCATCTAATTTCACGCTTCTTTTTACTGATATAAGATTTAGCATGCCTTTTAATTATTTCAACTATTCCAAAGGTATACAGTAACATATGATCTACTCTGATTTTTGGACTTAGCAGAGCTGTTCTTAATGCTGTTTCTGAACATATGTTCTGTTCTTACTTCTAAAATAACTACCAGAATATGTCATTCATTCTGATGGCAACACAAATATTCTATTGATACATTAATGACACTACTGAATCTAAAGAAACATGTTTACTATAATGTATGCAACCTGCAGAATTGTTAAAATCACTGTTAAATGCAGGAGCCTATTTAAATACATTTTCTGATTAACATTTCTATTGCCTTACTAAAAGAACTCCTTCCATGAAAAAAAAAAAAAACAAACCACATTAGGTGTAAACTGAAAGTATAGTCCTGGTTCTTTTAAAGATTACTCCTTTATACAATTACAGCAAGATTAAGAATTCTACAGAAGAGCTGTAGAGTCACAAAGTTAAAGTATTAGTACTTGGGCTTTATCTACATCTTTTAAGGTAATTAATAAAAAGCTACTGAATTAGTCCATTAAAACCATTTTGTATTTGCTAATTTAAGCACGTGATTTTGAAAATTGCCCAACTTTCAGTCTAGCTGTTATTTAGCAGAAACTTCCACAGATTTCTGAAATGCAAATATTCCTCAATGGAGAACTTCACAGAGGCAGAAAAGATATAAAAACCAACTTCAGTAACAAATCAATCTGAGGTTAGTTTGTAACTGAAGTGTATAAAACAAGCTGTTTAAAAACCAATTAGCTAACCTGTTTTCTCCTTCCCCAAGACCCAGCTTCTTCCATTAGAAGAAACAAAGTCATGTATATTGTAGTCTGATCTCCTTAATTCCCTTCCAGCCTGAATCCTCTGATCCTACCAATACCCCATGGTAAAAAAGAAGTCAAATACTGCAAACTTACATTTAACTGAGGAGGTTGTCTACAGAGAAATAGCTCCAACCAGAGAACAGCAGCTAAGTAAACATGATTCCCCTGAGGATGTTGGCACTAGGCAGAGCTGCCAGGGCATGATGGCACTATAGCGGGATTGGTTTTGTAGAGGATTGGATGAGGTGTGTTTGTAATGTGCAGAAACATATGACAGGGACAGTAACACTTTAGCCATATAGCTTTAAAACCTTTTTTTTCTGACTGATGTGAGTTTGACTTTAGCAAATTTACTTTAGCCATCCAAATGTTTTTCACAAAAAGGTGTATCTTAATTTCTCTGCTTTTCCAAAAGCTTAAGGTAGACATATTGAAAGGAAGCAGTATTTAATTTCAGATGTATTAAATGTCCATGTAGTACTCACATCTTTTCTAAGAGAGGCAGATACACAAGTACCTTTGGGAAAAAATGTAATGGAAAATTCAAAGGAAATGTGAAAAGTATTCACAAATCCACTACAAAACTTAAAAAAAAAAATCTTAAAAAAACAAGTTACTGTGCTGGGGGTTTTTATTACAATATTGTTAAAACTGTGAGGCAATGGCTGTCTAGAATAGTGCTGTCTAACTTTCTGCCTTCTTTGTCCCTTTCCAATATTAAACTTATTTTTCATTCTTTCCAGCTACATGTATCCCCGCATCTGGAACCTCTCCACTACTGATCTCAATCTACACAATTACTTTGCCTTGGCAATGCTTGTTGGCTTCCAAAATTGTTTTCAGTCCAAGAGGTGGTCCAAGTGAAAGCTGTATTCTCCACCACCATTTTCTATGCCAATTCTCCCAAAGTCATTGGTCTTTGTTGATGGTTATTACCCTTGCACGTTTTTCCCTCTCCTCTACACACACTTAGTGTCCTCAGTAGGTCATTCTTTGGCTCTGCGTTTCATTTGAACCTGCTCCCAAGCCTCACCTTTGACATTCTTCCAACTGTAGCCTGTGTGACTCTCCAAAGGAGAAAAGTACTCCACTGAATTATACCACTATAGTTTAGGACAGGATCTGGTCCTTCTTTAAATTATTTAATGTGATTAATCATTTGTTGCATAACAGAATATTTTAGTCAAAGGGAAATCAAGTTCCTTTGGTTGTATCTTCATTGTACTGACCCTCACAATACTATTACAAGGTAACGAAATGAAATGTCCTTTATTTTACAGATAAATAACAGTGATATAGAAGCTGTAACCACATTGCTCAATGAAACAGGACCAGGGGCTGTTCTGTGGCTCTGAGGTCAGTTGGCACAGCCTGGATGTCTTTACACTGTGCGTGACCCTGGGTTATATTTTGGTCTCGTGAAGTGCTTCTGTGGTCCTAAGACATTGTTACTGTATACATGATTTTTTTCTATTCAGAATGTCTCAGATAATGTAAGAGCTACATGAAGTCCATCAGAGTGCATATGTATGGCACTTATTAATACGTGGGTAGGTGTTGCATGCTATTTGGCATGGTACGATGGCACAAAGAGGTAGTTAAGGGTGAAAACTGTGGGGAATGCACTGGAGAACTATGTAGGGTACAGGGACCTGGTAGAGGTTTTTCTGTGCCACCCAGAGGCAAGAATTTTGGTATGACAAATGGCTTACAAACTTTTTGTGAGGCTAAGGAGTGGTCTTCCCTGAAGCAGAGTTTTATTTCCATTAAAATAAACATACTAGGTTATCTAGATGTACTACAGTCACTTTGCCCAGCCATGAAAATCCAATGGAGTAGATTTTTCTTACACTAATCAAATGCAAGGTGCATCTCTAGTATGTAAACTTACACATGACAAGTTGTATTTCAGGGTATGGATAACACAATGACACTGGGACTAGCCAATTCATAACATGGAAGGTGACACCACTGTAAAACAATTTGGCTTTTTTCATTCTCCCTGTGAAAAAGTTGCTTCCATAAGCCATTAGGGAGTTTAATTTCAAAGAGATCTCATCTTTGGCAATGTTTCTCTGGTGGCTTAGTTCCCTTGGGCAAGTATTTTTTTATGAAAAGTGCACTGGCATTTCTATTACATGTCTCTAGCCTAAAATATGGTTTGAAACAGAAACAAATACTCATTTTGCTATTAAAGTAAGTTGATAAGATTCACAAATCATGAACTGTGAATTAATATACAAACTGAAGTAATGAACTTACAGAAATGCATAGACTTACACTAAATGAATTCATATACAAACTGTAAACAGAGATAACATATGGGGCCTGATGTTGCATGGAAACACCCAACTATATGTTAACATTGCTATCACAGACAAACAGAAATTCAGCATGTTCAATCTAGCAGACCAGTGCCATCATTTAATCCATGCAAATGACTAGTACTACTAGACCTTTTCCTTGGTACAGAGTACAATTCTCTTAGTTAAGGCAAATCTGCCTAAATCTAAACAGCCAGGATTCAAACAGAAGCTTTTTGCCACCATGATAGCATAGCTGCTACGAATGTAATTTACTGTTTCAATAATGTTCACCTATTAAACGAAGTTACTGAAGCAGTGGGGCTTTTTTGTCTTCTCATACTCCCTCAATTATAAAACGTGCCCATTAGGATTATTTCTTCCCACTGGTCACCAGCTTTATAAAACTACCCTGCTTCATTTTATCAGCATACTGAAACTACAGCTCTCTGAAGTCAAGGCTGTTGCATCAAACGAGAATTAGGAAACTAATTGCCTTTTGCAATAGTGACACAATAGAGGACAGCTGGTCACAACAAAATCACGACATACCCTCCTGCCACTCATAATTAACTTTTCCTTGGAATGAGAGGAACATGCTGTCCTGTTCCAAAAATAACAGTGTGCTTGGTTGTGAGCCAGAATCAGTGATAAATACATTTCTGATTACAGCCAGCAACTTAATTTACAAGCATCTGATTAAAAAAAACCCAAACCAACCAACAAACAAAACCCAACCTTACAGAAAATGCAGCGATATAAACAAGGCAATTGTGATCTAATGCACTGAGCACAAGGCTGGAGTCATAAGACTTGATATTCCCACTGCTGCCACTAACCTGCTGTATAAGCATGAGCAAGTCGTCTATCTCAGTTACTTTGAGCTGGTAATTAGCTACCTTTGGACACAGCTTAGAGATCAAGGCTTCAGCTGTGATCTATGAATAAAGTGTCCTGTTTATATAGAAAAAGTTTCCATAATTTTAAGGAAACATTTAGAGTTTCAACGGCTGAAAGTCCTTAACTGAACTATACCTTGTCTGCAGGTATTTATACTGGGGAATTTTAGCAGAATTACATACCCACGTGATATGATTAAGGCCAAAGGAGTGGAGATAATCCAGATTTATGCAAAATATTATGATCCATGCTGTATAAGTTCCACTCACAGGTTTTGCCACAAAATACACTGGTTTTCTAAAAGTCTGCATGTGTTTCAAGCCAGCATATTACAACCGTATGAGACCAGTCAGATCAGCAAAATTAATATCATTTATCTTCTGAGTTAATGATCAGACATTTATTTTTAAAGATAATGTACTGCTCTGTGTCCTAATGATCCAGCAATACGTGACTGAACAGAAATATGCAATTATGTGCTGATGTTCAGTAAGCAGAGAACAGTCCTGAGTGACTCCAGTGACAAATGTATCATTGTAAAAAAAAAAAAAATGCACGAAGGCATAACTTCAAAATTAAATGCCAACCTTCTAAAACTTTCTACTTCTGAAAAGGAAATAAGCAAACATTTGCCCTCACTGCCTGAGAATGACCATATAACCTTTTTAGTAATAACTCCAGCGGGGTGAGCCTTTTAGCACTCCATTATTTTGGCTGTGCAACTTTACCTATAGTATCTTGTTTTCCATTGCCTATTGAGTTGCCAAATTTAAAACATTTGCCCAACGTTTTCCATCTTTAGTCTCAGCTTTAAGAGTAAGATTTTGGAAAGTTTAGACAAACTTTCTGCTGTTTGTGAGAGCATGCTTAGGGAAAAAGATTGTTTCACTAACATCAACCTATTAACATCTACCTTTCCCCTGCCTATTGGCTCTACTACTTCCTTGGTTCAGTACAGGGATTTTTTACAAGCCGAAGTCTAAATCCAACATACTTTTGTGGTACCCTGTGGAAGCCACAGTAAACTACCATTTGCACAGAAGGAGCAGAATCTGGAAGTTTGCTCTGAAAATGTCAGTGCATTTCATTAAATGTGCCCACATCGTTCTGAAGTAACCAAAGGCACCAAAACACATGAGGAATGGATCTCTGCTTTCCTGGTGCAATCTTGTTTTCATTGGAGCCTTCTGATTCAGAGCACAGACTGAACAGAGCTCTTAAGTCAGAATCACGCTTATTTTTTTAAGGAAAGTCTCTCTTAAATCTAATGTCCTTTATTCCAGAAACTGTAAGATGCACACTGTAATAAATGAGGAGCTGTAGGGAGAGAACAAAAAGTTTTCTCAATAAAAAAACAGGCAGACATTGGAGAGCTGTGTTTTATTGCCAGCTCTACCACACGCTGCTCATGCTATGCTAGACAAATCAACATTTTTTAGACAGATATTCCTTATACAGATGATAAGAGAAAGAAAACATAAAGCTCATGTTTTGTTTTAAAATTGTTTGTCAGAACAGTTTTTCATGGGTTATCTTTCCAAATTTTCTCAATTTCAAAAACATTTTTAAAAACAATATTGGAAAAGATTGTTTGGGGTTTTTTTATGCTTTGGATAGGAAAGAGACAAGGAGAGAAAGAAAAAAAATGTTTCACTTTCATATGTGCATAAATTAAGATCATAAAGCAAAAAAATTGAAAGGATCTGACTTTCAAGCTTTCAAACGCATTATCCCATCTGGCTTACATTTTGCCCAAAGAAATAGATTCTGCTGTCTGGGGACAGGGAGAGAACAACACTTCGGAAGCATGTTCAGCAGAGTATAACCAGGCTTTGACCTGTGAAGCTGTGCTCCTACACTGAACCATGATGACAGTACAAAAGAGTGCGTAGGAAGCAAGAGGAGGTGTACGGTTGATGAATCCATGCCAGTGTCATTCCACTGGCAAAATCCCCTCTCGGGGAAGGGAAGCTGTTGCAGAAGCTCCTGCACGCTGGAGGCTGCAGCTGTGTGCATGGAGTATTTATGCTAATTTTCCCCAACCTGGGAAATGATCAGGGGCGGCTTTATCACCAACACAGTATATACCTCTGCTAAACGCTCCCATTCTTGCTTGGGGCAGTGAACAGAATTAATCTCCAAGAACAGAATCTATTAATATGAATGGAGAGAAATTATCAGTTTATTTGCTACCACACAACTTGGAGATACGAGTTTTTCTACTGCGTTTTAAGGTTCTGTTGCCATAGTAGGCATAGAAGTTCAGAACAGTGAATTGCTGTTCACAGAGGGACTGGCTCTGCAGAGTTACAGAACAGTAGTTCAAAAAAGGACATAAAGGCAATTACAGAGGCTGCAGAGAAATTAAATAATTTTTCTTCTATCACAATGCTTGCAGTTTCTGTTTTGACACTGGTGGCACAAGAATAATGCCAAGGAAAGAGATTTAATCTACATTCAAAGAAATGTGATTTTAAAAAGACAGATCAAACCAAATTCTCAATACATGGTGACAGTGTTCTCAAAATCAAGGACTGCTTCATGTAAAAATAGTCACGGATTAGACCTACCTCCTGAATTTTATCCTAGGATAAAATTTTATAGACCTACAAAAACTGATATATTTTTATGTAAAAAAGAAAAAACTGTTTATCTGATAGTTCTCATTCAAGGTAATTAGTGCATATAACAAGACACTATGTCTTTAGATGCTGCTTTCTTTTGAATCCTCTGTTACATAGCTTTATAAAGCTAATTTCAATGCCTGGCAAGCCAAGAGAAACTGCTATTGGGGGACCCTTTTACAGCTTGGGGAGACAAAGTTAACACACACGTAACTTCTAAGTACTTACACAGGGAGTCCATTTGCAAAAGAATTACATCATGCTACATTCGACTGTGCTTATTCTTCTAGAGCCCAAGCCAAAAGATCTTGTTCACCCAATGCTCGTTAAAATTTTGAATCTTTAACAGAAGAAGGATGGGATCATTACTATAAAATGATAAAAAAACATATAGACCTTTGATTCTGGATATATTTTGCATCACTGAAGGTAAATCTGCTTTGCAAAAGCAGAATGAATATGTCTTTATATCTCTGCCAACACCCACCTTAGTTTAGTGCTGCTAACAAGAGAGGCTATCACAAACACTGTGGTTTGTAATATAAGAACAAAAACCTCCTGGGTCTCTGGGGTGGGGAACTGCAGTAACAATTATCAGCTTCCAATCTTTGTTCTCGTGAACTGATGCAGTGACACATATTTGCATTTCTCTGATAGCAAATGATAGGGCATGCTAATAGCTATTTAATAGCTGAACAATTATTTAAATTCAGGTTAACCCTAATTACATTTTCTATTAAATCCAGGGAGTCATTTCCCCACCTCCAATGGAAAGAACCACATGGTGAGGCTTACATGAAAAGAAGGGTCTCTTAAAGCTTTTCTTATCCCAGTTCCTGAGGGGGGAAGTCCTGCAGAAGCTGTGGCTTTTGAGTTCTTGCCTCTTTTCCCAGTCCTGGGAAGCTAAAGGATCAGAAAGCATCAGGACAATAACTGTCCTAAAGCAACAATATTTAGCTTTGCTGATCCTCTTTGGCCTGACAGCCCACTGGACATCTTCACCTGACCCAACCAATAAAAATAACCCATGGCCCAAACTCTGCTGTAAAAGCTGGGTGCAGGGCAATTAGCAAGACTGCAGGAGAGAGCATACCACTATCTTTTTTTTTTTTTTTTTTGTGGAAACTGATATGACCTGATGAAACTGATATGAAACAGCTGAACATGAGCCAGCAGTGTGCCCAGGTGGCCATGAAAGCCAGCAGCATCCTGGCTTGTATTAGAAATAGTGTGACCAGCAGAAGTAGGGAGGTGATAGTCCCCCTGTACTCTGCACTGGTGAGGCCACACCTGGAGTGTCCAGTTTTGGGCACCTCAATACGAGAGATATCGAGGTGCTGGAGTGAGTGCGGAGGAGGGCAACGAACCTGGTGAAGGGCCTGGAGAAGAAATCCTGTGAGGAGGGATTGAAGGAGCTGGGACTGTTCAGTTTGAGGAAGAGAAGGCTGAGGGGAGACCTCATCACTCTCTACAACTACCTGAAAGGACGTTATAGAGAGGTTGGTGCTGGTCTCTTCTCACAGGTAATTAGTGATAGAACAGGAGGGAATGGCTTTAAACTGCAACAGGGGAGGTTTAGACTAGATATTAGGAAAAAAAATTCACAGGAAGAGTGGTCAGACAGTGGAATAGGCTGCCCAGGGAGGTGGTGGAGTCACCATCCCTGGATGTGTTTAAGGGTCGTTTAGATGAGATGCTGGGGGATATGGTGTAGGGGAGAACTTTGCAGAGTAGGGCTGATGGTTGGACTCGATGATCCCAAGGGTCTTTTCCAGCCTGAATGATTCTGTGACCCTTCAATGGAAAGCTGCTCAGGCAATACCACATCCCCAGTGCAGAAGATGTCTGTGGAAGTGTTATCTCCTAAATGGCATGAGGAAGCCAACCAACCCAGAGGACCTCTTCTGCTGAGCACAGGTGGGAGGGATCTGCTCTTCAGACTCCCTTGTTTATTTTTGTTCAGAAAAGAAGAAACAAAAGCATCTAAGTAAAAACTACTTCCCTCTGCTTCCCCCCAAAAGATTAAATGATTCCCTCACATCTTCTGAAATGTCAGCCTTGGTTCTTCTTTACCCTCTAATTACTTTATTACTAATGGATAGTTATTGAAACCCACACATAGTTAATCTCTATTATGTAAGTAAAGGTTTTATTTGGGAAACCTTGAGACAGTGTAATTGGAAATGCAGCCATTGTTCATTCTTACTGTTGACTAATTTCATTTAGCTTTAAACGTGTGATTAATTTTAGTACTATGGGAAATTAATTATGTTTGTGTTCTAATGATCAGTATTAACCTAATTAGTGACCATGAAAATTCCCAAGCAAAGCACTTAATTATGTTAGAATTAAGATTGTAAATATATTCCTAACGGAAAACTTCCAGTAAAACACTGATGTGCTCAAAGGCTACAACCATAAGAAAACATGCAGCATTTGTAAAATGACTTCCATAACTGCACATGAGGTAACAGTGTTTGTAATATGATGTTAGAAACGTATCCATACCATCACAAGTAAGCTCTGAAATACTTAAATCAATGTTTTTAAGCTTCACTTCATCAGATATAGTAGAATCCTTTTCAAGAAACAATTTCTCTAATACCCAGACAGAAGTAGTACCCTGTCCCTATCACCAAGGCCACTGAAAACCGTCTTGGGACAGGAAAAAATCCTTCCCTTGACCTACTTGTCATTCACGTGCAATCATTTTCCTGCTAATAACCCCTGAGTGTCCACTTCCAGGCCCCCTCCCATTCACTCTGTTTTCCACTCTTCATGTTTTCTGTAGCATTTTTATGCACAGCAAGTAATTCGTAAAGGAGCTGCTGCACCCTGGAAAACACCTACCAGAGATGCAAATTAGATTGGTAGAACAGAAAACACCACTGACAACTGTTTTTGCAAACAAAAGGACAATCTCCAAAAAGGCAGCATTATCTTCTGTCTTCCAGGAAACATATGACATTCCTAACCTAAGCACAAGTTTATATTAAAGAGCTTGTGTATACAGTGCCCACAGAAAATATCTTAAGTCCTTTATTTTTTTTTTGTTTAAAAAGTTATGCTGTGCTGTGTTATTGTACACAGCCTTTCTTGTAATTAAATACCACCAAATAAACGAAAGAATCATTAAAATTACCCTGGAATGTTACAGTTATTCATACCTGAATCTGACCCTCCTTTCATTTACTTTGTTATAAAAAGCTTTCTTTTACATTGTTGCAAGCACTATCCCAAGTATAAGCCATTTTGTAATACAGGGAACATACTGCTCAATATAATTCCCACAGGCTGCCTATCATTTCCAGGTATTGGGATCATTGCTATTGAAGTATTTATTTAAGATAAAAGCTTTGTATTGAATTAGAAATCGATCTTCCACTTGATCGATCAATACAGATAGTATGGTTTATGTATACAGGTCTCTTTGGAATGCTCTTGCATCTGTATGCTGCTCAGAGTGAGTGAATGAACCTTTCCCAGACAGGCTGAAATAATACTTAGAAATACAATTCCCAGCTTTTGTGGGGCTCAAGGTGAATGGGGCAAGCACTAAGTCTCTTGTCACCACCCAGCTCTTGGTTAAACAATTTATCTCAGTTACCAACTGTATGCAAAGAGTGCCAGAAATGTATCAAGACAGTATTATATCTTATTAATTATGTATTGTCTCCAAACACAATACAGTTCATGAGGTCTAAAACACAAAGCAGAAAAATAGAGAATGTGTTCCTCCAGAGCCACACCACATCGTATATGCACAAGACAGAGATTTTCACTCTGAAGTGAATCCTTGTCTTTCCTTGCAACTTTTTCCCTTTTTATTTTATCCTACGGTTTCTAATCAAAGTTACATATTAAAAACATAGAGACAACTAATCCTTTAAGGAATTAGTGGGTGTGAGATCCTGAGGAGATGCTGGCTCCAATAAACGATGGTTTACCCTGTGAAAGAATTTGTGAGGAACGTTTCTAGTTTCTTATTTATTTACATCTACATTAGCTATATTACATATGCATATGTGCCTGAGCTCCCCTCTCCCAGATAGTAAACACACCTGCACTCCTCAGTGATACTGAAGGTGTTTATATATGTGGATTCATTAATGGATGGCTGCATTCCAGTGGATGCCATGGGCTGTTTACTGTTTTGTCTTTTGCTCTACTAGCTTCAATACCTTGTGACAGCATATCACTGATGGTAACATTAATGCTAGAACTGTCCCAGGCTGAAAAGATCTCTAGTAAATGCTTTATGGAGCACAAGAAATAAACAAGTCTTAAAATAGTACTCCAGTATTGGTTTCTGGGGACTGATGTCTTAAAAATCTATCAGTTTTCAATAACCCAGAGTATCCTGCAAAATATACCTATTTCCAGAGGCTCATATCAGACTAATCTCTACATACACAGAGGATTTTTCAGTCACCTTTAGGTACTACTAGTTGAAATCCATGCTTTGGAAATAAATTTACCCTGACATGGAAAGCCTGGATTGTTTTTTTTTCAAACATGCAGAACACAAAAAGCTGTAGGTACTGTGTAGGCAATTCACTTATGCAGTAAATGTGTTTGCTATCCTGGCTTTTTGAAAACCAAGAGGTTAGGTCATTAATCATTTTTAAAACTCATTATCATGATGAGAAATAAAGGAAAGTCAGCTTTTTGGACTGATAGAGATTTATTAATGGAAAGCTTTTATTGCTATATACTTAATTTTGAAGCTACTGACATGAAATGTTCTAAGTGCAATATATGACTGAATTAAAATTTAATTTTAGATAGTGCCAATTCCTAAAACCCCAGTCTGCCTCCTTCAATCACACTCTACAAGTTCAAGTACCAGTTTGACATCAGCACAGCATTTGTATGAAGCTCACATGCACAGGTCTAAAAAGAAAATCCTCCAAACTCATGAAAAAATGGTTTCATGTTTGCTCACACTAAACTTATAGAGTTAATTAAGACTACATTGAAAATATCAGTAATAAATTCATAATTACACCTTGGAAATGTTAACTACAGCATATCAATTTTTGTGTTATTTATCATTATGAAATATCTCTCACTTCATTTTCCACAACCACAAAAACTGTAATGTCTAGACTCTAACATTTTAAATTCAACTTATATGTCCAAAAATGGATGAATACCACATGAATAACTAAATGCACAAACAAAAAATGGGAGGGTTAAAGGCATTATGGAGCAATGCAAACACAGAGACAAGGTACAAGATATGGGACCTGACCTTTTGTCTTTGTTCAAAAGAATTTTTCAGAGGGAAACAGGGTTAATACAGTAAATGCAGTACAGTCTCAAAGGAGTGTATTCCTCCTCTGGACGTCAATGTATCTACTCTGATATATTAAAATAAACCTCTGCTTGCTACTGAACACAAAATTGAGCACAAACATGCAAAGGTAGTCTTGTGTCACCCTGCTTAGAGAGAGGGAATGAATGGAGATATGTTCAGGGACACAGCTAGGAAATTTTTGGGCCCCACCAAACCAACTACTTGTTTACCTTTTCAAGGCCATTTGCAATGCGAGTAACTTAAAACATCTCTAAATTATTCAGGGAGACTAGACCTGCACACAGCTGACACACAACTAGGGAGCATTAAGCTTACCTTTGGAGGCTTTCTATAGCTAGGGCATGGGGTGTCTAGCAGGACTGAATCATCAGGACTGTCAAGCTGCTCCTCTTCTCGTGAAGTCCATGGGCCAATTCAGAGAGGAAGCTGAATGCTTTCCTGTATAGCAAGAGTTTCAAAAATAATTTTGCACTTCACAAATTAAAGCACAGTTATTTCTAACTGTGAAAAGAATGAATTTTTGCCAAAGAAAGGCAACAAGTTGAAGATGTTTTTGAATGGTTTTATTCTTTCATCCGATAGAAAGAACAGCTTTTGAAATTAATTCCACCATTATTTGGAACAAACCCAAACAAATATAATGGTATATATAAATTCACCTTTGAGTCAGCATCTCGTGTTTCAGCACTCCTAGTCACAGCATCTTTCAGAACAGTACATCATCCATATGTTTCATACACATCTTTTACCTTCTCAGTAAATCAAAAGATAGATGCTAAAATCCAGAATGCCATCTTAAAAATTTCCTTGTTTTTTTAGCAGGTTTTATTGATATTGCTGGTCAAGCATATTTTGTAGTGGGAGATGGCAACCTCTCCTTTATAATTCAGACAAACAATTAGTAGGAAATAAGAAAGAGGTTATCAGTCAAGGAACATTTGCAGCAAACAGGAGTATTCTAAACTAATAGTGAAAAACAGATGCAATAAAGAAGAATAAACACCTTTTCACTATAATTTGAAGTATGAGAGGCAGGAAGGTATCACATGAGTCCCAGTCCCTCAGAAACCTCAAAATGATGCCTTTGTTTTAAAGAATAATGGGTGGGGTTGGGTAGGGTTTTTTTAATGGTGTTTTTTTTGGTCAGGATTTTTGCCACTGGGAAAAAAATTCTCAAAATAAGGTTTCCCATAAAACATATTTACTTGATCAGTAGCTAGAAGAAAATGGAGACCAGACAGGAATCGTTATGGATGTACACAGTAACTGGTATCTTTGTGAGCTTTTTAATCCTCATCCTTTGAACTTTTATTTAGATTAACTCCTTCAGATTAAAGGAGCATAACTGACATTTTACTAAATGTCATATGGTGCATGATCAAACCCTTTTACTCTGTAACACTCAAATCACAAACATTTATAGGCTTCAGGGCGGTAGCTGCCAATTTACCTGTGACGACTATGATGCACACATCCATATGCATAATAACTGCATTATTGCATGTCTCAGGAGTCTCCCAGAACAAGTGATGACATTCAGTCCTAAACCACCCCCACATCCCACTAATGTTATGACCCCTCGTTTTTATTGCAAGAACATAGTTAGCTGATAAAGCAAAATTAAGAGAATGAGAGCACAGAGTCATTTGCATCTGGAGCTTGATAAGAATGTTGTGCCAGGTAATTCTGTATGCTTGTTTGGGGGTTTCTTACAAAATTGATATGAGCACCACAAGCTGAGTTAGAGTGAGCTAATCATGCTACTACTCCCACTGACTTTCAACTGAATTTGAGTATCCACAGCCCTACCAGACCTTCAGAATCACAACTGAATGCCATAAACATACTTTTCCAACTGTATTTTTACTCAGAAATCATGTGCTTTGTACTCACAGCTTGTCCTCTTCACTATCTGCATCTAAGCACCCTGGTATAAACCTGACCATTTCTGTTAATGTTTTATGGATAGTGAATGCTTTACACGACATTTTCAAACCTTCCAGAGGTCAAGAAAGGAGAAGAATTTGCTGTATTTCCAAACAATCCCTCTGATGACAGTTGTAAATGTTAATAACTAGATGCAAAGTTATATCTGTTCTTGCTGAGGATTCTGAATGTAATTGGATTTCTTCTTTCCATTAGGTTGGGGAGAAAATTACTCCTGTAACTCATCTGGTGAATATAAACTTTAGGAGCACTCTCAATTTGCAGTCCGTGACTGAACTAAAAGGGATGCCAGTTTTGAAATGTTTTTTCTCATCCAGTCCAGCCCAGTCCTCTTTATTTGACCTTCATCTTTTATATTAAACAAACACGTTTTCCAAGGTGCATTTTGTAAATTAAGCAAGTAAATGATTCTGAGGTATGTGATCTAAGTCAATTTATCTTATAGTCTGAAATGCAGCTGTGGGTCCCAGTATTTCTTCATATATATTTCTTCATCATGTCATTCCTTCAGTTTAAGAGCAGGGAAGGCATAAATTTGCAACAATTCCAATCCCTGGACCTGGCTGTAGTAATAAACAACTTTAAAAACTAATAATAGCAATAATTACCTAGATTATGCATTTATTAAGCCATGTAATATTTTGTAAGATAAACAGGAGTATATTGGAATAGTTCCTCCCAGCAGACAAATTTAATCACTTAGAAGAACAAAGCAACTGCTTAACACAAGAGGCATGTGTTATACTATCAGTTTAGGGCAGGAATCAAAGAATGTAATTTCCAAATAAAGGTTCACCCAGAAATCAGGCAGGCGGAAGGTGTCTTCAGGAGTAGCACCTGGTCTTTACACCACACACCTGAGCAGAAAGATGTTCAGCAGACTTCAGGAGGAGGCAAATCAGTCTTGAGCTGAGCTATGAGTTGCACAGTGGAAGTTTTCATCTATCCTCTTGTGTTAAAAGCATCAGCCTCCTCTTTCCCAAGACATATTTGTAAGTGCGTCATTTCTTTTTGTATTACTTTTGGTTGACTTTCTATTTCCACACAATACAAATACTTTTCATAGAATTAAAAATAGTTAACTATAAGATTTGTATTAAAATATCTTTCAGATATATAAACAATTCAGTAAATTTTAATATCACTTTTGTACATTTGTTCTCTAAAATAGCAAAAGGACATCAAGAAATTTGATTTCCAAGTGTAATCTCTGAGGAGACCCACTGACATAAGCATTTCTTGTATAGTTTGGTTTTGCAGCACTTTGACACAGAAATATTAACCTTTTTTCTTCAGATAGATGCTGGAGTGAGAACATACATCCTCTCAAGCTGCTCCAGGAGCACTATTGCGCTTCCTTCACAGTATCAGCCTACCTTAGCAGAGGTCATGAACTGCCTCCCCCGATCAATTTTACCATGATAGTTCTCAAACAAAAAAATGGAATCCTCACCTTCAGGACTGACAGCAGCAAGGTGAACGTTAATTTCATAGCGAAGCAAGAAGATGAGATTTACCAGCTTTGTGGGACTCTTTTTGGACACTGTAAGACACTAGAGCTGCAGCACTGGGGACATCTGGAAAACTACTCTGGAGACAGCACTAACACATACAGGGTAGTAGATGATAACGTCTTTCATTTTTTTCATTTTTATTCCTAGTGAAGGTACACCACCATCCAAAGTCTCAGATAACCGAACCTCTGAGTTACTATGGCAACTTCTTTACACCCTGGCCAGTGATTATGGCAGCCAAAGATGCTGCTCTCTTTTTAGTCAGCACTAAAGCTTTACAAGATAGTGATTTCTTAGTGGGACAACTACTTTTGATTTTATTCACAGAAAGTCTCCAAAAACCCTGAATAGATAACAGGACTTAGAGGGGAGGATAAGTAATTCAGTGGGTTGTATTTAGTTAGTGAATAATGATATCCATGTTGAGAGAAGCATGTTTTCTATGTTTATTCCTCAGTTGACAGCAAACTGCTTGTAATTATTATTGCTGTACAATTACAGAACAGGGGGGCAGGAAGGGGTAGAGTTGATACCTCTATTAGACTTCTGGTGGACACACAAAGAAACTGTGAAGGCAAAGAGCCACTCATACGGACAAGGTGACTGAAAACCAGCCTTCAGTCCTCATGCTAGTCCTCATTGCCCTGGCTTCCTGAGATCATCTGGTTTGGTCTAAACACTGATCTGTGCCACATATTAAGCCATTTGTTCACAGTAATGCTTGAGTAGATCCTACACCGGGTATGATGGGTTGCCTGGCAACTTAAATTCATTTAGCAAAATGTAATTTCCTTTATTTATACTATTGCTTTTATTCTATATGTGCAGGGCTGAGTAACAAATTCTTACATTTTGCTACCAAGAAAGGATTTAATTTGTGTTAAAACTTTCCTTTGGAGTGAACATAAAAGCAACCAGAAGAAAGAAG
>NW_020799097.1:99435454-99462897 GCF_003259725.1 Athene cunicularia | reverse complement strand
AGGGAGGGAGGGAGGGAGGGAGGGAGGGAGGGAGGTGCAATATAGACCAACGTTTTGACCTAGCTTTAAGTTACAGTGAAGCAATAGAATGTCACAGTATGCTAATTATTTAATCAACCCACATCTTCTCTGCTGTTCATGTATTATTCTGACTATCAATCGAACACCATCTGCCCTCACAGAAAAATGTTCCTGCAACATACAGAATATTTAGCTGGCAAGCAACCATCACCATGTTTGCACTAGAAAGTCATGAACCCAAGAAAGCTTGAAGAGCTTTGGAACATTCAAAACATCTCTGGCTATTTCTTGGCCTTCCTCTGGAGAAATTTATTATTTCCATTTAAATTTCAAATAATGAAATAGTTTCATTAATGGCTCTGATTGCAAATAAGAAGTCGAGCTTTGGAATCCAGCATTCCTTTTAATGAAAAATTTCTGTCACTTGGAGAAGCGTGGGAAGCAGCAGTGAGGAGAGGGAGAGGGAGAGGAGGTGGCTCCAGCTCCTCTTGTCCGTTCTGCTCGAGTGACGCTTTCCCCCTCTGGCTCCTGGCCACTTGCTCAGGCTGGCCCTGGTGCAGCTCAACTGGCCTGGTGGGGCTCGGGCCGGCAACTAGTGCTTTCAGGGACCTGCCTCATATGCCCTGGGAGAAAGAGCCTCCCACCGTATTAATGTTCATCCCTTTACCTGGACAGCAAGTCCTGTCAGGGTATACATTTTATAAGGCAAAGAGATAGTTCCTGTGTCAAGCAGGAGAACAACTGTCTTTGTCAATGAGATCCTGGTAAAATACTCTAGGGAAAGGTTGTTTAGTAAGTGTAGATTATAAGGGGATGTTAACCTTGAACAGATAAAATGAAGTAGAAAATGTTGCCTATGCCAAAGGAGGGTAATATAACTTAGTTACTTTTTTTAAAAAAAAAAACAAAACAAAAACCAAACCAAACCCTACTAAATAGATAAGACATCCTAAATTGCTTGAGCTGGAAGTGCAGCACAGTTGGCCTCTTCATCATTCTCCAGTCAAGCACCACCTGTTAAGGAATCCTGACCAGCTCTCTAAATAGACAGGTACAAGGATTGCATGTGCTATGAGAAACACTAAGTGCAGAGGCAGCCAAAATGTTTTTGGGTGCTATTTAGAGTTTTTGGAAAAAAGCCACCATCTTTAGTTAATAGATCATTGTTACTAGGGTAATTACTAGATGTTGAGTCACTCCCTCATCCCCTCTGTCTCAAATCCTGGCATGGAGCACACAAGTCCACACCTTACTGCCAGAACAGCCAACAGCTTAAGTGCAATGTCCCATATGCCAGTGAAGAGGTGTCGATACAACAGGGATGGATCCACCTACCAGAATAAAAACACTGGGCCCCAACGTCTCTGTTGTCCTTATCCTGGATTCCTTGGAGTGGGACCAGGGATTTCCAGTGGGACTGGAATTTGGCCCAGTGTGCCACAATCCCATAAAACACAACTGTCTATTGGTTAAACAATGCCAAGCGTGTCTCAGCCAGATGCCTGTTTACTGTCTATTGAGAGAGAAAGAAAGCTCTCAGATGCTATTGCTTGGGTTTGCAGGATGTAGGACATATTAATTATGAACAAATGAAGTGATCACAAACAGAGATGAGGCATGTAACTTGGTTTGGCTGCAGTTCTTGGTATATGAAAAAAATGACAGCATGGGGCTGGATGAACATAAATTCTGCATTAAAAATAAATCATTTTGTTATCTAGTGTCTATTTGCTTAAGACAGTAGTTTGCTTTTTTCTGCTCTATGGGATAATGGACCATAAAATTGGTTAAATTATTGTCCATTTAGCACAAGTGCTTTCTGCAGTAAAGGAAGAAGCCTGGTTCATTTGATCAACAAAAAGCTCTTCTGCTAAAAATGTCTGTTCTTTCCCAAAGACAAAGAACTCCAACAACATGAGGTGGCATTCGCTTGGGAAACATTGCGGAGGCAATAATGGCAGGTGAGTACCTTAAAGGGCAGCCTCCCCTGGGACTTCACCCAGCTGACTCAATTCAAAGCCCAAGCATTTCGGGTGCCCTTTGACAAACTGCAGAGCAAACCCAGCTCTGCCAGGCTGTGCCACACCAGGATACCCCAGGACCTCGGGGACCACCGGGTCCATCCCTCCCCTGGGGCCCTTCCAGCCCTGAGGCACCTGTGGAGGAGAGCAGCAGGATGGGGAGCTGAACCCTGGGGCGGAGCAGAGGTGGTAGAGCCTGATGGTGCCCTCAGAACCCTGACCAGTCTCCCATTTCTCCACACCCTGCCACAGATGTAGTTTTTCTTCCCATGGCAATGTGTGCAGCAGCAGTTTTGCTTCCATTCATGCCAAGAAGACAGCAAAGTTTACACAAATGCCATTGCCCTGAGCGATGGGTTCCCATGCATTTGTACCATCTCCATTAAAATGTTTCTCCTAATTTTGAACCTTAATTTTCCTTGTTTACCCTCTCCACCAAAAAGAGCAGGTGTTCCTGCTCTCTGCAATAGGATTTTATGTATTTGAAGACCTAGGCATTTCACCTTTCAGTCACCTTTTTCATTTTCCAGCCTTCCCTGGACTAATTGGCCTACACCTGCTCTTGAATACAGTGTCCCAAATTAGATGGACATTTTAGGCCAGACAAAGTCTGATGGTTTTGAGTAGAAGGGATGGTTGGCTTCAAAAATCCTAAAAGTTATATACTTTTATAAAAGTAAACAACTCTGAATTTTATTTATATTTCCTCAGTAATCATCATACTGTGGACTCCTGTTTAATCTGTGGTCCACAGTACTACCTTCTTGTGTTTTTGCAGAATTTTTTGTTAAGCAATGTATTTTATTACCTTGTATTGTGCATTTGATTATTCCAGCCTACAACCATGATGTTGCCCGTGTTGAATTTTTTTTTTCTTGTTGTTTCCCAGGTAATTTTTCCTATTTGTTGATAACATCTTGAATTCAAATCCTGCTCTTTAAAAGACTTCTGAAGCTTCTTATCATTTAGAAATGTAATAAGCCCAGGCCTTTGCCCAGCAGTGACTGTTAACAAACCCATTAAAAGACTTGCTCCAGAACAGACTGTAATGGAAAGCTTGTGATGTAATGTCTGCTGCCACTGCTGCCCTCCAGGGATGCCACCCATCCAGCTTGGCATCAAACCCCTCCCTCAGGCCATTCAGCGTTTTCCTGGCTTTTCTAACAGGAATGTTAGAAAATGTGCCACGCTGCCATAGCCCTGCAAATCAAGATAGGGAGCATCTACAGTTTCTTCTCTGGCCACTTTTTGTCTAGAAGGAAATAAGCTTAGTGTGATGTAATTTTGTGGTGTTTTGTTTTGTTTGGGGTTTTTGTTTGGGTTTGGTTTTGTTGTTTATTTTTTGTTTTGTTTTTTTTTTTTTTAATGAGTCACTTCTCTTGTAGGTTCTTTTAAACTGTTTTAATAATTTGTCCTAAAAGTTTTGATGCAAACTGCTTTATAACTGCCCAACTTTGCTCTACCTGCACCAGATATACTTCTTAAAGACAGGTATTATCTTAGCTTTTCCCAATCTGCTGGTGCCTTGCCTGTCCACAACAAGCTTTCAGAAATCCTGCATCATATTTCTGTGTATTCAGGGACACAGTTCACCAGGCCTGGTCAATCTTAAAACATTCTGCTTAAGTCTTGTCCACCCTGTCTTAGGCTCACCTCATCCCTTAGCCTCTAGCGTTAGCTGCACGACCCATCTGTTCCTTGTAACTCTCAGTGAACACAAATGGAGAATAGGCATCAAACACCCAATTCCTTTGTGTCATTTGTAGATAGCACTTCTTCTCCACTGAGAAACAGTCCAAACCTTTTCCTGGTCTTCCTACTACTAATGAGATAATGACTTTTTCTTGTAGCAGGTATCTTATAGTAATTGCAGAGGATGAAATATGACCTCCAAAAGACCTTTGGAAAAGCTTCCTGAGAGCTGGTTTTAAGGGAGACTATTTCTTGAAGCCCTCAGCTCAAGAAAGCAGCCTACAGGGGTGAACAGAGTAAGGGAAGAGCAAAACAACTGTATAAAACTCAGACCCTGTTGATAAACTCCTCCTCTCACCAAAAGCATGGAAGAGGTGAGAGGAAAGTCCTCAGTGTAGCCATTTCCCTGCTCCCAAGGCCCTGACTAGAGGCCAGAAAAGTCTCCAGAGCACATAGCCTGAGCCACAAGAAAATGTGAAAGAAAGAATCTGTTTTAAAGATAGTAGAAGGGGAAGAAAAAAAAACCCCACACCCCCCCTTTCTTGAACTTTCCTTAATGACAGCGAGATGTTTCTTTCCCAGCACAAGCTAACTGCTACTCTTGACACGCCTGATGTCAGCTGGAGGAACAGATGGCTCAGTGGTTCATTTCAAACTGTTCACTCAGCCAAACAGCACAAATTGCAATAATTGCCTCACAGTACGAGCAGAGAACGGAGCACTTCGTGTGTCCTAGCCGTGAATCACTGAGGCTTCTCATCGTTATTCACATTTGACAGGTCAGACAGGGAACTTATCCACATGCTGGGACGGGTGGGGATAGGGGGACCACAACACAAGAAAATGCCTGAGCCACAAACTCTGCAGGTAACAGAAGATTCTCAAGAGCTGATTTGGCCTTCAACTTTTTGCCTTGGCATTAAAATGGTTTCCTCAGCACAGTGCCACTTTCTGAAATAGAATTTCTTAACATGAGAACATACGCAGTAACACACCTACTGACTGGCTCCAGGGAGCAGGATGAACAAGATCTGCTTACTGACTTTCATCTCCATGTCCACACTGACACCTTAGATGCACCGGAGGCATTTCTATACTCTACCCCTTGCTTTGCCCTTTCCTGTGGCAAAGGTAACTTACAAACCATTGGAGGTCTTGGCAGGTGATCTAATAGAAAGCAGATGTCCTAGAACCTCCTATCCAGAGCACCTGGGGAGGGACACCATGAGAAGAGACTCTCCATACAAGCCTGAAGATGCTCTTCAACAAGCTCCTGATCCAAGAACTGAAAAAACTGATGGAGCCAAAGAGTTTGAAAAAAGTTATGCCAAATATTTATTTTTTTTCTACAAGATGGGAGGCGCATATATGTCCAATTTACTAGTACACATGTGTACAAGCATCTGAAATGTTCATGCAGAAGGTGAGTCCAGGCAAAACGCTCTCTTATAGGTTTGACTGCTCTAAATATTGTCTAATAAAGTGATTTATTAGATGCTCCATATCCTGTTGAAAAGTCCACACACCTTGCTTATCACTTGCAAACGGAAGGCGTTACCATTTTGCTCACTGAAGACACTACATTCTTTTGACCAAGGGAAAAAAAATTGGCAAATTGCCACATAAGACTAGGAGCTTAAGGATACACATTTCTAGCTAATGTGATTGATGATGCTTTCTGTTACCTACGGAATATATTTTATTTCCACAACTTTAGTAAAATACAGTATCGAGAAAAGACTAACCTTAGTCTCCCACAAGCTGTTGAGATTCCTTCCGCAAAACATCCATGCAAGTCCTGCTGCTCTTTCCTCCTCTCCGCTTTAGAGGGAGGAGAACCACTGTGGTTTTACCACCGGGGCAAAATTTCTCTACCATGTCTCTGTGCGTCGCCAAATCCTGCTTGAGCCCCTCCTGCAGGAAATGAAAAGAAAAAGCAATACATATAGAAAACCAGACGCCTCTGCGGTGCTGTAGTCCTCCCTAAATCACAAATTGACTGTAGGTCTGAATATTGTAAATGGGTGACAGTTGAGGGGCAGTTCTTTTGCTCCATCCCTGCTTGGTGGAGGCTCTGTCTGCACTGTCCTTCCTAGCTCCTGTGCTAACCTCAGATGCCACATTTCTAGAGGAGAGAGGACCTTCACTGTTTCTCTCTCTTAAGCACAAGTCAACAGGAGGGAAAAGATACCTAATTGTATCTGACTGAGAAAAGAAAAAGAAGTTTTTCAGGGCTCTGCTCATGTGAAAGTTACTTTATACCATTAATCATTTTGCCTTTCACGAAGTTCTGGGAAAAAAATCCTGGATCTAAGCTTGTTCCGCTCTGCGTCTATTCTGTATCTCTAGAAGAGGTGCAGCAAAATTCTTAGAGTCAAGTCTTCTTGCCCAGGGAAGCTTTGCTCTTGGTGCTCTGTACCTTGCTGCTTCAGTCAAGCTGTCTTGTTCACTCTCTGCTCACACTGATGGCTGTTTCTGCACCACCAGAAACACCCCATCACCTTGTGCTCGCAGCACTGCCATTACTGTGGGACCTCCTCCAGTAACTAACAGAGACTTTCCCTAGTATATTTTCCCACTCAGAAGTAGCTTCTGTGGTACATTTAGGTGCTCAAATTTTGAGCACTATCATTCAGCCTCACTTCTTTGGAAACAGAACCTAGCTGTGCTGCTGCCATCTGCCTCAGTTCTTCTGGTCCATGAGGACAAGGTGGCATCTTTTGTGCCTCTGGGCTCTCCATCTTCCATGGACTACTTCCACCAAATGCCCAGATTTCAGGTGAGATGACTTGTAAGCACTCAGAGAGCTTCTGCACAACAACATGATCTCTAAATTATCTCTTTCCTTTGGACTTGAGCAGGCAGCCTCTGAAGTTACTGGAAAGCTTCCAGCTTGTAGCAGAAATTAATTCAGACACTAATTTATTCCTTTGGGGCTTCTTCCTGGTTTAGCTGCACTTTGCCAGCATTTAACTGCATTCCACCCAGTTCCTCTCAGAATACCAATGCGGGAGAAGGGGAGCAAGAACTGAAGTACAAAACAGCCTGAAAGACCTGGAATGGCAGGAGGAGGTGGTGTTCATTACCACTGTCTCTACCCCTACTATGGGTGAGGATAACAGGCAGCAGAGCAGCAGTAAGTCAAGCTACAGACCTGCAACCTCCACTGTTGGTTTTTCAGTTAATTTGATTATACTCTTTCTCTGTTGCATTAAAGAACGAGACCGTGCTTTAGGAGCAGATAATTTTAAGTCATAGCATCATGTTCAGTGATACCTGAGAAACATGAATTGTCAGAAAATCAGGCTTATTCTCCATTTACTCAAGTTTTCTGTCAGCACTAGCTGTGCCAGAGGAACCCAGAACGTCTCTTTCAAAAAGAGTACCCCCCTGACACCCATTGCTTGATGCTCCAATGGTCTTTTCTGGACAGGTTTACCATGCTGACTCCAGCCCCAAACAGCTGCAAGGCCAGGTATGCCCCCCTCCCTTCGAACTCTTTCCCAGGCTAAAGGAGTGTTAACGATGTGATTAAGCTAATGAATAGGGGAAGTGCCCAGACAAACACACAGAATAATATTAGAGAGTGAAATTTATTAGTTCATGCTGTAGAGATGGTGAGTAGAGGAGATGGCACTGAAGTAACTTAGAGCCTTTTGCTGTGATGAGCTGCCATGATCCTTCCAGCATCATCAAACACTTTCTTTAGAAGCCACTGATGAAGGAACTTCTTGAAGCCATTGTAAAAGTCCAAATAAATTGTATTAACTGGTTCCCATTTATCCATTTTATGTCCATGCTCATGACTCAGTACAAAACTGATTCAGCTTTTCCTGCTTTGATTAAAAAAATAAAAGCATTTTTAAAGCTGGGGACATTCCTTCTTTATCAACCTATTAATTAAATGGCAACTGGGGCTTTTGAAACCTGACATCCAAGGCTTGTAAATAACATTGAGCTTGCTGCTTCTCACTTAGTAATAACAAGGTACTGGCAACAGTTTTTCAGTTATGGCCCTTGCTACCAAATCCCCTTTTTGTCAGAGTGTAAAGAAGGGGCTAATAATAGACCTTATGGCATCCTGATAAACCTCTGTTTTAGCAATTCTGGGGACATCTCCTTAGATTTATGCCAGTATCAGTAGTTTGACACAAGAAATGTAACATCATGTACAGCACGTAAGACTTCAGTGTGATTTTGCTGTTTTGTCTAAAAGACTAAGGCCAAATTTCTGCTTTCAGTTGCAGTGACATAATTATGTTGTCAACTGCTCCAAGGTTACCATCCTATTTTTGTCCTCTGTCTTGTTGTTTCTCTGTACCTTACCTTGATCTCTTGTGTCATTTGCTGAAGATTTCTTCATGTCTCTTCCATAATCAAATATTTATTTCTTAACTACCACTCCATGTTATGACCGTTTCAACATCTCAATTGCAAGTAACCAATTCACAGTACCAGCCGATCCCTCTTGGCTGTTTATCTAAGAGCTGGTGGTCTCAGCCCAACTCACAGTCCACCTGGTAAAACAAGCAACACCCAAGCACAGCTGAACCTAATAGTTAATTAAAAAGTAACCAGCCCTGTGCTGATTAATCATCATTTACTGTAAAGCTCAGCACAGAGGATGAGATTTAAACCCACAGGGGCTATGTCTTGGATCCAGTATGGGCAAAAGCATCCTATTGACCAGGATGAGAGGGGCTGTGGTAACACACATGTATCCTAAGCCCTGTGCGGTGTTTTGCAGACAGGCTTCTAGCCTTGTGCTCACCTAGTCCTGGGCTGTTGCATGGGGCAACTTGTCCAGCATCAGTGCCTGCCTGTGTAGTAGCAGCACCTTCACCTTCTCTACATGATTAAGGGTCACCTGGCATCTACGCTGAAGGGAAAAGCTTCACCTCAGTGACCTTCCCCGGGGCACCTGCTTCCTTCATGGCGCAGAACCCACCGGAGCTCTCTGAAGAGGCTGATATGGTGAAGAGAGGAGCCCTCCACCATGCAGGTCAGTGTTCAGGCAGGACAGCGACGGGGCAGCCCAGCAGGCTCCGAGACAGAGGAATGGCCATCCTCCACTTGCTCCCACCCCTCTCCCTCTTTGCACAGCTGCCTGGTACATCCACGTACGCTTTTGTGGACGGGCTTTCTGAAACCTCAGCCACAAAGCAAACTATTTCATCAGACACACTTGGCTACCAAGTCCAAAACCACCCCAAGCCCTGAAGAGTAGCGCCTGGTGCTGAGGCCACAGAAGTATGACTAACAGGGAGCTGAGAAACTCTGGGAGCCTGTGACAGCACAGCTGTAAGGTAATTGTTAATTGTGCCGTTATTAACATGAATGCTCCAGTTTCTCTCTCCCATGATTTGTCCAGTGTCTCCCAATGACTGCTGCAAAATGAACAAGCTGGCTCCTTACAGGAGGCAGCTCCCGAGACAGACTGTCCCTAAGTCACCTTTCCCTCCCTCCTCCACATTAATACAGTCAGCAGCAGAAGGCTGGCTCCTATCCTACAAACACATTTTCAGGAGAAAAAAAAAAAAATTAAAAATTGCCTTTTTGTCATCTTTGAAAAGAGCAACAAAACATAACAAACCTATTATCCTGATTAAGTTTTACTAGTGAATAAGGGAGCTGTTACAACATGACCTCATTAGCTGGAACAACAATCTTCCTATAAACAGGTATGTCTTTCTCTTGGTCATCAATTACTAGGATTTCCCAAAAGACTGGAGATGCTGAAAAGAAATTCTTGTTTAACATCTTAATCCCAGCTTATTTTTACCCTTGGGTTTGAATTCCCAAAAGCTAGCTGCTAATGCTTCAGCACTACTGCACGTTAGCAGCCAGTGCCTGGAAAGCCGCCTTCCTGATGCCACTCAGGCAACTCTCACACCACTTTACGATGCCTTTCACAAATAAAAAGAATACAGGATTAGTTTTCAGTATTTAGAGATTCTCCTGAAGTCTCAACAAAAAAGGATTCTAATGAAACATTATCACCCCCTTAAAGGTATGGTACTGACACCAAAATGATGAGGGTTTTATTTCAAATTTGTTTCCTCAAGATGAGTACTCATCATTGGTATATTCTTTGTGGAAAAGTTGCAAAAAAGTTGCCATGCCAAGATGGCAAGCTGTCAAGTAAAATAGATCAAATACTGTATTTGCTAACGTACTTTCTTATTCCATTTGTGAAACTTTTTTAAAGTGTCGAACACTTGAAAAAAGAGGCAAACCCCAGATGTACATACTCCATTTCAAAAATTGACTATGAGTATCCACAGGAATGCATTCAGTTCAGCCACCTCTCCAAAAGCTGTCAGGAAAATGCAGTATAAGATGGGCTCTTAAATAACTTATGGGAGCCAGCAGTTGTCCCAGCAAGTGAAGCGTTAGTATTCATGAACGTGCATCCAGGATGGGACAAACTGCCCTCAGCGCTTGCCATCTCCTGGTAACTCACTGTCTTCAGAGCCACTCTCAGACAAACCGTTTTGCAGGGCTGTGAACTGCACCAGGGAACTGTTTAAAGTAAGGTAAAAAGGGGTAAAGGAGTTTTAAATGAGACCAAATCCTCGCCCCAGTTCACCAGTTTCACTACCAAGTGGGCCAACACCCAAGGCATGGGAACATCCCAGCACAGGGGTAGGAGGAAGCTCCAGGCCACAGAAACTCCTTCACACCAGTACAGAGACAGGCTCCCGTATCACCAAACCCACCTGATCTGCTAGCGTGACCTCCTAGGCAGGATTTCTAGCATTGGCTTAGGAGGCTCCCTTCTAAAGCAAGGAAGATTTTGCCAGGGCAGAAAACTCTCACGCACAAGCTCTCTAAGGGCAATCACACACCAACTTTGCGCCTGTATCTCAGAGCACTAACTGAAAGCACTGAACAGGCATTTTTATACACTACTTTGGAAATCGGTGAGTTACAATTAGTAATCAACATTAAAAATGTAACAATGGTATATACATTTCAAACTTTAAAGTATGCTTATCTTAGGAACAAACCCAGGTAGTTGATATAAAAATTATGAGGGTCTCAGACTACAGTTCGGCCCACCAACCATCAAAGCACTTTGCTATTAACCACAGTAGGGGCAGAAAAATTCTTGCATAGCTAAGGCTCTGGCACAAAACTCTTGCTGCTTCTTTAAACAGTAGCTGCACTGCATCATGTTCTCTCCCTAAGTAGCTATCTCACTTCAGCTTCCTCAGAGGTCAGCTATTCATCTCTCCTAAGTACATCAGTGTAGAGAGAAAATTACTTAATCCTATTTTGTGTGCTTATTTTCATACACACAGCCACAATTCTCCCACCTCGAGCCTAGGCCATACAAGAAAAATCCTTGTTTGCCTCTACTGCTGTCTCTGCTGTACAGCAAACAGATGTTCACAAGAACTTTCCTGTGCCTGGCTCTTAAGTCTTGTGTCCTAGGTCAGAGGTACGCAAAACTAATATAAATCCTTACTTAAAATACGAAGCAAGAAACTGCATGGATTTGCAGGTCTACTAACTGATTTCGGGACTTTATTTACTACCCGAGTTACAGCCTCTGAGAAATAGAGGAATTGGGAATACGATAAAAAATTGGCTAAAATTACATGCCTCCTTTACTCAAGTTTATTTCATTTTGGTGTATTTACATAAGCCTCCCAGACAAGAGCTCCCTCAAAGTTTATCACAGGATAGATGTTTTCTTCTTGCATTTGGGCTTACCTACCCCTCCACAGAACAGTCTTCCTGCAGTCCTAGCACATGCTTACAAAAACTAATCTCTGCTTTTAGCTCTTTTTAAATTAGGCTTAGCTTCCTGGAAGAAGAAAAAAAGAAAGTGACACTTCCATGCTGTCCATAAGCAATCATAAAGAGGAAAATACAAACCAACCAATCCCATCCATGGTGCAAGATATGAGACCACAGGTATTTGCAGCTGCACCCCCTGGTTTTGTACACTGCAACACTGCTTTGATGATCATGGGGCTAGGCAGGCTTAGGCTCATCTGTCTGCCAAGTTCAACTCTGTTTTCCTTCGAAAAAAACCTTATCCCTGCTAAAATCTCACCAGCCAGAGAGGCTGTTGTAAATAGGAAGCAGAGATATTTAGGTCGCTCAGTAAAAAATGCAAACCCGTGGCTCCTACCCCAGCACATTTAACAGATTCTAATTCTCACAACTGTCAAGTTGAAGCAAATTCAACTCTTATTCAATACACTTGTGTTCTTGCCTTTGCCTGCTCCCTTATGTAGGCTTACAGAACAGTGACCGCATTAATACTTGGGCATATTTTTTGTCCTAGATTAGAGGAAAAAGTTGCCTTTGATAAAAGAAGGTGAGCTTGCTACACCTGAAAGTGAAGCAATCCAAAGTTATTTATCACAGCATAAATCTTTACTGACCAGTGAGTTTTTCAATACACAAGAATAACAGTTGCGGATTGATTTTGTTTCTGTATAGAAGACACCCCCAACCTCTGCTTTCTTGAATAACATCTTCTGTTTCTTGTTGGGCAGAGTACTGAAATATAAAATTTAATACCATATGAACAATTTCAACAGAATACTTAGTAAAAGGGAGTAAAAAATTTAATACATTTTAAAAAAGCAACATCAAAAGGTGCATTAGGAATAAAATCCAGGTCCATCCAATCATCTAGTCTGCAATATCACTTATTCATTTTCTCCTGTAACAAAGAGGTGCACGTTCTTCTTGGACTGTAGCATCTGAGCTGTGCGATCTATGCCAACCACTGCGGCCAATTTCTGAGCATCATACTTGGAGTAGAGCACAGTACAGGTCCAGGTAGCATCCACACCACTGTCTGTGGCCTTCAACATATTACAAATCTCACTGTAGAAGTGGGAGTACGTTGGTAACTCATAGAAAATGAGGTTCCTAATGCCTTTTATCGTATACCTGTAGTAGGAAAACCCAAAAAAGTAACTGTTGTCAATTTTTATAAAACATGCATGTTAAAACATCAATTCTGTAGCAGTTCTTAAAATTTCAATCACCTTCAATGCATGCCAGTTGTAGCTCAACACAAGAAACTCTGTGTTATGGACCACAGACTAAACACAGATGTGGAATTTAAGGGGGGAGATATCTAACACTGCCAGGCAGTGACTTCCTCTAAAGTACAGAGCACCACCAACTCCTGCAGTATTCAGCCTCTTTAGCTTGGATTTTAAGACAATGAAGCCTGATCAGACCAAGCCTCATGGAACTTTCTGTATTTGCCAAAACATCTTCTGCTAATAGAAAAAACCCTGTTCCATTAGGAACTTCTAAACAGCTCCAGTCAGGATGTAGCAAATTTTCCAGGTGGCCTCAGCGTGCTGTATTACACTACTGAACCAATTACGTATCCTTTTCCAGAATTTTATGCAATTATTGTGGCACAGATGAACATAAATAAAAGGCACAATGAATTGCATTTTGCAGGCTATATGATTCTGTCCTGACATCAGTGGAACTTGGCAGCACTTGCCTTCCTGAACAAAGCCCTGCGCATGCCAAAGTATTAGAGTCTCTGCAAGGGACTGCTGACAACATACAAAAATTTTTAACTGAAAAGCTCTTACTTCAGTGAGAGAAGTCCTCAGAGAAAGACAACAGATTCAAAAAGCAATATAGCCCACCTATGATTAAGGTCAGACTCTACTTCTAAAACACCACACATGCAACTCAAGAGGAAAACTTGGTCCACAATTCACCTTTTGTAAAAGTGGAAGCGCTCAGTGAACAATAAAAACTGCTTCTCTCCCTTGAGAAAGAACCGTCTTGCTCTGCAGACAGCAGCCTTCTTAGTGTATTCACAAATGTAAGTAAAATTCAGCTGCTCTTTCTTGAAGTAGTTTCGAAGCCGCACATAGTCAAAATACGATGGAACATAAATGAGCGTGTGTGACATGATGGCATCACGGTACTCAGGCAAAACTTTGTCGATGAAAAACTGAAACCTTAGTTAAGAAAACAAATATGTTTTAATCAGAGTTAACATTTAGCTTTTCAATACTGATATGACCTCAAACAGGAATATCACCAGACAACAGAAGATTTTGACTACATTTTTTCCTTCTTTCACTTACAGGATTTCTACACATGTGGAAGATAAAAGGCAAAGGCTTTATCTCTCCTAAACAGTTATGGTAGAGACTGGTATTCCCTTTCCAGACTTTATTCTCCAGTGCCTCTGGCAAAGAGAAGGTCAGTCCTGCTCACCACCTGTGCAGAGCCTAGCCTGATCTGAGAACTAATGGAGGTGTACTTCTGTGGTGAAATCACAGTGTCCTCTGCAGGAAATGGTATGCTCAACTAAATCTGAAATTGCAGTCATTAGGGCAGAGCAAAATAGTCTGGAACACAGAGTACCTTGTATCTACTACAGAAGTTAAATTTTCAGCTTCTAGCCTCCGAAAAACATGAGGAAGCTGGACCATAACGTGGCTAATGGAGCCACTGAGCGGTACGTTGCGGACAGCCACCTGCGGAAAGAAAGCAGGATGTTTAGGGAAGCAGCATTTCAAAGGCAGCCACACTCCAGCCAGCTTTCTGCTCATAACTCACATCTGCAAGCAGTGCACAGGGCTGCTTTTAAGAAAGCTGCAATACAAAACTACATTCACATATACACATACCAGATCTGTTAAATGTACATGACCACTGCTTATGTCCTGACTCCACATATTTGAAATGGACAACTAACATTTTTATATCGCCTGCTTCTTTCAAAGTAATAACAGTTTGTGCTTCTTATACAGTAGGAGGAAAAAAAAAAAAAAAAAAAGGAAGCAGGCAAACTCTCCATTTAACAACAAAATAAATAGAACAAGATAACTTGTATGTGTCAAATTAAGAAAAAACAAAATCTGATTTCTGACATGAAACAGCTACCCATGAAAGAAAAGGATCAAATAAGTACTGCTGCAAGAAGAGCAGTTCTTCATGCCTTTGGCACAGCATTAGAAATTGTCATGCAGTGTCACGGAGATTCAGACTGCAATACTTGGGTAATGGAAATGACTGGCACACAGACAGTCTTTCTGCAACTGAGTTATGGAATTTTTCCACGTGTTGGGTTTTCAGTTCCTCTCCCCCTCCCTTATGCCAGCATTTAAAAGATGGCTTTTCGGCCCCTCTGCGAACTCACCTGCCCCACGTAATTGAAGCAGTGTTTGTTGAAGACAGAGTTAATGTGGGGATCCTGGAGAGCACTGAACAGCAGTGTCTGGCGATAGTACTTGGACCAGTTATTGAGATTCAGCATTCGCACTCGGGAAAAGTCTACCCCATGGGAATCCAGAGGCAGCAGGTTAATGTGCTTCATCAGGTGCTACACAGACAGATGGAAACACATCATTACTGACTGACATCCCTGCGCCCAGACTGCAAGAGCCTTAACTGCAGCGAGGAAGTGGGCAGGGATGAGCAGATAGCACAGAATATAGAACAGCAGCCATCTCCCAAGACACAACTGTCTAGAATTTATTGACCACAACACAAGTCATTTACTTGATTTCTTGCCACAGAACTGAAAGCTATCATCTCTTTAGCCATCTGTAAGAGTAACCTTTGCTTCCAATCTTCTCCCACAGGCAAGTACAATGGATTTGTTTGTTTGTCTTAAAGTCAACAGGCCCAAGGTTTCTGAGCTAAAAGAAGCCCAAGTGCAGTTCTCATCACATTCAGGAAGAGTTTGGGTGCAAGTGAAGAAATTCACTTTGTTTTGGCCTCTCTGAATGATGCCTACGACTGGCATCAGTGCCACCCCATGACAGGCAGTTGAACCCAAAGGAAAAAACAAGCATCAGGCACCAGGACTCATTCCTTGGATATCACCTAGACTCAAGAACCTTTCCCAGAACTCCCCAGGAAATAAGACACCTTTGGAGCGCATTCAAAAGGTACTGTAATAATGTGCTGTCAAAATGCCTGGCCCAGGTACCTCAAAGGTGTTTCTATATGGAAAAAACCCCAACCTTTCAATCTTGAAAACATTAACAAAAAGCCAAAAAGCATAGGTACTACTGCATACTAGCCACCATCCAAGAGCTCAATTTTCATTACACATACAGGAAAATCTTTGTACTGCTTAACTTCGGACATGAATAGTGCTTAGTATCTCTGCAGTCAGTGGAGACAAGCACCAGCTCCTATTGCTTTCTGGAGGAACCCAAATTAGGTTGTACAGATCCCTCGCATGGCTGCAGTCTGACTGGGACACTGGGCACTCAGACAGCTGGCATATTTTCTCTCAGATGTGATTACAGGAATCATCATTATCTTGTCCCGCAAGATAATAAAAACCGTTCAAAAAAAAAAAAATCTCTGATGAAATATGCCACTAAAGCACCAAGATTTATACAGAACAGGTGCTGAACACTGCCAAAATCTGTAGAAAGAATATTCTTAGTATAAGGAAAATACCAGGGCAGAGGGAGGAAAAGGAACAAGCATACATGTCTGGAATCAAGTCAGTAAAAACCCAATACTGCTCACTGCCAAAACCAAGTTATATCAGACTAACAAGACAGAGTACAACACAAAAATGCATACGGAAAACGCACCAGAACGTGTTCCCAGTTCTGCATCAGGTAAATATCTGCTTGATCAATGATGAGAATTTCTATTGATGACAGAAAATCAAAATCTCTCTTCTTCTCCCCCTCTGCACCAATAATAGTCCTCATACCCAGGGGAGAGGCAATGATGATATCTGATGAGTAAAATGGTGCATAAAGTCTCATACTCTTCTGAAGAATTGCAACCCCTGTCCAACAACAACCAACAGCATTTTCTTAGTTAGGGTTAATTATCAACCATATTCTTCCAACAGGCTCTGTAATACTAACTCCGTTCATCTCCTCTCCCTTAACATAAGCTAATGATTACAGCTGGACAAAACCAGTCTGTCTGAAATTCACTCTTTCCCTGAAAAGTGCTTACCCACCCCATCCCCATTTGACAAGCGTTTGGCAGATTTTCATCAAGTTCGGCAAACTCTTTTAGTAGTGCTTTTTTCCAGATTTTTCACAGCCTGGACAACAGTTTTTAACTGAAACATATTTTTTGTTATTTTCTGCTAAAAAGGGGGATGAGGGGGCTGAAGAACTTAAGGAAACAAAAAAAGGGCAGAAACGATTAACTATGATGAACTACTTCCTTCCCCCTAAATTCTAGGCTTTGGTCTCTGTCATTAGGTAGTGTAGTTACTGTTACCTTAGTCTCTCATGAAAGATCCAGTGTGGACCTCTTGACTATAAACTGCCTTTAATCACAGGGCCACAAGAGTTGCTACTAGAACACAAAGGAAAAAGTTCTTCGTGTGATGATGACTAAACGCATAACCAGCCTTGCACCTTCCCTGGCATGGCTTTGGACACTGCATACTGCAATATACCTGTCGAACTAGCTTATGCATCACCTCTCATGGTAAAGAAAGAAAAAGGAAGGAATCAAAGGTATTTGTTATCCATGTTGTAGCTACACAGCAACACTGCTAGGACCCACAGTTTTCTGATCTTAAAAATCCAGGTAGTCCAGACCCATTACTGCCTGCTCAACAAAAGTGTCTCCAACTTCTCTCCCTCTCTGTGTGAATCCAGCTATCACAGGCACAGCTGAAGGCACTTGCAAGAATTTCGCACAGATATCAACAGGGACCCCTCCTGTTATCTATTTTAACCCAATGACAAAAATGGGAAGAAAAGGAAAGGCACAACTGTCTGAATTTCCAGGAAGAAGATATCACTTGTCACAGCATATACAGTTTAACAACATCAAGTCTTTTTTCTGTTTAAAAAAGTGAAAGGGTGGTTTTAATAAGGCATAGCAAATGCGCTTTAAATTAGATCTTTGTGCACAAGTAACAGGATGTGAGGCACAGTAAGAAAGAATTATTCTGCTTTTATGGTTTGCTTCTGCAAGTAACAGCACTGAAAGTTTCTTTAAGCATTTCTTCACACCTAGTAAGAGGGTCAAGCAGATTGTGGTATGGGAGAGGACTAAAAGGAAAATTATTATGTTATGGAAAGTAAGATGCTCTCAGTCAGAGAGATATTCACTGGGTGAGGAAGAAAGACTGAGAGAGACCTGCTTGCATCTTCCACTATACCGTTAAATCTCTTGGGATGCCAATTTATCTTTCAAGAGGCAATAATTTCAAAGGCCTCTGATCTGTCAAATTAAGTCAGAAAAACTGCCTACTCATCACTGGCAGCTCCAGGAACCAAGCCACTAGCTAATTCTTTGCATACTGAGTTACTAAACCAGCATGTGATTACAATATTATGAAATTGTCTCAATTTTGCTGCTTGTCCAACAGTCCTACTTGCTGGCTACCCCTCTGCTTTCATGGAAACCATGGGCAGCACAGTAGAAAACTGCTTTGCTCAGTACTGAGCTTTAATTTTGTTCCAACCACTACTGATTACAAGAGACATTGTGAATAGACTAATTAAACCCAGAAGATTTGTTTTTAATAACATGAAAGACTTTACTGCATCTTCAAGACTATCCTCTTTAAAATGAGGTGTGGGTAGTCCTGCCACAATAAAATAATCATTACATTTTAGGTGATTCTGAACTTGAGGTGAAAATCATTACTTCTGTATTTTGTCTTCCTTTTTAAGTTCTGGCAAGGCAAGAAAGATTCTCAGAAAAATCCAAGTTGCCAGTGCAAAATCGGCATAAATGCCACAGAGCCTAGAGACTCACCAGAACTTCCAGCCCTGATAGCTCCTAGACATTTAGGAAGGAGTCATTACTTCTCAGTTCTTTACAAGCTAAAAATCACCTGTTCAGTAGGTCATTACCAATTCTGAAGTGGTCATCAATGTTGCCAGCAAAGACGGCTTCATAATCTTCAGGTCTTTTCAGGTTGGGAGGCTTCTCTTCCGGGTCAGAGCCAAACTCCCCTTTGAAGCGCTTTTTATTACTCACATCTATTTTTCTTTTGTCATTGACTTCAAGAAGACTGATTAAAATATGCACAATTCGCAAAGCACATTCCCTGAAGGGCACTATCATCAGTACCTGCGTAGATCAACAGTTACAACAGAATAACCCATAAAATACGAACACTCACAGTTAACTGTACGTTAAGTAATTTTTTTAACTTAGATCTGCCCTCGTGGGCACTTCTGAGTGTGCATACGAACAGGCACTGGCCAGCAGCTCAGTTTGGTTTCCCACCTCACACCCAGGGCACCATTACAGGGGAATTGAAAACTAAGCATGTTCTCCTGTTCTGCCTAACACCTGAGCAAGCAAGAGCTCCCACAATACAGACAGGGTCCACCACTGGCTCCTGGGTGGGTGGCAACAGCCTCTGCTTGGCACTCTGAAATATAAATATCTAACTGGGGAGTCAACACAGAAACCAAAGGCATTTGCCAGGCATGCCGCAAACACTGAAACCAAACTTTGAAACTGTTCAGCAGGTAGTTGGCATCACCAGTGATATGCCAGCCCTACTTGAAGCCACCTGGTTATGAACTAGAGGATGCTGTGAATCCAGGGAGGCTTGGCTGGAGGCCCACTCCACTATGATGGGCGGCCTTGACAATGGGACTGGGATTCCCTGAGGTCTCCCAGGTACAGAAAGATCCTCCCACACAAGCAGGTCCTCCCAAGTGTCTAAGAACAAAAAAACTTCTAGGACATCCCACACTGGGTGATGGCTTCCACCACCTGCACTAACACTGAAGAGTGATGCAGAGGCACCTTTCTGCACTGGTAGATTTAGAAATGGAAGCAGGAGGAGGCAACATGCGAGTCTGTAGTGATAGGGGGACAAAGAAAAAGAGAAGACAAAACTCATGGTTCAGCACAGAAACAGGCTGGCTAACGACCCTGTGCTCACTGCTTCTCAGAGGGTATTGGCCCTGACCGCTGCAGGCAACTTCCAGGCACAACAAAGGGGTGTGGAAAGGCACGTACCCAGGAGCACGGCGCCCGAGAGTGCAGCAACAGAAGTACTTCTGGATAAACTATCAGGGTGTTTATACAGACTGAACGGACAGCCAGGGTGGGGATGGGGGAATCACATTAACAAAGATCTCTTACCTTAGGCCTAGTGAGCCCCTGATCCCTGTAGTCCTCGCTGTCAGTCCCTGGCTTTTGGTCTCTCCGTTTGGCATTGTTGCTGAGCACCTGGGCATTTGCCTTCAGAACATGGTTCAAGGCGTGCAAGCAGTAAGCATGCCGGATTTCTTCTCCATTTGTTAAAGCACTTCTTTCTGGATAGAACAAGTCCCGGTATGTATTCATGATACAGAATAGCTCTCTTTGTAATGGGGTGAAAGAGGGATCGCTTGGTTTGTTCACCGAGGAGAGAAATTGTTTATTCACTTTCGGCCAAGTGGATTCTAAAGGCTTGTGAAGATAAAGCTGTTTCGCAGCAACTTCTTTGTCTGCTTTCAATGTTTTATTTGTCTCCACAGTGGAAGAAAAAGTTAGTTGGCCTAGCCTTGCCCACTGAAAAAAAACAAATGAAACAAACCAACCAAAAATCAAAACAAACTCCAAAAATAACCAAAGAGGAATTGTAAGTACCAAACTCAGTACACTTAAAAGCACATCACCACAGCTGGCAGTTTAATCAAGTTTGTGAAATCTGAGAAATTACCTTTTCATAATACAAAGTAAAACCTTTTTTTCAATATGCAATCTCTTTTAGAGTCTGCCATGGTAAGTAACAATAAACTTGAGCTCAGTAGATCTGGATGCATTTTGCAGCAACGTGTGTATAACTGTCCTCATTTTACAGATGAGAAAATCAAGGAAGAGGAAGGATGTAATTTCTGCCTAACCCATCTGTCAGATCAGTGGCACAAACCAGGGACAAGTTGAGAACCCTGGAGTTCAACTACACTTATAGATCAGTTGCACTGAGGTACGTACTCTGTTTAACAATGGAAACAAAACCCCATTAGGGATTAAACCCAGAAGCTGTCAATCAGCTGCTTAATGCAATCTTGTTGGGAGTCTGTCTGATTTTGAGGGCAAAAGCTGTCAGTGTAGTAGGGTAAAACTCTAAAATTTAAGCCTTCTGCCATGTAAGTTGTCCCTATCTATCTCCATAAAGTAGCTACACCAAATTAAGCAAAGATATATCATGCATTGCTTCAGGTGGCACTGGTATTTTTGGCCATCATATTCCAAAAAAGAAAAAAAAAAAAAAAAAATTAAAAAAATCTCAGCTTCTCTTTGACTGACTAACCATTGGGTATCTTCCAATGAATGTCACCCAGCATATGGCTGACCAGAATGCAAGGCAACTCTCCAAAACAAAATCAGATGTGTAAATGTTAGGAAGCAAAGGTTTGTCTAAAAATGAGTATTTTGAAAACCAATATTCTCTCTCAAGCAATGAGGTGGTTTTCCAGTACTGTAATTCACCTATTATTGCCAGTATTAAAGTCCCCTTCACCAGCTTGTGTGTACAGACACACAGCCATCTTGAAGCAAGGATGTGTAAGTGCATCACAAATACTTTTAAGACTGTACATGGTCATCTCACAAGTTCAGCTGCAGACCACATCCCCGGCGTGGTGCTGTCACCATTCAGAAGCCAGACCTACTTCTACCCAGTGTCAAGAATACCAAACCTGTGAGTTTGGGACTATGGATCAAACTCTAAAGCTGTTTGTCAGATGTGTCGCCATATGCCTACATAACAGCAGACTTTAGACTTCTTCACTAAGTGAAGAAGAAAACACTTCAGCAACAACACAGCGACAAACTCTTGACAATTCCAGTGCCATAATAACAATTATTGCATCTGCTTCACTTGTATAAAGAAAGTATTATTTTAATCCAGACTTTTAGAACTCTGGATGACTACAGAACATCATTACCTTGCTCTGAGTCGAAGTTTTAGGAAGTGTAGACAGTTTTTCTACTTCTTTTTCTTCAAGTTCTTTGTCCATGTGCTGTTTAAATGGATCTATTTATAACAAGAACAACAAATATCGTGAGAACTATTGTAGCTAACACTGGAATCAAGTTTCAGAATGGATTTGCAAATAAGACAGTTTTCCATGCTGGCCAACACCATGGTTAGAATTAGTTATTTCAAAGCACTTGGAGATGAGAGAAACGATGTCAAATTGTCTTTACAAGAAGAGAGATAACAGATTTGACAGATTGCTTTAAAAAAGAAAAAGAAGCACTTTTGGAAGTACTAGAACCTTCAATCACAAAAGAAACGTTGGACAGGAAAGCAGTATGTAGTAGAAAACATTGTGGCAATTTTCTGCCTTAAGCTTTGAGACACCTATTCCTCACAGGTGAAATAGGCTTTCAATAGCAAAGACCCAAATGAACTTACTACCCTTCTTAATTTATAAACAGTTCTATCCCGGGCTTTGCATCTATTGCCAGTGATATGAACAGTTTAGGATAAAGCAGAGAAAGATTAGGTGGGTTTTGGGGAAGGGAGGCAAAAATTACCTGAAGTGAGCAAAAGTCTGATTTATCTAATCAGCATTTCTCTTTGGAAAGGAAAGGACAAGCAAGGAACTGAAAAATCATATTATATTCAAAGACACTGGCATACACAAAGTCACATGCAAAGCTTATTTTGAAAACCAAGCCCTGTATACTGCTTGCAGCACAGCAGCACTCACTGCATAAAGAAAACTAATTAGAGAACACTAGTGCTTGCCAACACGTATCTAGCCCACATACAAATTATCCAGGCAAAAGTCAAGACATTTGCTGATCATGACACTGTTGAGAAAATCTTCCCAGCAACGCAAATGAACAGGGTATCATTTAATTGTTATATAGGCTCTCTCTTCAGTTGAGTTTTACTGATTCCAGCATTTGTCAGATAAAGCAGAGGGAGTAATATGAAGTATCTTCAAGCGTTCTAGTGACCTCAGGACCAGAGTAGAAATTCATCCCCCTTCTGCTATCTTAGGTGACTCATTTTCTGTAATAGATGATAAAGCCACTTTCAAGCTATAGGAACCCACCAAAAAGTAGCTGAACAAAGCTGTTAGGCTACTTAGTATGCGGTTGGAGAGCTACGGTTCTCATTAAAATGCAATGCCAACAGCTTAAGTAATATTCTCATGGTAACAAGAACGAGCTGTTTTTTCTATCACATGGCCCTTTGATGCTTCCACACATTTCATGTATCAACTAGGCTGCCTCCCAGATCTAATGTCAGCTGCTGCTCCAAGATGACAAGCCAGCATCACTAGGGATGCTACAAACATATTTCTCTCTCTCTCAAACTATGCCATCTGATATTAAAACCACAGAGCATGAAATATGAATAGAAGCTCTGCAAGTGCCAATGTGTGGCATATCACTGAACGATCACACGCCCGTGCACACAGTTATTTGTATTACACGTGGTGGGACGACTCCAACACCAGAGCTCAGATTGCACCCATCAGCGCACTGCAGTACTGAGATTCTGGGCTACACCCTTAGAAGATACCACACAGATGCTTCACTGATGCCTTTTACCTTCCTGATCCTGGTGCAGTGCGACTCCTCTGCATAACCTTCAAAATTCAGAGAGCCCCAGGCATTTGTCTAAATTACCGTGGCTGCCCCAAGCTTCCCAGAAGCTCACCTCTAACTTCACTGAGTTGTGAAGGATGCCCTCACAGGTCAGCTTTGTGATTATCTCCTGTGCTGTCTGTGCCGAGAATGTCTTCCATAGTCAAGTACAGGCTTGCAGGGCCCTTCATATTACATTAGCTTTTTAAAGTACTATTAAAGCAACAGAACAGGGTAACACTCTCCACACACATTTCTAGCTCCTGATATTTCAAGCTTTATCGGACATAATGGAAACCATGCACAAACCCCAGCCCACAGGGGCTATAGAAAACAAATGGTTCATCTCTATGTCTGCATTAGCGTTAAGTGTCCCTTATGGAACCAGCTCACTTGTGGGCAATACAATGATTAAAGTAGTGGAAGAACTCAGAAGCTATATAGTGTATCATTAGGGTGTTTGATAATACAGACATTTACAGATACTCTAGAGGCAGATCGCTAAACACAAACATACTGTGTTTTACCTTCTGAAGAAGCTTGTGAAGAATTGCTGTCTCTCTTATCTGCATTGCAATCTCCACTCTCCTCTTCCATGAAATTGGTTTCCAAGCTAAATTCAGATTCATGTTTCACATCAGTAAACTCCTCAATTACTCCATGACTTGGGTCACAAGAGGTATCTGCGCCATCAGCCTGCTCCTGGTCAAGCGTCTGCTCTGCTGTGTCTGTAGCTGTGAATTGTTATAGAGAGAAATGGGTTATATTCTCCTGTCTGTAGCTATCTCTTGCTAGCTAGGTTGTTCCCTCTGAGTTACCAATTTTTCTTCTCCCAATACTCTCACCCAGAAAGATAAAAGTGGGCTTTGTATTCTACATTAAAGATGACTTTTGGCTACTGTGCCAAACATTACATAATGTGTTTCCCCAGAGAAAACCAAAGAAATAACCTATTTGGGGAATATAAGTTTTAGTTTCCAAAGACTCCAAATAGCTGAAAATAATAAAAAGTTGACTCCTCTCTCCCAGAATTTATTTGCAGACTTCATGAATGAGGATGCCTCGTCATAAAGGAGGAGGTTTCCTTCCAATTTACATATTCTTCCCTCTGCTGTGAGGCAAACCTTTCCCTCCTCTCGGTGGCAGCAGCCAAGCCAGATGCTGTGCGAGAGAACAGCTTGCGTCTCCCAAGAGTGGGTGAGAAACCCCTGGTATGCTGCTCCATGTGGATTTCCTCTGTGCTGCCGCACAAACAACATCTGAGGAAGCAGCAGCGGGCTGTCTGCCGGAAAATGAACACAGCTACCCTCTCCCCTGCTAAATCCTTCAGCAGCTGCTGCTCCCACCCACACAGAGGCAATGGAGCAACAGAGCCTCCAAGCCAGAAGAGCACCCAGCCAACAAGCCAGTCTACACCACGATCCTGGCTAAAAACATATGTTATTCAAACTTTCTAACTGAAACAACATTTACCAAAGCATGGGAAAAGACAAACTACCTTGTTCCTGCTCTGGTACACCATTCTTATCCTCTTCACCCCCCTCTCCTTCTCCGCTGTCCTGGGACCCTTCTCTGTCCATTTCTGTCTCACTTTCCCCAGGTTCTTCTGGCTCACTTTCATCTTCCTCTTCCTCACTCTCAGACTCAGGAGAGGTCTTCAGGGTAGCCAGAAGCTTACGATACACAGAGACCTGTTCCACTTCAGTCTCCGAATCGCTTTCTGCACTTGATTTATCAGAGTTCTCAGACTGGAAGGGAAGACACGAGTGTAACAGCAACACCAGTAACGGTCTATGAGGCAGCAGGCAAATACTCTCACCACTACTTCCAATGTTATGTCCTCCCTCTCCCATCCTACCCTTATAGAGATACAATGAGATTTTTCAAAAATCATCTTTTTAGGCAAATAGTTATGCTGGACACCTCCATTCGGATTTTGAAAGCATCTTTCTAGACTTAGGTTGAAGTGCCTCATTCTTCACTGGTTTGTCTCAGAGCATCACAACATTTGGTTCTTTCATTCTCAGCTGAGTGAGTATATTTGATCTCCAGAGACAAGGCATTTACTGAACTGGCACTGGATTTTCCCAAGAAAACCACACAAAGAGCAAAAATTGTGGAAGGGCGCACAAAAAAGGGACAGAGCACACTGAAAATACTCTGGCTTTCAAGAAGATAAGTTGACAATAGTCCACTGGGGAATGGGTCAGGTTTGCCTCAGCTGTGAAGTTCCAAGTTTCAAACAAGCCAGACTCAGAGGCAGTTCTGTCCCGGACTTGCACAAACTAATGACAGTGTGCCAGGTTATAGCCAAAATTATAGTGAAACCAGGAGTATAAGCACAGCACTATTTACTCCTTTCAGCACAAAGAGGAAACATCAGTAAATACAATATTAATGCACAAAATTGCTAAAGGAGACAAATGAACCACTATAATTAGTTTTTACACACTGTAACTTTGGAAGTCTTTTATTAACCTGATGATAAAGGGCATTACCAAATCCTGAGTGAAAGAAAAGTAAAGCACTGGCAATCTGAAGGAGAGGAATGAGCATTAACAAATTTCTTTATTCAACAGAGAACAGAATATCTCCTAACACATGCAACATGAAATGCCTTATTAAAAGAACTTAAAGCATGATTTACTTTTCACTGTGACAAAGTAATAAGCAAAACCCCAAGAACAGCTATGTTACTTCCTGCTGCTTCTGCCCTCTCATGGTATCACAGTTTTGAGCACTGTATAGAACAATTCAGAGCTACACTAAACTCACATTCATTTTCTTTTCCTCCTAAATGCAGGTTTTCTAAAGACAACAACTTAATCAGTCTGAATAACTTGGCAACATGAAATACTAAATGTTTCACTTCACTGAACTAAACATAGGTGAAATTAAGGAATAAATAAAAACATATTACCAGTTCACAGATTTGAGTTGCTTCTGGTCTTCCAGAAACCCTGAAAAGAAAGCACTTGAATATTTTACTCTGTCAGAGAAAAAGATGAGGGGGAAAAGGAACTGATGATTCAATTTTAACTTCTCAGAGAGCTTAAAAGGAAGCTTAAAACCAAAGCATCACACAGTTCTCCCTAAGAATGTAGGCTCGGCATTTATCCTGAGAGGTGTAGCAGCAGATGATGCTACATGCTGTATGTGAAGCCAAAGTGCTCAAGCATTAGAACTGACCAAGTGAAATGTTTTAAAGTAGAATCTGGCTTTAATCAGAAGAAGAGGTGTTAAAAGGAAACCAAGGGTAGTTTGTACAACAAAGTTAACAAGGGCAGGAGCCGACCTCTAGAACTAAATACTGTTCTGTGAAGAGGGAAAAAGACACATACTACAAAATAAACAGAGTTAATTAACCGGTGTTGGGACTGCAGTTCTGCAAACAAGACACTGTACAATCTGGGCATAAATTAAACTCAACTTTTTCAAAAAGATGTGAAGCCTTGAGTGGGACAGAGCATCACTGCACAGGGTAAGGCACAGGGCACAGCTCCTTGGCAGGCCAGGACTCTTGTCCTCCACCTCAACTAACACACACCAGGAGGGTCACAGGGTACACACAAATATAACCTGCTAATAAAGGCATATAGTGTTAGACTGAACAGGTGACCTGACAGCGCCTTCCTCACAGGCTTCTAAGACTTTACAGCAGCACCAAATCACAGAGCATTTGGAGTAAGAAGCTCATTCCTCACAAGTTTACATGGGGGTCCAAAAGTACTGTCCCTTTTTGACAGGCATCCTTCTGAGGAAGACAGGGCTCGTTACACAGGATCTTCAGTGCTATACTTCCACTGCCTTTGCAAGATCAGAAAAGGGCATGGAACAAACAGTAGGAAAGCTGGAGCCCTGACAGGCCAAGGGACTGACCTAGTGCCAAAACAGGAGTCTAACTCGCACTCCTCGCTTTTCCACTTCTCCCGACAGCTCCCGGGCTACACACCAAAACTTTACGACATTTGTTGAAAGCAAACCTGAACCCAGATTTTCTGCTTTCTCTTCTTCCGAGACTTCAAGCCGACGAGCGGCAGTGCAAAGCGCAGATGTAACTCCCCTCCTTCTCTCAGAGGCCCGGGGCAAGTATGAGAGGGAGCAGCCGCCGCCCAGCCTGTCTGGAGCCCCTGGGCAGCCGGTCCCGCGGCTCCCACAGCCGCCCAGCGCTCCTGGGGCGGACCCCCC
>NW_020799097.1:99417596-99435404 GCF_003259725.1 Athene cunicularia | reverse complement strand
CCGCGCCCTCCCCGTTGGGTTAAGCCGCGGGAGGGGCCGGGCCTCGCCTCAAGCAGCGCCTGTGGCCGAGGAGCGGGGCGGGTGTTTATGCCTGCGGGCCTCACTCGGGCAAAGTACCGGCAGGGATTACAACGTCCCGAAAACGCCCACCGTAGCCTCGAACTTCGCGCTCCCGCCCGGGAGCGGCCTGCAAGTCCCCAAAGCCAAAGGAGCGGTGACCGCAGCCCCGGCCGGGGTGCGGGGGGCTAGGGAAGTACAGGCTCTAATTGGAGTGGGCAGAAGAGATTGTAAAGATCTGATACTTCTCTCATGCCTTCACTGCAACTTGAAGCTAGTGTGTGTTAATAGCAGAGTATTTTTCCCGTAGACATTTGGGATGTGATAAGGCAAGCACGAAGCCTTTGCGATTTCAGCTCTGGAAACGGTCATTAAGAATAAACTCTGAGCTTTATTCATACGATGAACAATTTTTCAATTCTTGCAGCATTATAGGTTAATGCAACGTTGCTTCTCATCTGTTTAGATAAAGAAGCGGTAACGATCTAAATGCAATTTTAAGCCACCTAAGGGACCGTTCCTCTGCATACAAAGGGGAACATTGCAAGTGGCATATTTGTGTAGACACTACTTGAGCTGCAGCAGCTTCCTGAACTGACCTATGATCTGCAGTGCTTTGCTAAAAGCTACATGTTTTCTTGGAAAACCTCTACAATGTAGCTGGAGGAGGATGATGAAGAGACCCAGCAGAAGTCCTTCATGTTCAGATTGCTTTAATCTGAAAGGTAGAATCAAAAGCTCCAAATGAAATCACACTAAATTCTGGACCTTCTAACACATTCCTGCTGAATCTCACTGAACGCTGCTGTAAGGGTGCAGTTTAATACTTTAGTGTATACAGAGAGATACAATTCCTCAGAAATCACCTTACATTATGCCAAATAAGAAACTAAAACTCAATTATTTTCTTTAAAGTTCTTTATATTCTTTCTATCCTCATGTTTCTGGGTGACCTAGCAGAAACTCCTCTGATCTTTAGTAAGGAGGGTTTTATATACAGGAGGGTGTAAGCACAGGACTCCAGAGTCTACTGCTGCTTTCCCTCCTGTAACGTACACAGAATAGATTGCAGTTTATCTCCTGGAGACGAGCACCAGAACTAAGAGAAAGCAAGGTAATTCCAAATAGGATGGAGACATGGAATACTCTGGAGAAAAATGGTTTAGCAGCTGGTGACTGTAGCTTCTAAGGTAGTCTATGTTGACTTGAGGGCATCTGTGGATTTGACTGAAGCAAGTAAGCATGTTAACTGCACTTCAGTTCCACAGAAGCTTCCAGGAGTTACTCCTACAGGTTAATACCACTGTCTGCTGTTCCATAAAACCACTAAAGTTGACTGACTTCACAGATAAACCCTTCTGGTGTGGAGGAAGTTGTCTTAATCCAAATCATTCTACTGTCCGAGTTACTGAGTATCCCCCTAGCAGATACACCTGAGCAGTGGTCAGCTGTGGCCCAGCAGTAGAAACTTCCTTAGCAGGCTCTGTCAAAGCCAATACATTGTATAACAACACTGACCAAAATAATTTATTTCCAAATACCAGAGGTTTTTTGTGGAGTTGGCAGCCATGCTCTGTAAGAGGAAAAATATTGCAAATCAACCCTACCTCTGTCAGAAGTGTGAAAAATGAGGTTTATCTGTACGTTGCAGTAATTGTTTCTTACTGACTTCTACAATTTGGCATTGGGAGACAGCAAGAAAAGCAGAAGTCTCTGTTCAGAGCTGAACCATGAGAGCTTGGGAGCTTTTTGGGGACCGACTTGGGCACAGGTGCTGAGGTAGTGAATGGTGGGAAGCCTGTGTAGGTTAGAACACTGTGTAGGTTAGAACAAACACAAAAAGGGGGGTAGTAGCAGTAGTAAGGATAAAGCTTGGATTTAAGTGGTGTTCGCACACTTTCAGAAATTCTGGCTATGATAGTATTTCACACTACTCACCTTGAGTTTTGTTCTGCTTTTTAGTGTTGCCTTATGAATTAAAAATCCGTTACTCTTGTTTTGTGATGCTCTGAATGCCAGCGCTTGCTTCTGTGATGATTTATTCACGCTTCTTTTGGTAATAACAGGGATATTTTTCTACCAGTTTACAAGATTTGGGCCTGTAGCATAATATCTACTGTTACTCCATTTTTCTTAATCCTGACTTCAATTTAACCCTTGAAACCGATTATACTCCTGGGACTGCTGCCCCCTTTCTGTTCAACTCCCTCCTCCCCACACCTTGTGTGAGAAGGATCCTGATTAGGTAGCATTTGGAGTTTAGGACTAAACTATTTGTGAACTACTTAAAACATTGTGCTGCCACTCACAAACGTATCTTAGGAGACACGTTCCCCAGAAGATTAACATCTTGGCTTCCCTATGGTGAGGCACAGGCAGTAAAGCAGCACTGACCTTGATAACCACTCAGTATGTATGATAATACTTTTCTTAAATTAGGTCTCTCTTCCTCAGAGAACATGTAGCATCAACAAAAAAAGCATTTTTTAATGATTCCAACTTACAGGCCAGATGCAACACATTTTTCCCAAGGCAGTCCGGAGGAGGAGATATAATGAAAAGTCCTTTCTTTTTTGTTATTAGAGGCCATATGAGTAACAGCTACAGATCAGCCTCTGTGATCTGTGCTGAAGCGTGTCCCCCACATTAGACAGCTGCAGGGGCTGGGTAACACACCCAGCAGGCTCGGGCAGCGCCGTGATGCAGGCTCATACAGCTGCGCCCGTGTTAAGGCAGCGTTCTCCCCCAGAACGGGAGCGGTGTGGAAAGAATGCCAGCCAGGGGCACTGGCTGAGCTGCCTCAGGTTGGCGGCCCAAGCCCACAGCCATAACTCCTGTCCCTCTTGTCAAACTGCACCTAACGCAGGCAGGCAGCTTGGCCATCAGGCACCAGCACCCTTCGGGGCCGTGCCCCTTTCCTCGCAGCGGGCGTTTGGGGGTGCACACAGAGCCCCACCTGGCACTCCCGAGGTCACCCTGGCAGGTGGGAGCAGCAGGTCAGCAGGCAAAGGGGCCCTCACCTCTGTGGGTAATGGTGCCTGGGCGGTCCAGGGCTTCACAGCCTGAACAAGCAGGGGGGACAGGCAAGCGGGGCATGATGGACCTGGTTCCCTGGAGGCTCTCTACACAGCTTTTTCACAACTCTGGTCTAAATGAAGTGCATTTGCTAATCACTCCCTCGACTTAAAAATTTTAAACCAAGTTTCTAGCTGAACCTGCATTTCTGAAGTGAAATCACAGAACTTACACTGGCGCTTCTAGTTGCTAGCACGATAACATATCACCAGCAATGTTCTTTACAGATTTCCTATGCAGCAGCATCTTTGATTCCAGCAATAATGTTGGAAATAAAACCAAGAAAAACCTTGAATTATTTGTAATCTCTTCTGCTGACCTAATTCTGTCAGCAGCCATGATTAAGCCCCGTCAGCAGAAGTCTGCTGCTGCTACCTGGGTATCTTCAGCACTTCAATCTGCTTAACATGTTCCAGAGACACATGGTTTATGAAAGCCACTTCCTTTATTTTAGAGAACTCTGCTAATCATTACAGATTTCTTGTTGCTAGCTTCATTCTTATGTCTCATCAGTGCAGCAACTCACTTCTATGCTTTTCTTCATCCCTGCTTTTCTACTTCTGCTATTGCCTTTTCCCTTATGAGATGCCATTTTCATTTTAGTGTATGTCTTTAATTGGAATAAATGTATTGATCACACTCTTTTCCAAATGCACAAATGGAAAACTAAACTTTAAATAATTTTGTCGTAAGTTACTTAAGCGATTTAAGTTACACCATGGACTGAGGCACACAGCTTATAAATTTACTACATGCTGTTTTGTAGCATATAATAAAAAGAAAGATGCTTAACTGGCTTGAAGCAATGTAAAAGAGTTCATTTCTTCCTTCACCTCAGTCTGTCCTTGCTTAATCTTCTCTGCTGCCTCTTTCTATATGTAACTCCTTTCCTGGTAACAGCTGGCACCAACACAAAGACATGTACCTTGACGTTGCCTTGATGTGCTGTTTGCATAAATGTAGAGAATAACAAGAAAATAAATAGCAGTGGGAAAAAAAAAAAAAAGGCAGAACTATGACCAAATAGTGTTTGGCAGCTGCTGTTTCAAAATATAAAATACAAAAAACCCCAAGCTTGCTACTTAAAAAAACGGAAAGTTCTCTGCACAAGAACACGGGTGCCTCTGGAGTTGGCCAGTGCAGCTGGCCAGTTCAGCAGCAGGACTTTCAGGATGCAGCATGACTTTTTTCGTGAAAGAATGATGCTATTATCTTCTAAAGGGTAACGTTCTGAAATCACATTTTGAAGCTAATTGGAGGTGGTATGCTGAGTCACTGAAAGAGCAGAGCATGGCCATATTTAAGGTGACACAGATTTTTAAAACTTCTTTCTCTCTCTCTCTAGCATAATGATCAACAAAAGTTATTCATGCAAATTTATTTTTTTTTACCTAGTATGCAAGTTGCTTGTTTATTCTTACGCAAAACTAATTTAGCTAAGAACAGAACTGCTGGGTGCTTTTTTATTAAACATCTGTTCTCAAACAGCCATATTTAGCCTAATATTCTTATTTAGCTGATGGAAACTAAGTTTAGAAACTGCTTTGCCACTGCTTTTTTTGTCCTTCCCAGCATGAGCTGTATTTCAGTGATGGTATTGAAAACCAAGGTGCAATTCTTTTGACAATAAAATGGCTGGGATGTTTACTGATGCTGTAATTCCTCACACCGCGATTACTGTAATGTATTGTTAATGTAAAAACACTACAATGAGCTTAGTATTCTTTAAAGAACTATCAAGCTTACACACTGAAAAAAGTATGGAACAGGGAAAATAAGATAGCATCTGAAATACAATGTCTCTTAAAATTTTAGTCCGCTTTGGGGCAAGGAGGAAGCATTTTAGAAAGATCCAAGGTACACTAACCACATAAGCTGCCTGAATCCATGTGTTGTCTATAGCAACATTAGCTTAAAAAACCCCAAACCCACACATTTATGTAGAAGCATACAGAATACAGTAGATAGCTTAACTGACAGCTTGGCAGACCTGTGCATTCCAGCTTGTATGCCAGAAATGGAAAACTGAACATGGAAGAAGGGGGCGAAGACATAGCCCTAAAACTTCTGTGGATACCCAGAAAAACAGATACATTTTTTCCTATGTTCCAAGCTAGTTCTGCAGTACATCCATGCCCAGTTTGTTGAAAATGGTTTGGAGAGAGTATATAAGGCCATGTTTCCAACCCTTGATACCCTGCATTAGGATAGGTTATTAAGTGTTTGAAAGTAAAGTAAAGGTGTAGATTTCAATGAGATGCTAGAGAAAGAGGAAAGAAATCTGCATTATGACTTTCTCTGCTTTTGAGTGGGTGCCAATGTTAAGGGAATTGGTCAGTTGAAAACTGATCCTGTTTAATACACTAGAATTTTTTCTCCCAAGTAGGTGCTGAATTTATCTGTATTTTTTAATGTTCTGTCTTGGACAATACAGTATGATTGTTTTGGTCTTGAAGTTTTGTCACTAAATTTGATTTTTGATGGCAAACTAAACCTCCTGCTCTTTTAATCTCTTAGCAGTACGACCACCATAGGCTAAAGCAGCTCTAATCAATTCTGGGTATCTGCCGTTGCTGTGCATGGTTGGAGTCCTACTGGTGTTACTCAGTTATGACGTCTCCATAATGTAGATATTTTAACTTTCTCTGAGCAAAAGGTGAAACTTTTGTACTCTAATGGCTTAAGAAAAAAGCCTGTGAATATTTTCAGTAACAAAATCCCTATTATTTTGAACTAGAAACATTCTAATACTGAAGCAAGAGTTAATATTTTCAAGGCATGAGGGAATGAAAGATAAGCGATCATAACGTGCTGATGTACGACAGACCTTGCATCAGCAGATGTGATACACTGATTGATTGCTTTTTGATACTATCAAGTGGCATTTTATTTAAGTACAAAGAAGAAAACATGTACTTTTTATCGATCATGTTTCTTATAATTCAATAAATAGCATTTCCAAAGAAAGGTACTTGCTGTAAAGAGAACTAGGAATTTCAGATTGAGCAGTGAGACAGTAGCTTCTTTTTCAGAGGGATGCAGAACCACAAATCCCATAATGCTGTCCTCTGACTGTGCAAAATCATGAAGAAAAATGTTGAAGAGAAACTTCACCTGTGCTGTGTGCACCTACCTGAGCAAATAAGGTGCTTGTATTAAAAGGTTTTTTTCCATGTTCTTATTGTAAATGAAACACCTCTCTGATTCCTGCATCTTAAAGAAAGTGGGTTGAGGTACTGAGTATATATGGGCATACAGGGGTACACCCCTCCCCTGGTGCACTGATACGCTGTCACACAGGGATTTATCATGGTTGGCTTATGATTGTCAGAAAGGTAACTTCCACTTTTCACCACACAAGCGGACAAGGGTGAATACTGGGGTTTTTTTGTGGAAAAAAAACCCCAACCCTGAACTTAGGAAGACGACAGCAAACTAGTCAGAGGGAAACCTGAGGATGAAATGTTTAAATGGGAGCAAGAAATCTCCCCCAACTTTTATGATAGGAAAGATGTTTTTAAAAGCCAGTTGTGCTATTTTGCAGCTGCAAAAACATGGAAATTAGAGGAAGGGTGGCCTTTCCTAATGGCGCTTGCTAGGAAAAGCCATGATTGGCATGTGAGGTTCTATTCCAAAATTTCTAATTTGAAGGGAAAAATAGTATACTCTGCCTGTTTTAGTGCAGTTTGACCTAAGACAATAGCAGACTTGAAGCAATTTTGTACTACAAAAAGAGCAAAACCTTCTCATGTCACAATTTCCTGGGTAAAGGACCTTCCCTTGGACTTGCTGTATTTCCAGTGTTCCCTGGAATAACAGATAGATAGTAATTAATTTCCTGGTACATGAAACACAGATACTGGCAGAAAAGGCTTCTAAAGCTAGAAGCTTGCTGTACAGTCATATTCAAGCTGACATGACAATGAAGTTGTGGTAGTGGTATGATTAAGACCTACTGTAGAAACCAAATCTGAAGTAATATTCCAGGCCTGAGTGGTGACGCATGGCATGTATAAGAAAGGGAAATACATGCTCTAGAGCACTTCAATGAAATGCTGAGAATAAATTCAGACTGCGTCTTTAAATACCTTACTAAATGATGTGGAAGTTACTGTTCATTAATTGGTTTTGTACTGAAAGATACAGTCATATGGCAAATGAACCCTGGGTATCTTGGAAATGCAGGGTGGTTTAGACTGTTTTTAAAATATCTTTAATCCAGAAGTAACAGGATTCTTCCACAACTGCCTCTGAGCAGAGCCTTCCTGACAATTTTTAGCTGGTTAAATGGCTCAAAGAAAATTAACGTAAGTGAATACTCTGGTTTTAGTTTTAGTTTATTCTACAAACCTGAAAATTTTAAACAGCTGTTCTATATTATTTACATGATATATTGGTCTGTATATTTTTTGACACCTAAAGTAGGCTGGCAGCTGTTAGTCACAAAGTATTTGTGGAAGGAAACCCACCCCCAGCTTACTCGCAGTGACCAAGGATTTTAAAGATTGAATGGACTCAAAAACTTGTCTTATCTTCAGTGCCAATATTGAGCACAGCTCTTATTTAGATTAAGACAGTCTATCTACTAGTGAAATAAAAAAGATTCGGTGTCATATCTGGCAACTGCTTTCAAGATACTTTTCTTAGTATTTGCTACCACTCTGGGTTTCTGTAACAGCTTTACATGGCATCTATTTTCTATGACCCTCGGGAAAGTATCGGAAAAGCACCACTTACTTTCTGTTAATACAAATAGTTTGTTTGCCTTAGCCTTTAAATAAGGGAAAACTTTACCAAAGATTTGCTCATTGATCTGCCTGTGTTCTTGAGTATGTTCCGTTCTTTTCTATTGCAGATGTTCTAAAGTGCTCAGTGAGAGTGTACTAGCAGGCTGGAACTGAACACAGCTGCACGCAAAAGGGTGGAAGGAGCCTGGCTGGATTTCAGACTAGAGGTGTCTGTCCTTGAATGCCACCCACAGATTACCGGGAAACCTGAACTGGTGGGAGGGAAAGCAAAGGTAATTAGATTGAAGGTTTACTGTTGCTTAAGTTCATATATAGTAAAACTCCATTTAGAAAGACAGAGCATTAGCTTAACCAAACATTTTAAAATCTCCTCTGAATGACTGGCTTGGGTTAAGCTTGTTTGCTAGATGGGACTAATGAAGTATCAGCCAGGGGCGAGAGCAGCAGTATTAACAATCTGTGTCCCGATTACAGGGTGAGACTGCAGGCTACTAGATATTGAAAGTCAAGCTTTGCTACTGCGTGCTGTCAAGTCTTTTCATCCAGCTTTCCTTCATAAAAAAAGGCAGTGATACTGAACTGATCCTACAGATTTAGTTCAGTTCCATGCCTGAAAACCTCTCCCTCCCTCCTTAAGGGCGAAGTGCTAGTTTACAGATAGAGTGATACTGACAGTGGTTTGACTCTCAGATTCAAACTGGAGTTCTAAGAAAGGAGAACACTTTGCTGTGTTGCACAGAGCACCCTGCATGGCATATGTTGCCTTTATTTCAGGGCGTGAAATTGGTAATTCTGGCTATTTTGCTGTATGAATGCAGAAGTGGGAACTTGTGACAGGTATAATTTAAGCTTTGGCTGTTTTACTCATAAGAACACAATGCAGCATGCTCAAATACTGATGTCTATAAATTATATGAAGCATGGCATTTTTATTAACTTCCTCTAAAATTCAACTAAAAATTGTCTGACTGAAAATGAGACAAGATGGTCAGTAGGTAGAAAGATGACTTGAGACAAGACATAAAGCCATGACTGGAGTGTTGCTGTTGGCACTTGCTGAGAAAAGTGGCAGAAAGCAAAACTGTAGAAATGTGGTAAAAGAATGGGAGAGGAAACAAAGAATGAAAATAGCTTATCTGAAGTTTTATAAGTGATGACCAGGAACATGCTGTGAAGTCAGAAGCCACATTAGGGGATGGAAAAAGATGATCAGTGTATTGCACAGTTACAGCGTTATGCAAATGCACAGCTAGAGAGAAAGACATTGTTAGGCCTTAGGAAACCCCTAAACATGAAGGGGAAGGTAGAGGAAGCAGATCACAGTCTTAAAAGGGAGGAAGTTTCATACAGGGAAAGACACAGACAAGAAGTGTGGCCTACTGAGGTTAGTAGGTAGTAGTGCTAGTAAACACTGGTCTGCAACAGTCAGAATCTGCACAGGTCATTCTGCTTTTTCGGGGTGGAGATGATCTGTGATGGCCGTTAGCTATGACTCTGTCAACAGCATTAAGGTTCAGAGGTCACTTTAAATGTACACTGGCTTTCCTCAACACAGTGAGGCTGTAAGCAAGAAATTTTCTAATAAATACACCTTTCCCAAGATCAAGTATTCCTTCTGCCAGAGGGTTGCTTACATAGGTTAATACTTCCTGCAGCTGCCTCCAGAGTTATTTCGTTCCTATTTAGGTCTGATAATTAATAAAACTGAGCCAACTGAAAAATCATTTAGTCAAAAACCGCAAGCTGAGAGTATAACACCAAAGACAATAAAATACAACCTCTTAATCTTACCATGCATCAAACCTAAATGTGGACAGACTTAGTACTGAGCACAGTCACATTTCTATACTATATACAGCTTGAACTTGGCAGGCAGCTTACGCAAAACTAAAGCATGGCAAATTTGAAGAAAATGTAATACAGACTTGAAAGCGGCTGTTCCTCTGAAGCACCAGATTTAACCAGGTCAGCTCAATTTCTTCCTTCACGTCGGTGTCTGGCATGACTTAGAAATGCTATTATGACTAAATACTAGGAATGAGAGAAAGGAAGAATAGCTTGAAATTGAGCAAACACCTGGAAGGGAGAACCAGGCCCATAAGGGCTTTGACTAAATTCCTGGGGTTTTTTCAGGCATACTGTAGAAGATTCACAGGCAGCTTCCTTGATATCACAAGTGACTGTCTTGAAATACCTCTCCTAAAACAGCTTTGGGCCTCTCTACAACCAGAAAATGCAGACAGTCTTCAAGCAGAAGCTTGCTTTCTTGTCTTTCAGCTACTTCCCACTGAGATTATCCATTACTGTCTGATGGTAATATTGGGCTTTTTCTTCTTCTGTGATTTTATAAAGCTTTGAGTGCTCTTGGTAAGTATGATCCAGCCTTTCTGGCTGTCTTGTCCTGTGACCCAGTTGGCTATTCCTTCTGTAAATTCTTTTAATAGCAGTCAAATCAAAGCCACTGTCTTAATACTGAAGCAGATTCCTGCAGCTGTGTCCCTCCTGCTAACCTAGGAAAGGTAGAAGTGCTTAATGCAGTCTGAAGGCAAAGTCGATAATAGCTCTGCACCTAGTATTATCTCCTTTGATTCACGGTGAACTGACCTTCAAAGTAACTGAGAACTCTTTTGCGATCTGTACTTGTTTTCTCCTCTTAAGTGTAAGCAGTATCCATCTAGACCGGGTTTACACTATAACCAACCCAGCCAGTTGAGAAAAATGCCATGCCTTTCCCTATAGTGAACTAAACCACTTAATGACTTATTTTTCCTATCCACAATGGTACTTTCTAGTATGCATTTGCTTTGCAATATGGTTCTACAAGCACTTCATTTAGAGATATAAGCCTGTGGAAGTCTCGGATTTGTACTGTGATCACTGTGTTCTTCTGTTAGCAGGAAGTTACTAAGACTCAAAATGAGGCTGCTGGAACTGTAAGAGCCCAGAAAAGTCTCCAATGTGCTTCAGTGTCCTCTAAGATTGTGGGTTTTGACTTATTACAAGTTAATATGCAAGCTGTATGTACACCTGGCATTCAGTTACATCGAAGGAGCTACAGCAAAAAACATGTAACAATCTGGCATCCATAACATTAACCATGACACAGACATGAAGGGGATTTTGCAAATCTTTCAGAAGCCATTTAGTATCAAGAGGAGATTAATAATTTTATATATATATATATATATATATATATATAAATATATAGACTTAACCTTTCTATAAACTTATTATAGAGGACCACACTTCTTGATCAGAGAGTACAGTCAAACTTCTTCAATTTATAGCTCTTCACTCTGCATGGACTGGAGTTATGATCAAGAATAATTCAATGAAACAAGAGTTTATAGAATTACTTTATAAGAGAACTTTTATTTAACAATCAACTGTCTCAGTAAATTAGGTTGATAGGAGCAACCAACTTCAGCACTAACAGAGCCAAGTACCTGGTGAGTTTATGACTTGACTTCAGTTTCTTCTACGTGAGGTAGTGAATCCCAAACTGGTTCTCGAATGTGTTCAGGTATCTTCTCTATCTTAGTCTAAAAGGAAAGCAAAGCAACCATTTATTATACCAACTAGTTAGCAGCTAACTACCTTGCTTTCTTTAGTCCGAGATATTTATCAGATTAAAAATGCCACCTAGTGGCGTTTTCAAGCAATACAGCCTCTTTACCGTTTAGTACGTCAGCAAACGTTCCTTCCAATCTACACACACCTCCTCTGCTGACTTAAAAAAAAGACTTTTGTAGTTACTGGTACTAGTATCAGGACTTAGTCTCATGACAGTTAATAACATGAGATGGAAACTTACCTTTTTAACTTCCATGGCAACCCCTTCAGGTAAGTTTCGTTGAACATACTCCAAGTAAACTGCAGCAGTACTGCTTGTTAGGTATTTTAACTAAAACAGAAAAAATGATATTTTAATGAACTACTATTAATAATACTTCAAACAGAATACAGAAAAAATGAATTTGCCCTAACTTCCCTAGGTCTTGCTGTGGGACCAAACATTCTACAGGAAGGCAGCTTCCGTAACACTGGACAGCTGAGCTGTGCGCAACTCTCATGCAAGTATAAAGTATTTCACTCCACAGAACTGCACTTACTGCCTATGATCACATGCATGGATTATAATGGAAGTGGTGGATCTTAACACTGCAGGTGTCAGATGAAATTAATTCTAGGTAATGCAAGCTTTTATATACTCTCCAAGTTCAACCTTGTTATAAATCCTGCAATTCCAAAATTCTATTGAAATTTGGTTTTCTATCATACTTTCTCCTGGATGGCAAAAACAGTGCTTATGGTCTGTGGGCAGCCATTGGTACTGCACTGTTATCTGTGGACTTAAAGTCCCATTTTGCTAAGCACCGTGCAAATACATAGTAAGACAGCCAGGAGCAACAAAATGCTGGCAGTAAACCTTTCTTATAAGAAAGTTAACCACAGCTCTAAACCATACAGAAGTCTGTGTCATCAGCCAAGAGCTAGTGGTCTGTATACACTTCCTTTCTTGTATTTCCCCCATGCAGTTTTAGTTTGCCACATGATGTTACATAGGGCAAAAGTATGTGTGTTCAAAAACATAAGACAAGCTCACAAAGAACAGAACCCCTAGTGACTGGTAATGACAATGATTAAGCTGTATCTTCCTCCCTTCCTGAGAAAGCTTATATCCCACTGATTCTTGGAAACCAAGAGCATAACATATATAAAGATAGCTCTCAATTCTACCTTATTTTTTAACAGCTGTTAAGGTGATGGTCAAAACTAGCCTTTTAATTAAAAAATGATGTAGGCTGTACATAACTTGTGGCACATTTGATGTACCTAGCTCATCTGTTTTCTGTGATTCTCTGCACTCTCCTTCCCAGCCCTAGTAAACAGGAAGTTTGTGTTCACTCCTGAACTAACATCTATTAACGTCTTTGAATTGCACAGCTAGAACATAACTGTTCTTTTTATGGCTTTCTTACCTCCAAACACATGTAATGTGTTCTCATTTCATACTGAACTCTGTGCTTCTTGTAAATGTGTACAGATTTTAAAAGTGTCAATCGTTCTATTGTCTTTGGAGGTTTATATCTGAACAAAACACAAAAAGAAAATTTCGTTTTATATAAAGCATGGTAATACAAGTTATCTGAAAGAGTATGCTGAAATCCCCATTCTTATTTGACGTTTAGAAGATATACAAGGAAGTATTAAACACTGGTACAGTTTATTATTAACACACACAGGCATGGTTCATACTCAGGTATTAATGTGCATTAGTTCAGGGAAGCTAGAGCACGGACAAGCGTACTGAGACTGTCGATATCCTTTGTGTAGTTAAAATGCACTTTTACTATGGCAGCACTAAGTGTAGAACTGCTGCTGCTTCCTCATCACTGTGCTGCCATCTAAGAAGCATTAGATTTATAATCTGAGAAAAAAATCCCAGATTACACCTGTTTCTTCCAAAAAAGAGAAAATACTTCTAAGCCTAGAACCTGAATTACAATAGATGACATAAAAAGTGTCTGACACCACATCACTCTACATATCAGTTACTTACACTTTTTCAACAGAGATGCCAAGTTCTTCAGCTGCAAGCACTGCAAAATATTCATAGCTGTCCAACACAGCTTTATCATGGCCTTTAACTAGAAGGGACAACCTCTTGTACAGTGTTTCTGGCTCATCTGAAATAGATACCTGCATTTTTAAAGAAAGATCAAGTGTTACCACTCCATGTTCTCCTTAATGCATGCACTGCGTATTTTCTTAGCCTGTGCACCCCATTTGTAAGAGAGGAAAAACCCACACACTGTTAGCTGCTTATTTTAGTTTATCTGCATGAGGCTGACAGTATTACATTGTTTGACAGTTCTCACTTATCAGGGAAAGCAGAAGTGTGAAGAGATACCTAACTTCTGAAGATTTCAGTAAAACTTTTTGATGGGAAAAGGAAAGTGAATGCTGGATAAATATAAGGAGGACAACAGAAAAGGCAAGAATGAAACTCATTGTTAAAGCAGGTCTGGAGCAGCAGTATTTGTATTTCAAATAGCAGTGTGAGAATACATGAAATTCTCAGACCACTTGGATATGGACAGTAACTAGAACATTATAGACAGTAACCAGAATTCTCTCTTTACTATGTCAGTTATAAGGCTAATTTAAACATCGCAGGCTCCCCAGGCATACTGTCCGTTACCTTTGACCAGATGCAAGTTTACAACGTTCATTTACAACTTTGTGACTTCCAGTCTGAGCTTCAATTTCTGATGGCCTGGGCTCACTGATCATCTGAAAAGCCTTGATGTGTCCAGGAAGCACAGGTTTACTCCTGGGCAGTTTAGCACAGTAAGTCCAGCATGCACCAGACAGTGCAGGAAGGCTGTGTCTGCACTGTAGATGTAATACTGCCTGTAAGATTTTGGCTTGCTTGCATGTGTTGTACAGATTGAGCGTGTGTTCCTCACATGCTCCTGAAGTCCTAGTCAAAATGAAGGCATTCAGAATCTAAATGCAAGATACCCACTACATGCCTTCATGAACTCCCCACCTCCATCAGCCCTGGGCTCCCAGTTTCCAAGCCAGAGACAAAGGCCTTAAGCTGGTGCAGGCACTGAACTGAATGTAGCCAAAAAGATGGTATTTCATAGAGTTACAGTTGCATAGAGAAGGAAGAAAACGATTAAGAGGCAACTATGGACAATAGAAATCTTGAAGAAAAAAAAAAAAAATCTCAAATACCAATAATCTAAATTCTTTCTTTCTGTATAGCAAATTTGACATCATTAAGGCAGAACTTTAAAAAGCTGCAACAAAGGAATTCAAGTTTTTCTGCACACCCTCTTTATTAATAAGACAATATATAAACTACCACTCTATAAACACTTACCAAAGGGTTAGTCTTAGGCCCCTGTGTATCAACATGGGATCCAGCCAGCCGTGCTCCCATCAAGTCAGTGTTTCTAGAAATGTGGTAATGAAAAAAGCATAAAATAAGTTGTTAAAGTTGGATTTTTTTTTTTTAGGGAGTGTGGAGGAGAAGTGGAAAGAAGGAGGGCCTTTTATACTTACAGAAAAAAACACTGCTTTTGCAGAATTCTGCTTGCATAATTGACAGAAAAAGCTGAACCCTATATAAAACAAATAGGTTATGGGTTGTTTTTCCCCAAACTGCAAAGTAGCCAGTTAATACAGGTTTATTAAAGGTTACTTTTTTTTTTTTTTTTTTTTTTTTTTTTTTTATTGCACACCAGAACCTAACACATTCCTAGGCATTGATCTGTCAAACTACAAAGTTTGCTCTACTGGAAAACCCAGGAAAACAGATGCACAGAAATATATTTTAGTATACAACAGCACCTAAAAAAAGAAACACATTAAGGGAACAATGTAACAGTATGCAATTGTTATTAATGAGGCATCTGAATAGCAACCACAAAGCATTTTTTAGCAGAAATATGTATTTTGTTTGGTGTCAGATACCATTTCTGTATATAATATTTTCTCTTTAGTTTTACTTTCACAGTACTATATATCAGTTTTGAACTGATAAGATTAAGTAGGCCTTGCTGTTGTAAAAATAATTGTAAACAGTATCCTATAAATGAAAAAATTCAACTTCTGAATTTGACTGAAAATTTTCTGGTTTTTCAGCAACCAGTTCCTTATGATTTTGAACACTTGTTCTTTTGAACATTTAAATATAAATACTTCTAACAAGTAAATGGACTGTATTTAAAACATAACATGGTTTTCCTGTGTTAAAAAGGGAATACAACTCTTAATTAAGGTGTAGCATTACTGTCTTTCATATTTGAGTTAACTGCTCCCTTCTGAACATTATGTGGCTTCTACCTTCCTTTCACTAATTCTCAATTTGGCAAAGTTAATAGACTACTTGAGGAGAGGAAAAAAAAAAAAAGCCAGAACTCTCACTTAAGAGCAGCTCAGGGCTGCAGCTGAATGCTCTTATTTAACAAGTGCTGGAGTCATAGCTTTAAGAAAGATGACAGATACCCCACATACCAGTTATGTAGGTGACTGTATAATCAAAACATCAGAAAACTGCCAGAATTTACACTTCCCAGGTAATCTTAATTTAGTTGCTTGTGAATATGCACAACTAACCATATGATGTTCTCGGGTTCCTAACCTTTACATCTTAATTACAGATCAGTAGTGAATGAAGCTGTTTTCTGAAGTAATTCTGCCTCATTCGCTATTTATCCTACAACTTTTGCATCCAGTAAGGAAGATGACTTCAGGAAAAGGCAGGAGTTTCCGGTTTACAAAACTGACCTGAGAGCACAGCTGATTGTCTCCCCTTAGGCAAGCCTTTCAAATCCCGGCGTTTAAGGAGGAGCAGCAGCTTACATTAAGTACATGACACAGTAAGCAACTTTAGGAGCACTGAGTATTTAATACTATAGTTGATGACCATTCATAATGTTTCAAAGTTCATGCTGGGAACTACCTGAGCCTTAATACCAAAAATTTAAAATTTGCATCTGATAAAATTACCTTTTTCTTTGCACCTCAGTTCTCTATCTCCGAAATCAGAATACTGCCTCCCTTTCACTCAATGCCAATATGAAGCACACTAACACCATCACCTGACATGCATCAGGGAGCAGACAGGCCCATGAGGGTAAAAGACTGTATTCAGTGCAGGGCTTAAACAGTGCGTGCAAGCACATGGCAAAGAATCTGACCCCAGATGACAAATGTAAGACCGGAATTGTAACTAAAAGCTGTATCTGGTTTGGGGTTTTTGTGAGTATGCAGTGTCTGCTATGCATTATTTTACTTCTAACTGCTTGACCTTGTAATACGTATTATTTGTATGCAAATACATGTATGATCACAGCATATTGTGTTATGTGGTTTTGGATAAAGAAATTTCAGTCTTCGTGTAATAAAGATGAATAAAACAAAACATCATGCAACAGTAGAATTCTATCCCACATACTAAGCTCTGCAGCCTTTAGAAGAGTCTATGGTTGTGTGTATTATTCCCACCACATGCTTTCTCCATTTGCTACTAATTATGCAGGTATGTCAGGATTTTTATTTTTTTTTAATAATAAAAGGTGCTCTGTGCAAATTTACACAAAATGATAGGCTGAGTACGCATTCAGGAGGCAGTAAAGTATATTTTAACAGCTTCTGTCGTTCTCATTTAAATGTACTTGATGCACTCTGGCCAGCATAGAAGGTAGAAAAAGGTACTCAAACTGCAACACAACAGAATTCAATTTCTTGTGTAAACCAAGGCCTTGCACAAAACAAAATTATCCCTTTTCTAATGCAAAATAGCCTTCATTTTGTTTAGATGAGAGACTTCGAAGTACTCAGGAGATGGATACCTGAAAGGTAAGCAAGTCCAGAACACAGCACATACACAGAAGAACCGTTTAAAGCTTCAGAAAATTAATAGGAAACCCCCAACATCGAATTTTCTCAACTTGAGAGAAAGCAATCACTCTTTAAAAGTCAAAACCAGCAGAAAACATCGGTAGTGTAAAAAGTTTTGCTAATTTTTTAGTTGTAACTTCAAGATTTGAAACAGGCTTAGGGCACGACCACCAAATCCATTTTCCATTTATCCATCATCCCCTACGCCCAAAGTTACAGCCGCAATAACAGTTTGGAGGGTCCGCTACGCCGCTGCCGACGGGCAGAGACACAGCTGCGAAACCCCAACCCTCCCCGAAGCCAGAAGGAAACCACCTGCGATCTCCCCCACCCGCGGGAGCCCACCGAGGAGGGCGGGCCGGCTCCAGAACAGCTCGCACCGGGGACGCACAGCGCCCAGCATCGGCCCTCAGGCGTGCGGCTGAGCTACTCCAGCTGCCTTTTCCTTCTCCCCTCAGGCGTGAAGACGCCGAAGGAACAAAAAAAAAAAAAAAAAAAAAAAAAAAAA
>NW_020799097.1:99399070-99417546 GCF_003259725.1 Athene cunicularia | reverse complement strand
TTTTTTTTTTTTTTTTTTCCCCCTGAAGGTGAGAGGTAAAGGAGGTTTCTTCAGCTTTCTCCCCCTTTCCGAGAACGCTTTTTACCACAACTCGTTCTTGCCAAGAATACTCCTGTTCCACCCCCAACTGTATAGAGGTGATTACATGGAATATTTCTTTTTTTTTGCCTGGAACCATTCAAAAATCCTTTGAAAAATAATTACACGTGAACCTAGTTTTCAATCTTCTCCCCCTTAAAAATACTTTTTTTTTTTCTTTTTTTAAATAAATTAAAAAAAAAAAGGTATACAAGCCTATTAGCAAAACCCAGCCAACTATATTTTACCGAAGTATAAAAATGTCTGGAAGTGTCATATAAACCCCTTTCTTCTTACACATCTACATAGCAGTTAAATGTCACAACACCAGTTCTGATCAGTACCAAACATTTAAGGGGGGTGTGTGTGTGTAAACAAGTACTAATTCATGCACTAAGCCATCTTAATACACACATCCAGGTAGGCAGTAACCTTAAATTAAGCTCCGTGCAAGTCAAATGCTAACAGCAGGAACCTGAAACCAGCATAGATCACAAGCTATATCAAATGTATATTTTTTTATTTTGTTACTTCCTCTGCCACCTAAAATTACAGTCTGCTTTTTACACTAAAGCACCTAAAATATTTACAACCATCTTCTAATAAAATAACAGTTAAATATTGAAAATAAGATTTTTCTCAAAATATGTTTTCTATATGTACATGTTTTATCAAAGAAGACTAAGTTCAACAGTGAACAGTTTTCCATCAACCATCAGCAAAAAAACAAGTTTTCTGAAATAAAACTATGTCCGACTTATGTACAAATAGGCAGAACAGCATCTGTTTAACATTAGCCAATGCAACACTTAATAATAATAATGAAGTCAATGTTCGAGGCCTTAATCGTGTACTGCTTAAATGTGCATTTCTTTTTTTCCTTTATGAATAACTTCTTTGGTTATGGTTGTTCTGTTATCTTCTTGGCTGTACAATAAAACAGCACCCCATTTACATTACAGAACCAGGCATATATATGTATGTGTATATATATTCATATATACTAAGTTTAGCACAGATACCTGTCCAGTTGTTGCTAGTAAAGTTCCACTGTAGATTCTTTAACACAAAGCTGCTCTTCAGAATCAAGCCCACACGTTTCCACTATCTTTCACTCCATTCTTCCAGCAGAACTTTGACTTCAATTATCACCTCGCTTAAACACTCCATTTTTTTCCCCACCATTAACAAGGGAATCTGAAAACATGTTTCTATTTACCAGTGTAGTAGCCCTTCCCAAAGATCCTTAAAAGTTCAAAATGATCCAGTGTGGAAGAGAGACTAGACTCTGCCAGGTTGTTTCTAACACTGGCTCCTAAAATCCAACACAAGTTACCGCTCACAAAAGCCTCCACTTTGCAAACCACTAAGACTTGCACAAGCATCATCAGTGGATCTAGTTGGCTGCATACAGCTAAACACCCAGTCTTCAGAACCCGGCTTATGTGGTCCCTGTAAAAGTAACATGTCACAGCATGGACAAGAACTGCTGAGGAGTCTCCCAACTGGCAGTTTGGGAAAGAAAAGTAAAGGTGGCTGCTGCCTGATCGCCTGAAACTCACAGGTACAGTAATTGAGAACATCATCCCTTATGTAGGCAAGAGGGAGTGAAATTCCACCCACTAGTCAAAATCAACTAAGAAAACCTTTGGAACAACCTCAAAAAACACTAAAACAAGACACATACACAGGAACTTCACTAATAGGAAACTGAGAAGGAATTTCCATTCTCCTGAAGGGTTGTTCTTTAGTATCAGAACATTTGACCTTAAGTAAAAAGTTCAGGTCATTTGGCTTCACATACGTGGCTTTGACAGAGAAGGCACCTCTCTGCCGATGAGTCCCACTGGTTTAGAACTTGTGTGGTCCAGTACTCCAGTACAAAAGTGCCATGATTTACCCTCATTTTGCATAGTTATACAAGGAAGACAGTAGAAGGTAAGATCCACTATCTCTCAGATTCTGCTTAAGATGTTAGGAACATGACAAAAAAACCCCACTAAAATAAAACCCAACCCATAAAAAAATCTCAAACAACTCTGAAATCTGGAAGATCTAAAATCAGTCTTATAAAATACTTTTTATAAAGTTAGCAATACTCTTCTACTGTGCAAAATTCACAAGAAAACCAGTGCTGCTACCTGTGAAAGCTCTAAAATCAGTATTCATATTCTGTAATTAAAGCTCCACTCAACCTAATGCCAAGTCATCCTTAATTCTTTAATTCGTCAATTCTTTTGAGATCCTGTTTATTGAGAGAACCAAATCTAATTTTATATAAATGGTGTTAGACATCCAGCATGTAGATCTGAACCTAAAGGAGGAGAAACAGTAATTTAACAGCAATGTCAACTCACCTTTGGAGTATGTTTTACTAAATAACATTTGAATTCGATGTAACGAGGAGGACTGAAAACGGCACCAGAATAACATTTCACGCCTACAAGTAATAACTAACATGTGCTGAAGGCATATACTCCCTCAGTCTCTGTTCCACGGGCAAGAACATCTCCCTGTATTTGCCTGGTGGGAGAGCAAGCTCCTGCATTGCTCAAGCATACACTCTCCTAAAAACACTGAGATGGCTATTCAACAGTGTGATTTATTGTCACAGCAAAATATATTTCCAGTGCAATCTGATTACCAAGGTGGTGTTCCTGATTCAGTGTTCCCATCAGATGATGTGAACTACAGTACAATCATCTCCTTTCTTCAACCCTTGAATTAGGTCATTTAAAAATCAGCAGATCAAAACCTTGCTAAAATGGAAGCTCTAAAACATACAGTGTAACCAATGCTTTTACAAACTGCCCAACATGTATGCATTAAGGCAAGACAGAACTGAAAAAGTACTGCAATACTACAGATGATACAGTCACTCCTGTAACTATTTCACAGTTAAATCAGATTTTTTTTTTTTCCTCCACCTCCCTTAAAATGACAGCACAAAGACAAAGAACGTAATCATCTCCTTGACAGAGATGACATTCAGTCTCTAGAAGATGCTGGAAGTGATCCAGTACAGGCAAAAAAAAAAGTTCCATCAGAAGTGTGTGAAGATCACTCTTGTAATTAGGCTAAAATGAAACTTTGAAGAGTTAAAGACTAAAGATCCTACCAGGATCATCTGGAGGGAAGTGATAGCAGAACCATGAACTTCTGTAATTAGTAGCCTTGGAAGTTATCAGCAAAATGAGCTCAGATAAAAACACCTTATAAGAATATTTGTACCAATTATTTATTTTTTCCCCCAAAACACAAATTAATTAAAAAAAGGGAAAAAAGCAGATTTCTTTCTTTTTCTAGACCTGGATAGAAGAATTATCATTTTAAACAGGTAGCTTACAATCAGTGGGGAATAAACGAGCAGTCCAGGTTTCCTGACTGATCCATTCAGGGTGCGCTCAGTAGCTGTCTTTATCAAACAACTTTATTTACAACTCAGCATCATCCTGCAGTAAATCTGCATCTTCATCATCCAATAAAAGGTCAGCATCCATGACTTCATTCTCTTCCATGACATCACCCAGCTCCTGAACAACATCGTCATCAATGTCACCAACATTTTCAACATGTTTAACCAAACTCATGTGATCCAGAGGGATCAAACTATGTCCAACTGGCCCAGTAGTTCTCGCAATGGTGGCTGCCATTTCTGCTGCCACAGCAGCTTTCTGAGCCTTCTGCCTTTGCTGTTCTTCATGTTGTCTGTGAGTCTTCATATGAGCATTGCGGCTTTTGATTTTGAAAAATACCCTAAATTTTAAAGGGAAAAAAAAATCAGATAAAAATGCATTGCTTTTGATGAAGTGAGCCAAAAAAGACTCAACAACCTATCAGTACATTTGCTTCCTTGTCCTGAAATAGAAGTCAGTGAAGTCTGCAATGCCACAGTGAGAATTTCAGGGACAGACTAACAGATTTATACATCCTGACAGTATCAAAATGGCCTACTCAGACTCTGCCAGAGGTATTTTGTAGCTCCCACAGTTGCTTCAGTATCTCTGCACATCCTAATTCTCCTGTACTTAGTTTCACTACAACCTTGCACAACAGGGAAAAGGTGAAGGAATTCCATGTTAGGATGGACAAACTCAAGCACAGAAACAGAGGAAGTTGCCAACTGTCACATGCAAGTCTGTGATGAAGCAGGAAGCTGGACTGTCAGATGTAGGAATTCTAGCAGGTAAATGGATTTGGGAAAACTGGAATAAATACTGCAGGGGAAATACCCAAAACATCATGCAAACCAATCTCTGAAGGTCCTGGTAGGAGGACATGTCATCTAAAGGGAAAACTCTTCTGAGACCATCAGAGCAAATTAAGAGTTTGCCACAACTCTATTCATCTGGAATACAAATAGACAGGTGTGATGCAATACTGCAGTCATATTCACTTACTTGCCACACTCCTTGCAAGGAAAAATTGTTGTTGGGTCTGTCTCGCCGCTTGTTGTGCTGTGGGCAGGTGAACTCTTGATGGAGCAGTATCCGCTCTGCGTACCAGATTTCTGCTTAGTGCCTGGAATGGTGCATCGTGTTTTTGTCACCTGATTCGTACCTCCATGAATGCGAGCATGGCCATTTAGCGCTTGTCGGGAACTGAACACCTGATGGGAAATGGGGTGGAGGGAAGGAAAAAAATAAGAACCAAGAAATACTGCACTGGAACAGGAATTGCAGAAAGAAGTATGCTGAATGTGTTTTACAACAGAACAACTGTCTAATATGCACAATCTACTTGGTCAAATGCTGCTTGCTCTCAGTTATATCCCATTAGCGTCAAAGAAACTTAGTCATAATAAAACAAACCTGTGAGCTAGCCTGTTACTATAGTTGTATAACAAAAAGGTAACCAAAGCTGTTACCATATAGTATTTCTAATTGATACAACATTTCAGAATTCGGTTTTACATATAGATCAGCATATTGCCTGTGTTTTGTGAGGTGGCAACAAAACCTCACCTTTGAGAGGTGGCAAGGAAAGTAATTTGTCCAAAGATATCTAGCAGATATCACTAGATATCTAGGAGATATCACAAGCCAGGAATAGCCTAAAACCCTGACTTCCAAAATCACGACTCACTAGCATACAACCCCCCCCTTGCTATTAAAGATACCAAACACACACATACAGCGCCACAGTTTGGCATTTCACAAATGAAGGAGGACGAAGAAAGTGAAAGACTCTGAAGAGCAGGCAGATCTATAGGTCCAACAAGGGGGATAGCTGGTGGGTCAGGAGACTTCTGCATTTCCCTTTCTTCCTTTCTGTCTTCTTCAATCTCCTCATCTTCTTCTAACACTTCCTCTTCTCCACTTGTCTGAAATAGAACATTTAAGACATACTAGAAATATGGTCAAAGACAGTCAGTACTGGATAGCAGGACATAGACAGTACTGGAACAGCATGCCACTTAGTCAAGTCTGCTTCCAGGTTTCAGTATTTTTCCCCCATCCTGAATGAACTTCTGGGTCTTGCTGGAACTACTATGCCTTAATAAAAAAAGCTAAAGCTTCACTGCAGAGCTCAAAACAACCCCCGCTCTGTATTGCAGAGCTGTGGCTCCAAGAATCTACAGATGGCAAGGTGCAATACTCTTCCCCAGCTGTTAGAATAGCGATGTACACTCTATTCACAGTCAAATTAAATGACTTATTTAAAAAAACCCAAACAAACAAAAAAACAAAAAATGCCCACATGTCCTAAGACTACTCGGACTACTGGTAATACAGACCTTGCACACAAAGAACTGCATTGCCAGTCTATGTAAATTGTATTTGTACTAAAATATTAGAGCAGCCTTTAGGAACACACAGGCACAGGCATAATTTTCAGACATTTACCTGCTTCATTAGTAGCAAAAGCCAGACTATGGTTAGACTTAGACAACGCACTAATCAAAACACTTTTATTCCATTACAATCCAGGAACACAAAATCTTGGTGTAGCTGAGGTCACAGAATGCTCATCCAGAATATAATTTAGTTACGGAATGATTTTGGTTGGAAGAGACCTATGTCATCTAGTTCAACCTCCTCCTCAAAACAGGACAAAAATAAAAATTATAGTGTTAAACTTTCTCATATTCCTTTAGACTTACCAGGCATTCCTCTCTTTTTTTCTCTAAACGTGTTCTGTGTTTCCGTCCCAAACGCAAGATTTTCTTCCAGGTATAGTAGTATTCCACACATTGTGCAACCGTCTTAGACTTAACCTGTAGTTAAGTAATTGCAGAAATAGTCCAATCTCAATTTTTTTGCTTTCATTCAACATAATTTTAATACATTCCAAGAGGCAGGCTTTATTTCTCAAACATTCAGATGGAGGAAAAGAAAGACAGAAAGACTACGACAGAAATGCTTTTGTAAAATTGAGGGGTTTTAGTTATTGTGTTTTAGTCAAATCTGTGTTGACTATATCAGCTTCAGTACAATTCTCTGGGACTCTCTAGAGTCTAGTCAGAAAATGACTGAGAAAATACTTTTGTAGCTCAAGTGTACGATACCACCAAGAGATCTAGGAATTAAGATTTGGTTCCCATAAACCCAGATGTTTTTCAACATTTGAGCTAAGGTATTCTGCCCTGAGATGCTACAAAGCAGAAAAGACAAGGTGCATACAAAACATGAAAATTAGGCCCAAACATGTTCTGTCTTTATTAACAGGTTTCAACACTTTCTGGCACAAGACTCAACGCTAGTGACTCAGGTACCTTTTAACAAACTGCCAGAGAACAACCAGAGGATAGCAGGGTATCGTACCACACATGGAATGACATGACTTAGATTCCAGGTGTGAAAAGTTCTACATTTTATAATACTAAGAGGAACTGATTTTATTTATTACCACTCCTATCGGTGTTCTTGTAACCACTGCTGGCTCTATACCTGCAATAAGCTGATCTGGCACTGGAGGGAAGATGATGGGGAATGGAGAAAAAGAGATTAACAGAACAGAAATAACTTTACCATTTTCTGTACAAATATGAAATCTTTGCTGTAGGTGGACAGTGCCTCTTTGAACAGCCTCCTTTCTTGATGTGTCCATTTGTCAGACCCTTAAAAAAAGAATAAATTCATTATAAATGCTAAAAACCTACTACCTTTATGTTACTGTAGTATCTGAAACAAAAAGTGGGAAACCTCTAGCACATGCTAGTGATTGCTGCTACCCAAATACAAGTATGGCTGTACTGACTCAGACCTCAAGTCCATCTAACCAGTATTCAGTCTCCAGCAGTGGTCACAGGCAGTTGCCCAGGAAACTGCCTGTGATCAGGGCAAGCAAATTCAATGCCTCTCCCTAATTTTTCCTAACCTCTGACCACTTTCGGCACAGGGGATTTCCTGAATCTGTTGAAATTTGCTTATTTAGTAACTATCCTTGTGAGTGCTGACCAACTCTTCCTTCCAACCAGTTAAACTTCTTGCACACAAAACATGCTCTGCTGAGGAGTTTTCACAGATCAGTAGGCCCTCTGCATGAAGAACCACCTCCTTTTCTTTGTTTCCGGGCTCACAGTAGCTTCCCTGGATGACCCTTTGTTCTTCAAGTGGAAAAGAAAGTGAATCCAATCTCAACCATCATCTCCATGCTATTCGGGATTCAATGTCCTTTTTGTCACTCCCACACCTTTGGTCATTACTGGTGTCCCTCTCTGAACATTTTCCAATACTAAAACATTCCTATAGGGATGAAGGGACCAGAAATGCACAGTGGTCAACATATAAGCAATTCACAGACTCGCAAAGTGGCATCACCATGTTCACTATCCTCTTCACATTTGACTTGGGTTTTTTTAGCTGTCGTAAAATACAGAGCTGATGCTTTCACAGAACTAGCATTATAATCCCAAGGTCTTGTTCTAATTGAGAAGTAACAGTATTGTATTGCTTATTCCTATATATGCCATTTTACATTCAGGTACACAGAAGTTCATAATTTTGTTCTCCGGACAATTCCTATAAGGTCCTTTTGCAGGTCTTCACTTGTATGGCTTGAGGTAAGACACACAAGTCCTCTGTGACAGAGGTCACAAGTAGAGATTGTAGCAACGTGCAGTGAGCACAAAGTGCTTTCTGGTCATTTAATGGAAGCTGTATATAAAACTTTCAAATATTGTTATTCTGTGTTTGCTTCACCAGCCTAACTGGCCATGAAAACGTAAAATCAACATTTAAATTGAAATGAATTTGTGCTTCCTCGGTATTAGTCAAACAGAAGGAACAGAGGATTGCTCTACTGCATCAAAGCAGTGTTCTGTTTGTAAGAGTGGGCAGCATTACATACATTAAAGGAAGGATATGCAAGAAGCCATAAAGCAGATGCCTTTGAAATGACTTACATTATAAGAAGATTCTCCTTCAGTCTGAGAGTTTCTGAAATATCTAAAACTTTTATCGAAAGAAACCCCTAATATTCCTGTCAATGTTACCATTCTCCATAGCAATTCTTGCCTCTGCACTGAATTCAATTAACTTGGGTTTGGCACCATGCATGATATTGAACTCTAAAGGTTACTTACGTCTATAAAAAAATATATAGATCTTTTTATTAACTGCAAGTGTTTTGCTTTTCAGTGTCAACTCCCAGGCTCACGAGCTTAGAGCAGGTATCTCACTGCTCCTCCATGTGCTGAAAACCACAAAATTAACTTTTCTGCAGCCTGTTTTCTGCAGGCTTTTCCAGTGCTTGATATAAGCATGCTTTAGTTATTTCCACAGAGACTTACACTAAAGCTCTCTTAAGCATCAGAGAAAGGCACTGGCTTCAAGCCACAAGTTTTATTTATTCTGTTATCACCCCAAAGATCTTTTTGCTGACACACTGCCTTGCCATCGTTCCCACCCTGAACCAGCGTCATTCCCTTCTTACACAACTTGCCAGTCATTTGCATTTAGCTTCCCTTTGGGCAGGGGTAAATGAACTGATTCAGTCCAGGGGCCAAAATATAACTTTAAAAAGCATGACAACACCAAAGAAGAGATTTTAGTTTTTGACAAACCTATCTAGTCATGCTCTCCTGCCTCCACCCCACCCTTCTGGGAAGAAAAAAAATATAGACTCACTTCCATGAAGTAATTTTATTGTACACCTACGGAGGATTCAGGCCTTACAGAGTTTCCCCCAATAGCTGTGGTATTAGCAGAGACCCTTGTAAGATTATGCGAGTTAATTGAAAGTAACCTAATTAATAGAATAAATCCTGTGTAGGAAAAGAAACAGAAGAAAAGCTGTTTTTAACTCTGGTTGCTGGGAAACCGCTTTTGCTCTTGTTAGCTTGAGGGAGATATAGAGAACGTGTATAGAGAGAGATCTGCAATGCAGCAAGAAGGAATTTTGGACTTTGGAATACAGATACAATTTTAAAGCTGATCTTTACATTTAGACATTTATTCTACATTTTGTTTTACCTGCCATATTATTTATGCACTGATTAACTGACAATAAATATCTTCTACAAATGTGGGGGCTTTGGGCCCAACCTGTGGGTTTCAAGGGGGCTACACCTACACCCAGGGAGCCCCCCTGAGCAGTGAGTGGCTCAAATCCATTACATAATGCCTATGCTGGGTCTGATCCACACCTATCAGAGTCCATACAAGAAGTTTCCAGACTGCCCAAATCACGTTATTTTGGAGACCCTCTCTCTTACAATTCTCACTGCAGCAGACCTTCAGACCTCAGAAATTCCACTGTTCAAATGAAAACAATACAAGTGTTTCCAGCAGCGCTCCTCTTGTATTAGCTATGTGTTCCCCCTCTTTTCCCCAAAGCACCATTCTGACAGATGGCAAAGTCCTGGGACAGAAATATTAGGTTGTTGTTCCAAGCAGCCCTGGGTCAGCATGCCCAGCTCTCTTGGCACACAACAGAAAAGCCTCAAGTTTTACAACTTGCTTCCCTCACAAGCCAACAGATTTCAAACATGAGTTATTTGCTTGTGCCTTCATTCAAAGGCAATGCTACAGATTAGTTTAGATATTTATTGTTTGTGGTATCAGTTAATTCTCATGAGCCAGTGCCATGCTCTGTTTCAGTCTATTCCACCTTTAAATGTGGCGGTGCCTGAAAGCTGTGATTTCTGAGTGTGGAGCAGAATGCCCAGAGGGTTAACCCAAACAAATGCCATTTGAAGTTGTATTAAGCTATTTGTGCACTAGATTGTGAGAAATTTCCATATGCCTCAAGTGGCTGATTATCAACCACAAATAAGCTATTACTCAAGAGCTGCTGCATGGTGCTAGAGCATCGCTGCCAATATAAGTTGCAATCACATGTTGCCTTCAAGAGCATCAGTAAATAATGCTTTGTCTTGTTATTTCATGGTACTTAAATCCAGACTGGTGAGCTTTAGTTTCATGCTGTGATAAGCAGAATCAAACTTCCTTTCCTGCTTAAGAAATAGGGATACACTGATGTCCACAGGTCTCAGTGTTAGTTAACAAGAATCAGTGTCATCTCACATGAAAGACTAAACAAAACAGTCTCTCCTGGCTCCTCTCTGCATCACAATAAAACACTTTCTGAAATTACTGTGAAGTTGCTTCAGTGAAGACTGTTCCTCCTCCTCTGCCACACAGGCAGAAATTTCTTATCTGCTCTGCTAATTAGATCGTTCACTGAGGATGAGGCTGCTGGGATATCTCCTCATCTTCCAGCTCTCCTGCCCTGCACTGTCTCACACATATGATCTAGTGTCTTCTCTTCAGGTCAAAGTTCCTGGCCAACATCCTCCTTCTCCATCCACCCCCATGTCCACCCTTTGGACTGCAACAGAGCTGTTATCAACGGCACTAAGCATCTCCACCAGACAAGACTCAAAACCTGATCTTCACATTTATTCACTCTTGTTATCAGCTGCCATCAAACATGTTTCTGTTCTTGTTCTCAGGCCAAGGGGTTAAGGAGTTGCTTACAAAAGAGTCCCTGTTACTTGGGAGTCTTTCCAGTGAACTGCTACAGCCAGGAAGTAGCTCGCTCCTAGTACTTACATCGCACAAGGACTGTAACTGGAAATGAGTAGATGACCCCAGACACTGTGACTGACTGACCACCAGAAGATTCTTGGCTTGTTTCCTGTTGAGCCTAAACTAGTAATAAAGTCTTGAATCTCTTACGTAAAACCCCATTCTGTGTGTTCAAGCAGTTGTTACCCACTACGATGCATTAAGCAATAACATCAAGGGCTGCAGAGAAGAGACATTTGCTACCTATGCTTAGGTGACATAACTTGTCTAATGGCTTAACACCACCTTCCTATTTCACAGGGCACTTCTGCTTCCTCACCAAAATGAGTTTTTGCTGTGTTCGTTAATGAAGTCATCATCCCAGACCTGTTTCTTTTTGGCTAGATCCATGCAAAGAGCTCTGCATTCAGTACTAAGACACTAAGACACTAGTGAGAGTTACAACACTACTTCTTTGGAAGGATGCTTATGATTATCATATTCATTTATCATGCGCCATCACCTCAGAAAAGGAATGCATGATGACAGACATTTACATACCAGAAAATGAAGACCTTACTGCTAGTAAATTATAATCTACGATAGCAGCAGTTTTAAAAGGAGATCAACAAATTAAATTTTCTCTTAAGAGAGGAAAAAAATTACTCAAGGCAGTTTTGAATCTGTAGAACCCCACACAGCAACATGGATGCAAAGTTTCTGTACATTGTCAGTCTGGCAAAAAACTGCCAAACTTTTAACAAAAGTCTCTGGAAGTACCACTCGAGACATCACCTCTATTAGATGCTGCCATCCCTGCAACAGACAGCAGAGAGTGCAGCGCGATCCCACGCTCCAGCCTGGGATGCCAGCCTTGGACTCTAGATACCAACAGATATCAGAGATCACAAGGAAACCTACCCGCGTAGTGGTAATTTGCCAAAGGATGACACTTCAATCTCACTGGCTTTCTCAACAGCAGCTTCTCAAGAGCAACCTAAATGAAAAAGCACGAAAAACAGAATTAGCAAATGCAGTCAGCTACTGCATTTAGGAGACTATTTGGTACAAGGATATGAATTAATTTGCTCTCTTTTTTCTTTTCTGTCATAGGAAATCACATCAAATTACTCCAAGGCCCATTAACACTGTACCTAATGCACACCTGTCCTGCTTTAATTAGCACAAATGTGGCTATTACTTAGCAACTTCCAGCTCTTCACTCCCTTCTGCTTGCCACATACAAATATGTTTATAGTGTTTGATTTCATAGTGTTAATTAATACTAATATTTAATGGTTGGTTTGACAGCATTAATATTTATAGCGTGAAGTCTTTTAAAATATCTGTTTAGGTCAACATCTGTCAGGAATGACAGCAAGTATAGTTAATCCTCCTTTGGATCAGGGAGACAGATGATTTGTGGATCCCTAAAATTTTCCCCCTGACAATGCAGAACCCCCCCGGATAGAAAATTTCGCATCCTGACAGTAAGTTTCGTCACATGTCTCAGACCCCTCAGATACAGCTAACAGAGCCTAAGGAAACTGGGACACAAGCTAAAACACACTGTATTAGACAACCCTGTGAGATTCGTTCCAGCCCTGTGTTCTGTCACGTTTTGTTTTAAATTGGCTTTCCAGGAACTGGTGCAGGGCCTTGTCTTTCCCTAATACTGGGCAAAATGGACGTTTTGCCCTACTTAATAGCATTCTCGTCACTAAACTAATGCAAATATTTGAAATGCATTATTTATATGAGAACTGTGTGCAATTACCTCACAGTTCTGAGCAAGTAAGTGGATGTGACTGCTGCTACAAAAAAGGGTTTTTATAAGGGCTAGAAGAGGGCTAAGTTTTCTGTGACCAAATATAAAGCTTGTGAAATATCAGGGCTGGAGCAAGCACTGGGAGACATTCAAAGCCCCAAGGCTATAAAGTAAGTAATCTTATCTATATGAAATATACAGTAAGCCTTCAGAGAAGCACTGCTTTGAAATTTAAATTTATTAAAGAATGAAAGGGAAAAGTCATTCCCAAAAAATGTTACAGGATGTTTAAAGCATCACTGCAAATCAATCAGAAATCTCTTTTTTATATAACCATATCTAAATCCATTTAATAAAGCATGCTAATTTATCTGCAGAAGAGGATCATATCTCCCTTTTCAGTTTCTTATCTTACCATAATATCTCCTTTCGCTTCAAAGAGAGAGTGCAAAGCATATTCTGAGTTAGTTCCTCCACCAGGTAACACACTGGAACAGCTCATGTTTAAAAGGTCTTCCACTGTCAGAAACAAGTTATCCTGTCAGTCAAACATCCAGAGCCAAGGATTCTGTAATGCCACTCAAAGACACTGTAGTTTGGGGCAGTAGCTTTCATACTCTCCCTCCCCAGCACCTCACCTCCTGGTTTTAGGATCACTCACCAAAAAGGGGATGTGATGGGATTTGCAGAGCACATCCTTGGTATGGGACAGGCTACTGCAGAGCCAAAAGCAGAAATCTGGCTGTGAGGCAGTGGCTTGCACAAGTCAATGATGTTGCTGTGCCAAGAAGGCTCCAGCCAACACAGAGAAACAGAAATGAACCGTGCTGGAATCAGGAACAAACTTTGCTCAGGACTGGTAGGAGCCACTGAGCCCATCACATTTCCTCTCAGTTATGGTCACAGGACAGGCCCAGGAACCATCAACTGCCTCTCATCTGTGACCTCTGACCTTACCAGGTAGTTCAGTATCACCCCCCCAAAAACCCACTTCCCAGCAAAACCACTTCACATCTTTACCTCTCGGCTGCTAGAAAGCAGTTCACCCAGACTTCACTTGAAGTACCACTATATAATGTTGTTACTTTGAACCCGTAATATGCAGTTCTGGTCTCTTGCTCTGCGTCCTCAGTAACTAATTCTCTCTCTTGAATGTTTTGTACAGTATACACATAAGAAATCAATGTGAAATTCAACAGGCACAGGCTGATGTATGAAATTCTAAAACAGCAAGTCATTGTACCTCTTTGTTGGAAGACTTTGTTCTCCAGTTCCGGCCATGGTTTCCAAACCAAAGTAGCCTTGTGTACATCCTTCTCCATTAGCATTCTGTCCTGCAGCTCAGGAATATCAGCCTGAAACCTGGACCCGATATTGATTCGTCTATGAAGAAAAATAGATAAGTATTCAACTACACAATATGCAGAAAAAACAGAAGTCACATTAGTGTTCAATGCTTGTTTCCAGCAAAACTTTTATTACACTGGAGCAGCAGGAAATTGTGTCAGATTGCTTTACGCAATGCTTTACTCTCAGTGGGATAAGTGTCTTGAATATTTGAGAGAACCAATCTCTTGGGAGGAAACAAAAATTTCAATACACAATTTAAACTGTATCAAGACATCGTACCTTATGGAGAGGCCAAGCTAGCCTGTATGTGTGCTAACGAGCAAAGAGGCTAGATGCCAGAAACAGTAAGTTTCTATTCTATAACGAAAGGCACTCTTCAGCAGAGAGCAGAAAGAGATGTTATTGCTGAGGGATAACCCTGTTTGCAGCCTGGAACTTATCAGGTAACACCTCCCCAAAGCTCCACAGTTTTTATATGTGTGTGTATGTGTGTGTATATATATATATATATATACACACACACACACACACACACACGTAAAAGCAAAAGTATTGGATCAGCATATGTTTTCCTCACAGCCCCTCTTCCCAGCCATCACAAACTCTTGATTCACCTTCAGTAGCTCTTACCAAGCCTCTCTTAGTATTTTTGAGCCATAACATCTCCTAGAGCCATTCTGCTCCCAATGTCCTCAGCCACCACTCAGAGCAACCTTAAATGCATCCAGTCCAACATGATTTCAGGCAGCTGAACACTATCTGCCCAGTACAAAGCACTTCAGACCACATGCTCTAGGCTGGAGCTAGTCTATGAAAGCAGTGACAAAAACAGTGTTTTTCTTACGGTTCAACAGTCTGTTCTCCAGGCCCGGGTGTCACTGGAATGACACTTCCATCAATACTATCTGAAACAGAGATTGAAGTTTGAGTTTAAAAAGGGCATTTTGGCAACAACCATATATCACTGCGATGCTCCACCTCCCAGGCTGCATTGCCATCTCCCTATTAACATCTACATTACTCCAAGTCTATTAAGTGAAAATTACCCTTCATCAATACTTAGACAGAAACAGTCTAAATTGTTATAGGTAACAAAAATGTTCTACCTTGCAGAGGTTTCTACTGCCCTGATCATCTATGATTAGTCACCTTGTCTTGTGAAGCACTGAACAACAAATACTTAAAATGAACCCCATGTCTCAAATCAGGTCTTTTCCCTGCACTTCAGAAGGCCCAGATGTAACAAGAGGGGATGGTGGTCCTAGAGGCAGACGACACTGAAAGGTCATAGCCTTACTCACTGGTTAGGCTCCTCTATTCACTTCATGCTTTAACACCACCTCTACAAAATCCACAGCAAAAACCCTGACAAAGATGGACTTTTCTTGTGAGGTAGCAGAACTAGCCATGCATGTGAGCACACAAAATTAATCAATGAGAGGACAGCGGTATTTACTACGTACTGCCACTCTGTCAATGTAATACTTACTAGACCGACACAGGAGCACCCGTGGAGTAGGTGTCAGTGGAGTAAGTGGCAGCTGGGTGTGCGAGGTGCTATGAGATGATGTGATAACACTGCTGAAGAGACCAGACCCTTGCCGAACTGGACTAAGCATCGGTGGCGGAGTGTAAGGGGGGAGCTCATGCGTCCGGTCTAGCAGATGATCTCCGAGGACACGGGGAGAGCGAAGCTGACTCTGGTACAGAGTGGCACCAGAGTGGGACATGCTGAAGTTGAAGGAAGGAGGAGGTATGAAGAGAGGTTCGGGTCTGTGCCGATACTTCTTCTTGTCCTGCAATGGTTTGAAGTTCTCCTCCAATTTTACAGCACTTTGATGAGGTTTTTTGCTAATTTCCTAAATGAAAACATGCACAACTTTAATGTTTAGGGATGCTTAAATGTGGTTTGCACACAGTCTCCTACAGCTTAGGGCAACAGCCACAGAAAAGCTGTTACCACTAGGCAGTTATTCAGGTACCACCATAATAAGCCTGGTCAGTACAGTATCTAGTGCTACATAGAAACCTCAGGGGAGTGAGAAAAACCAGGACAAATTATCCTCACCTCCCTCAGGAAGCCCTCTGGGTCAAGGTAGGGCTGAGCCACAGGCACAGGCATGGAGAGGCTGCTGCCAGCTTTTGAAGGTGCAGGGAATGGCTCTCCCAGGCCATGAGCCTCCCCACACCCTTCTCCAGCTCCACGTGAACACCCTGGGCACTTCTATTTGCACTGAACACATACAGGCTGTTGGGAGTTACTTCATTACCCCATCACAGTTTATTATAAACTTTATGTGAGATGTTTTCCAATGCATTTATTTTGTTTGACTAGGAAGGACTCATGAGCTCAGTTAAATTACTGCAGTACTCAGAAGCAGGAAAGGAAGAAAAATGTAATAAATTCAAATTCTTTGCCTCTTATCACTACATTCCCATCAGCTTGAGTACAGTCCAGCTGCAACAAATCTTGAACTTAACTCTCTCCTCTTTCCTTGGAGGGGGGGAAAAAAAAAAAAATAGTAGATGACCATTTGGAAAATTCACACACTGTAACATGCCTAGAATTGCACAGAATTCATGCAAAGCTGGAATCTGGATTTCTGGGGGGTGGGGGTGAGGTGGGAAGAAACAGGTTCTCAGGTTGTGCTTTAAGAACACACAGAAGCTGGTAAGTGAACACAGCATTAAATATACTGCTTTCAGGTGTTCAGATTATAGATCATCTTTAGGATAAACTTGGAAAGTGGAAGAAAAGTTCTGACAGATACGGTTACTCCAGAATGTCTGCATCATCTGGTAAATTCTACTACTACATAAAGTAAATTACTACAATGTATGTTTATACACCATACAGCTTTACACCATGGGTGGTTCTTGAGAATCACATTCACCCAATAAAAATCATGTTAAAGAAGCATTAGCACTGTCACCCTTTATCCCTTATGTTAATATGTTCCAGCTTGTGGAAATGTTTTTGATTACAAAGGTCCTGTCCTCTGTTAGATCATGGCTGTATCCTCTCCAACAGCTGTTGACATTTTTCTCTCCAAAAAAATTGAGTTTTGGACGAGTTTTTATTTGGCAGAAAAAAAAAAAGAAAAAAGCAGCTTCACAGATAATTTTGTTCATAATGGACATTCAGAAGAGTGATGGTTACCTGTAACCACAGATACAGTCCATCACAATAGTGAACATTTAGTGTTCAAAAGGAGAAAGGGGAAAAAAGCCTAAACTCAAGGGAGAGAAAAAAACCAAAAAACAAAAAACCCCACCCCAAAACCTAAAAAACCCCAGAAGTTCCAAGTCCTTGACTAAGGGCTCATTTTGTTCTGGTCTTTGAATGTGAAGGAGCTGGTAGTCCTTTCTCACTAGTGTAAAGTAAACTAACCAACGAAGGCAACATCTTAAAAGTCCTATACGCCTCCATCTCCTATGCTGCTTCACCTACAGTATACCTTAGCCTCAGTGTGGTTATACCAACATTACTTTCAAAAAAGATCACACTGAATATTAAAAGATGTCCATGGGCTCTCAATGCAGAATCACCCTAATACTTTTCTGAAGCTCCAAGAAGTGACTCCCCATTATCCAAGTCTCAATGCATCCTTGTGGGCCCTGCTGCCACACCATGACAGATCCGCTCTGGGTAGATCCTGATGGACCTCACTCGACTGGCTAGTTTCAGCTCACCATCCTATAGCCTGGCTGAATATTTAGTTTCCTTCTGCTGTTTGATTTTACTGGTTCCATGAGCTTTACGGGAGCTGCTCTGGACAGCTCATAGCACAATGCAAATAAATGCAACAGTTCCAGTTCTTTAGTACTGAAAGTCTCTAGTGGGACAACCTCTTCACAGAAAAGGGAACTGTAGATCTTTCAATCTCTGAGCGTTTCCAATGCTGCTGCTTATATAAAAGATAGGATCCAGAGAGGAAACTGCGCAAGTTTAGTTTGCTTGAGCAATAACAAAGAGTGCAAGCATAATTTTGAGTGAATGAATGTGCATTTAGCCAAACGCTGGCAGATTTAATCACAGTCACTTTACATACGTTGCAGAAATACACAAGCCCAAGCCACCTACTCTGGTGTCTCTAGAGAAGATCTCCCACTCAGAGCTCAAGGATTGAGAAAAGACTGTCCCTTTTCTCTCCAGAAACTAGAAATAGAAAAGAAAAATTGTACTGCTGAGTTAGAAGCTAAGTATTGTGAGATGCTGGCTTCCACAGTCAAGGAGATGTTTCTGTGTAAAACCTCTGTCTGAAAGTAAAAGAGTAAAAGATTTTATATATATCTTTAAAATTAGCGCATATGTCTGAGTGAACGGT
>NW_020799097.1:99393927-99399020 GCF_003259725.1 Athene cunicularia | reverse complement strand
AAGGGAAAAAAAAAAAAAAAAAAAATCACAAGAGTATTTCTCTGCATTATACAGATAATACCATATACACGTGTACTCCCCAGTAATCTCTTATCATGGCGTACTCTGCAAGCATGGATTTGAAGGAACAAGCAGCATCTATTCCTACACTGGAACATGAAATAAATACTGCTTGCTCCAGGACTCTTCCAGGAAAACAATAAAGAGCATTCTCACATCTCACTCAAGCATTCAATTCCTCATGCCTGACAATTTCAGTTTTATGAGTGAAATAAAAGCACTAAGCTATTTTTCCTACATCAGAATTCTCAGTGATTAACCCTTAGATCTGATGCATGCAGATAAAAAGGGAAAAATGACTTCATTGCAAAACTCTGAGTCGGCAAGCTTCATAGTGGCTTAGAGCACACACTGTTAAGCACTGCACAGTGTCCTCCTATCTTCAGCTGAAATGAGAAGCACATATATCTGACTTTAAAAAACAGGAAGAAATAAAACTGCTGAATTTAAGCAATAACATAAAAACAAAGCAGCCTGAAAAGGAAAAACAAAAACAGTAAAAAGATACTAAATCCCTTTGTTCTAGTGGGATAAAAGAATATCACATTCCAATTTCAAATGATTTATTTTCAACTGAGGTCTTGATTCCCCAGCAAAGGGAAAATTAATGTTTTCAGTTGACTAAGGAAGAAATGCTGTGATGCTACTGGCCTTTTTTGTTTATTAGGCATCATTAAGATTCCAGAAAATATTTTAAAATATGGACATTTTAGAAAGTAGTAGCACTATAAGCAAAGGGATTTAACAAGCACAGCACAGTTAGTTGCAAGAAAGGCAGCACTCACAGAGGATGAGCAGGGGTTGGCCACTTTTGGACTGCACGGTGGAGAGTAAGTCATCTTCACGAGAACAGGCATCTCATCATCTGACACAGAGTTGGCAGGCTTGTCTTTGACTGTGGCAGTGCTGGCAGAGGGCTGCGTGCTGGGCTCAGGTGACAGAAGCTTTACAGGGACAGACACTGGCATGACGATGGGTGCGAGGCTATCCACCTCTTTAGGCAGCGGCTGCTGTGGTGGTTTCTCTCCTTCATCCTGTACAGACAATTAAAGGCTTTCAGCCCAAGTGAGGGAGGACTACTTCTGGATTGATACACTAGGCAACGTATGCACCGTGGCTGAAAAGTGGCCAGGGTTACAAAACACAACAGCGTTGCTTCTTGGACTCTATTTGCCTTGAACAAAGTTGGCAGATTACTTATGACTCCTACATAGGATTCGGCCTCAGTGATAAGTAACCACATTGAGCATCTTCATAAGATAACTTGCGGAGGGTGGGGGGAAAGGGGGGGAGATAAACACGTGCTCTTTTTGTCACTATAAAGACAGAATTCTCCATCACCCACCTAAAAAAAGAAGACACAGATGGTGCAATTTTGTTAGCTCTTTGCCTTTCTGTGATATTCCTCATTAGGCCAGAAATTCTCAAATATCAGGACAGAGAAAGACTGACTGACAGGGCAAGTTATTTTTATGCAGAACAATTCAAACCCACATTTTTGGTTTAGTATTTGTTGATACCTATAGAACTAAAACACTTGGGAAGAAAGCTGTCAAAGATTCAACATTCCTGCTCCTTCAATTAAAGCCTGGGAAGGCTTCCAATAAACAACCCTTAGTCATCCAAGTAGTCCAAATGAAAATAAGGAAGACTTGATGTTCCTGATATTTCTAATATAATAAACAAACATGAGGGGGAAAAAATTTATACACTCCTGACACAACTTGGAAGGGTGTTATTGTAACGTACAGAGAGGGACAAATGCTGTTCTGTCCTCCACCACTGCCTCTGATTTTAAAGGAAGACTTCTGGCCTACGAACCAGCAGAACTATGTGCGTTTCTATTTACAGGGGGTATGACATAACAAAACAGTGCTGAGATGAACAAGTTTTGACAGCAAAGCAAAGCATGGCAAAGCAAGCAAACATCAACATGGAAAGGAGAGAGCCAAATACTGAAAAAAAATTAACTGCTACCTGTTTGAAGTTAGGAGATGCTCTCACTCCTCCATGTGACCTCATGTGACCATTTAGAGCAGGCAAACTCTTAAACTCCTTCAAGCATATTGAACACATTAGCTTGTTCTTCGCATCAGCTCTCTCAGGAAGTGTTTCTCTGTTCTGCCCACTATTTTTATTTTCATTTTTTTTTAGCATGGAACAGAAGAAGAGACATTAGTTTGGCATGTTCCCCTTGTTGCAGAGGAAGCTTTTTAGTCAAGGAAGTCAATAAAATTTTACAGCTAGATGGTTATGAAGCCACAAATAGGCATGGGGTGAGTGCTGTGGAATATGTGGGCAATAACCTAGATAACTGCTCCCAAGATGGGGGGAAGGAAAGTTTTGAGTAGGACACACTCATCAAAACATGACCTGTGGTATGGAAAAGGCTGAGAACAGTAAGATCTATAGACAGACCTGTATTTCCCTACTCATGATAGCAGTTAGCAAGTACTTGGACACAATGCCCCTACTTATGGTAGCCAACCTGCTGGAAGACACCTCAGTCTTTCAGAGGTGAGACCTTAAGAAAAACAGAAAATCCTTGTTGCCAAAAGATACGAATCCAAACCACATATTGTCCACTCTCTTGCAAAGGCAACACCTAGAGCACACTGCTCTCCTGCTTTTGCCTTTTTTTGTTGTTTTCTTTTTCTTTTTTTGAAAGACAAAGCATTTTTTTGTTGTTGGTGAGGGAGGGTGAAAAATCACACTAACTTAAATTCACAAAGCACAAAACTAAAGTTGTTGCTCTTCCAGAAACATCTATTACCTACCCAAAATGCATTCCCCTCCCTCTGAACTGCAGCACTCCTTTGTATTTCCCATGTTTAAATTTTTAATTTAAAGACAAATTAAAGGGAAAAAAATTAAATAACTAAAGAAAAAAAATCTTTTAAAAATACCTTTGTTCTGGGGACAGTGGCTGCAGTCTGCTATCTGACAGTTGCACCTGCTATCAAAGGAGGAGAGGGGAAAAGAGGGGAAAAAAGAGAAAATAATTTTTCAGGTAATAATAACGCATAAATTAAGGTCTTCACAGCATTATGCTTGCATTTTGCATATGATTTTACTAATATTAAAAGCCTTTGAGTTGAGAGCTTTACATGTCTCTACCAAATCAGTGCCAGCTGTGAGCACAACTAGAGCAAGTTTCCTTACACATACATGCTGTTTGAAGCTTTTGCTCTGACCCAGAAGCATTACTTTTGGAAACAGGGAGTTCACTAACTCCTCCTGAGCAACCGAGCCCTCAGGTGTTGAAAAATTAGCAAAAGCACTTTGTTGTAACCAAATGCCTCCTCACCAGAAACTGAGGCAGAACTTGCCAAGGCCTCTCGTGAGGGAAGCAGCAGCCCTGCAGCAGCAGTAGCTCTGTGCTGCCGCCAGCCTGGCCCAAAGCCAGCCCAGCGATGTAGACAGAATTCTGTTAGCACAGGTCCCCAAAACATCCCAGTGACACCCACTGCTCACATCCTAATCTTCTGGCTCTCCTGCAACTGTTTTGTTTCCACACCTTGCCACTCTTCTGCAACACAAATCTGGCTGAGCGCAGACCTAAAATTACCTACCTGAGGCCATGAAGCGCTGGGAGAGTCTTGCTGAGAACTTTTGTTGTTCAGATGAACTCCTGAGGGTGGCAAAAGTGTTCGATGAGGGACAGCATTACCTACAGAATTAATCTCCTGCCGTGCAGGATCCTCCGCAGTCTCTGGTGGAGTGAGGCCAACATGGGAGTTCAGAGACGGTGCCCTGCCCTCACTCGGGTATTGCTTCTGCTGATCTTGCTGCTGCTGCAGCAAACTCTGCGGGTATAAGTGCCTGTACTGTTCATGGGGATCTTGGTAGCAATATTGAGGCACTGCTCCCAACTGGATAAGCTGCACAGGATGACTTGGATCCTGAGAGTACTGATGTGGTTCATGCATAGTCTTTGGATCGGGTTCCCTGTGATATGGAGGAAGTGGCAATTGCATCTGTTGCTGCTGTTGCTGTAACTGCTGCATGACAGGTTGCGTTTGGTAATACTGAGCTATTTGCATTGGACACTGCCGCTGCTGCTGCTGCCGAGTTGGCTGTTGCTGCTGGATCTCCTGTATCGCGAGCCGCTGATGTCCCTGCTGCGGCTGAGCGTAGTATTGAGTCTGCTGCAAGTGCTGCATCTGTTGTGGTAAGAGCTGCTGGGACTGCATTTGCTGAACGTGTGTCTGTCCTTGCTGAAACGCCGAATGCATCTGCATTTGCGATAAATGCTGCTGGTAGTCATAGTACAACTGTTGGTGCTGCATGACTTGCATTTGTTGCTTTTGCTGTGTGCTTGCAAAATTCTGGTGCGCTTGCTGTGGCAGTGGTTGGTATCTTTGTACACTGGAAGTTACAGGCTGTTGCTCAACTGCTGGCTTCTGGGACAGCAGCTGCCTGAGTGCACTATCACCAGAATTATCCACCATTGAAGAGTCGGTGTGCAAAACCTGAGCCATGTTGTTGACTTGAATTCTCAGATTTTGGTTAGCAAATACTTGTGTAAAGGAGTCCAATTTATGCAGGACCCCACTAGTAATTTTTTGTGATCGATTTTCACTGGGTTGAGAGTAAGAATATTGGTATCCGTCATGGGACTCCCCTTGCCCGAGGGGGCTCCACATTGCGCTTTGATTATTCAAATTGTTCCTCGCTGGGATGTGGTTTCCTGAGCCAGAATGTGTCCAGCTGGTTTGTCTAGATGTATCCATTGACCCAAGACTTTTTGAACCTACAGGCAAAGCTATACTGTCTCGTGAATCTTGGGGAAACTGGGGGGAGAGAGGGGATGCCTGGGCAGCATCCATAACAGATGTCCCATAGCTATGATTTAGGGATGGAAGGGAGTTCATTTGGTGTTGTTGGTAGTATAAGTTCTCATTGCTGTTGGCAGTATGGTTAGTTTTATACAATTGCTGGTCCCCCATTTTTGGTCACTTCTGTTCCAAACTTACAGGCACACAAACCATTGAAATCTCTATGAACCCTGAGATAGCTGAGGGGAAGGGGGG
>NW_020799097.1:99368694-99393877 GCF_003259725.1 Athene cunicularia | reverse complement strand
AGGGGGAGGGGGAGGGAGGGAACAAAGCTAGAATTACTTATAATTCAGCATGTCCATGTGCATCACAAGGACTAAGATCTCCTCCAGTCTGTCAGCAATTCCAATCTCAGACTCGATGTTGCTTCACATCTTCAATAAATGGACCACAGCACAAATTCTACACAGATCAACAGGTTCAGCATGCCAGGCACCTGCAGAGTGAGAGAAAGATAAGGTAAGTGCTGGCTCTCTGCATAAACTGTTAACTACCTCAAAGGAAACTGTAAAATCTCCTAGTTTGAAATACATAATCAGATGTAAAATTGTACCAGCTGGGCTATTCCAGAGCAGTTAGATTACTTCAGCTCATCCCATTATCCTGCCCTCATCTCTAGTGCTCTGATAAAAATCATTCTGCCAAACCAATAAAGGCTTATTCTTCAAAACTGTGTACGAACATTCAAGCAGTTTTAGCTGGCCACATATTGTTCTCTCATGAATAGTTTTAGCCAGACAGTTGACTATCAATCCAAGTCACTTTCCCAGTGCTACAGCCTTCTTGTCAGAAGCAACACACCCATTTAATAACACAAAATAAAGTACTGTGGACACCACAGCTGCCTCCACAAAGGCCTGAAAAGGCAGGTAAAAGAAAACCATAGCTTTGAACAAAGCTGATCATACTTTGATATCAGCATCTAAAAGAATATACAGAAAAGTTAACTGCAATCTGAGATTTGCACAGAGCCTTCCACAGCTTCTCACAACTTCCAGGGTATCTACCAAAGGTGTCCACTGGTGGTATGAAAATAGAGCCTCATTGAAGAATAAGACACAATACTAATGCTCATTGCTATGACAAATTAAAAAAAAATAATAAATTAAAAAATTACAAGCACAGTTACCCAACTGCATCTGTGCATGTAGATTTGCTTGCTACATCAATGTGTAATCTAATTAATGTAAGACCAAGCCAGTCCATGGAAATCTTTTCTGATCACTCACATCAGGAGTGCTGAACTCCAATTTGTGTTCAGCCTCTCACCCTTCCTGGTTCTCTTTGCATTATTTTAACAGATTAATTTATACTGAATGCAACCTTTTATCATTTTTACTATATGAACTATAATTCAAAGTAACACTTTACAGATGTCTTCACTGTTTTCAATGAATAAAACAAAATACACAGGCACATTATAGGGTTGTTTTACTGTTCCACAGAATGAAGCAATCACTGTCTACAATCACACACATGCACAGAGGAGCAGTATGCCTACACACATATAAATACATTTTAACATAAAAGTCGATTCTGAACTTTAACAAGAGCACAAAGATATTAGACTACAACCTTAACTCTGCCTGCTTCACATCTGCCTTTCTATATGTAAAATGCTTTCCACCGAAGACTCCTGCATACTGATGTCCTTACCTTTTTAAACTTAGGAGAATCCTTGATCTAGATGGATAAATGTGAAGTCACTGATGGAGAAAATTTTAACCATTGCCAGATGCATATTAACGAGGTCTGTGCTAGCAACAGCAAATAAGGATAATACATAGCTGCAGGCAGAAAAAAACCCTTTTCCGTTCTAGCATAATATATGACAGAAAACCATAGCTCCCAATGAAGAGGGCTTTCAGTGTGTACAGTTTTTGTGTAAACCATCTGCAGCCATTAGCATGTAACATTTTCACGTGACAAATAATGGCTAAGAATAATCGCAAGTTTATTTCCCTTTTCCAGAAATATACATTGCTTCATAGTTTCTCTGAACATCCTCCCTTCCAGATTTTTATAGCTGCACAATTAAAAAAAGATAGGAGTCAACAATGAATTGTTGGGCTGCCAACAAGACTTTTCAGCTACAATCCAACTTCAAAGCCTTCCTATTAAAAATTATGAGGAAAACTAAACAAAGCCTCCACAAAACATTCAAAGGGCATAAAAATAAACACTGTGATATTTCACACTGAAAGGCCATCACCTTTTAAAGGAAGAGGGGGATCCTACACAGGAATATGTATCTCTTCTTATGCCTGCCAAGTTAAGAAAGTTCAGCTGACATGTTCTCAACACATCTTCCTATGAAAACAGGGCGCTATTGTATCTGTCAATACACCTTTTGTATAGGAGGTATGTCCCATTTCACCTATTTACAACATTTACAACAAGTTCCTTGGTTTTGGCCCTTCTTTTTAAAGTTTGGAGTGACAAGTATTAGTCAAAGGATGACAAAGAACAGTAATACAAACCAGTGAATAAATATTTCCAGAAGACAATTAAAAGACCACAAGAATTTCAGGAGTCAGGACAGTAAAAGCACTTATTCTTAAGGCAGCAAAACCATTATTTTAGTATAAAAATGAATCAAGCAACCAGTCAGGCCCCTGACTCCCTATGCTTCTCACAAGCAGAAGCACCATGGTGGCAGATGGTACTGTCTGTACCAGCAGCACAGCTAGTTTTGTGGTCACCAGAGAAAATGTCAGCCCTTGGACCTGCACCAAATTCCACTTATTGCACCCTTTCACCTAGGGGTTACCTCTCATAGTTCTCAAGGTACTGGAAAAGAGTCAAGAAGGTTTTCTATCCAAGGCATCAGCACAAACCTCTCTTCCCCTCTCAGAAGAAAAAAAAAAAAAAAAAAGGCAACTCATAGAAATTTCATCTCCAGCAGCTCCAGCATCCCTAAGTCAACTCCAGTTTGGGAGTTGGGGCATACTGCTGTTAGGTAGATTACAGTTATCACCACAGTTACACAGAAATATTTGTAAAAATCTGAAAATATTATAATGGAATATTATATTAAAATATCAATCAAGTCACAAAAGGACTAGAAAGTTCAGTCACTGAGAATCACATTTGAAAAGTTTGCATTGTTTTCAAGCACCCATTCCACCCTCCCCCCCGCCAACGAAAAAGAAAAAGCAAAAAGAAAGATGAAAACATTCTTTTCAGAAAGCATCACTGACCTGGAGGGAGAAAAGTGCAAATGTTTAAACAGCATTGTTATTCTACCTTCAGGTAACATAGAAAAAAAAAAAAAGACAGGCACACTGATAAAAGCATAATCAGTAATAAACCAGTCCCTTAGATACCAGATATTCTTTTAGTACTTGAACAGGTTTAAATTCAAGGGCTTGATGCTGTATACACTGAGCATTTGCTCTCAGCTTTAACAAAATGCTAACAGTATACATTTCGTCTCGGATTAAAATCTAACAGAGTATTTCAGTGCTGTATACAACATCATTAAGGCTTTAGGGACACCAGAGTTAATCTCCAGCCAACTAAGAAGCCATTGGCAACGTACTGAGTGATTTCTATTTCTTTCAATGATACAAAGAAAAGGGTGCTTTTTTCTCCTTTTTGTTTAGCAATTCCGCTTAAACACCCATCACTGCAATTTATCACAACTCTAACTACTAAATGGTTAAATCAAACTAAAAGCAGCAGGAGTTTTAAAGCAACAATGGTTCTGCAGTTCTGTGCTTCTTTTTTTCCCAACAGTCATTTATGCTACTTAACCTATTACATTTCTGACATTACAGATATATCCCAATTATGCAATCATTACAAAGAAACATGAAAACAAATGCAAAAGGACAGAAATATTTCTGTATACTGCCTAGAAAGAGAAATACCCTACTTAAGTTTATGGATGGAATCTAGACTCTAATGGGAGTTCAATTGATTTCAACAGAGAAAAGGTTTTGCTCCAACTCTTCTCTCATCATTTCAGCGTGGTCCCCTGCAACTTGCACAGGTCCCTTCTCTACACTGAAAGCCAGGGACATGCCAAGCTGGCTGAAATGCCTTTAACACACTCCAACTGTCTATGTCTTCAAACACAAGCAACTGTAAGGCAATATAAGCAGTAGTCTCTCCTGGAAGCAAGCCGTAACTTAATTCTGGTAAACATGAAATGGAAGAATATTCCAGCATTATCAGTCTTTAATAAAGGTGATCTGATTTTCCTCCTTCATAAACTATATCACTGGAGAGTCAGAAGAACTCAGAGAGACAAGCACTGAAATATAATGGAGATGGTAGTTCCAACATAAAAAACCTACTCCCAGCTTCATCACACACCACAGAAGCTGAAACATGCAGAATTTTTCAACGCTAGTAAACCACAGATCAAGCCACAGTCATGCTATCAAACTGTCTAAATCCACATGAATTTCAGAGGAAGATATCCACTCCAAATAAGTTGGTGCATAAAAGTTGGGGTGGGTGTGGGCTGCAAAACCAGGACTGAATGCCAGCCAGTGCCAGTTTCAGAACTGAGTTAATGGAGAGGGATGACAAAAGACTGTAGGAGAGCAGATGCTGAAGGAAGCACACTCATTAAAAAGCCATAAAGTTATTACAGCACTGATCTAAGCCGTCTCAGTAGGTTGCATAGCTGGGTATCAAAAGGGAATTGGATCCTATGGTTTTTCCAACTTATTTAAAGATTTTCAGCTGTCACTTTACACAAAAATCTACTTGCTTTTGTAGATTAGTTACTAGTCAGCCTGAAAAGATTACTGGATATGATGCCAGATGCAAAAAAAAACCCCATGTTCAACCAGCTTCTGCAGGTCAGAGCACTTGCAGCTACTCATAAGCAACAGTATCAGCAGATGCTCATTTGCTGGGGCACCATCCCTCCTCATGTTCCTCCCTCTAGGACAGCAACACGTCAGTTAAAGCAAGTTTAACCACCACCCTTAGCAGTCTAAGCTGTTTTTTATAACACTTAACTCAAGGCATGCCTGCTTACAGAAATGTGTCATTGCTGTGTTCTCCTAACACTGCAGACACATTTTAATTGTGCCTTACCGCCCTTCAGTCGCATAGGCTGAGACAGAGCTTTCTCAAGTGGCTGTCTTTTGCTATTAGAATATAAGCTTCTTTTTTAACTGTGGGTAAGATGAAATCCAAAAGTTCTCTGTTCCCTTCCTTCCTTTCAAACCCTCCCCCCCTTAGCTTCAATAGCAACAAACCAGGATTTATCCTATTAAATTTTTAGTGTTTTTTATGAGAATGTTTGTATTGGCCTGTTATGTTATTCAGAACTGTGAGATCTTCTGCTAAGCTATTCCTAAATCAAGACAGCTATCATTCACATCATCTTGCTCTCTGATTTCTTGTAGGACAGACACAGGAATATACAGCAGTTCCTTCCCTGATAGCCTCCATTCTGCTAACACTGATGCCACCAGCAGTCCCTGCTACATGGGCTGACTATAACCCGGTCTTTAAGAAATAGCACAGACAGGCATGATTTTCAGCTGGGCACTACTAATGTACAAGCACCACCAAGAACCCACAGAGAAGAGCAGCTTTAAAAACCAAGAGCGCCCTACCTAAGAACAGACACACCTGCATTACTCAAACCCAGCTCTCAGGAGCAGAGCTGGCACTACCTCGACATCTTCAGATGTGACAACTGCGGTACTGCTGGATGGCTGAAAAGCACAGAATTGGGAGAGGAAGAGTGCCATATTTCAGAGACCTCTGTACTCTTACAGGCTGCTTAGATACTAGGTTTGCCTCTAACTCTTTGTGTAGCCACAGTTCAAGACCCAGCTCCAGTTTTTTTGGCACAGGAAATAAGCATGTGAAAAAAAGCAACACAGCACTGAAACAGAATGAATAATTTCTAACGCCAAGCACAGTGGCTGGGTGAACTAGACAGAAGGGAAAGAGTGGTGAGAAGATAATTCAAAGATCTACCTTTATTTTTTTTCCTAAATTATCTATAGAAACCCTGAAGACATCTGATATAGCAATAGAGACAGAGACTGAAAACAAGGGTGAAAAGGTATCAGGATCATGGCTATTTTGGTTAGAACAGACACCAACATAGCAATATGGATTTCAAGGACCAACGATAATTTTATATAGAATATTTTATTACTCAAGGACAAATGCTTATAGGGCTGAAAACATTTTCATCCCAATCCTGGATACAACTGCTTGTATGTTTTCTACTCCACTCCAATTTTGGCTTTCTTTGAATGGCAGAGATCTCAAATCTGAGCCCATGTCTGCATACAAACAAACCCCCAGGCTGGCATTACTCAGCAAAATCACAACAACAAAAACCCCACTTCAGTATATGAGAACATAAGCAAATAAAATCATTGCAAAAGTGAAAAAAGGATGGGAAGGAAGCAAAATATTTAGTACGTTGATTTTATAGCAAGCATAGTAAGAAAGCTATACACTCTTAAAACAGACGGGGAAAAACAGATTAGCTGCTTTTTAATATTAATGCCAGTAATTCTTCAACAGTTGCACAAATCCTTCAAAAATTATCATTCCTTTTGCAGCTGAGCTCCTTCTGCAGTGCAGTTGGAAAGGCTGCTGAGTCTCATGTGGCTGCTCATTTAAGCTGTTCCCATTTCTACTCTTAAGAGAGACTAGAATGTCCTAATTCAGTTTAATAAGGAACACATTGGACTTGGGGGAGGGGAGAGCAATGATGGCATTGGGAGGGAAATCAAGCAATTTCTCTACTTCAATGAAGTTTTAAAAAAAATGGCAACAAAAAAACCAACAGCAAAACCAACAGTTGATCATCTCAGGAAAGTCTCTAGAAAAGGGGGGAGGAGAAAGGAAGGCAAACAAGCAGAAACATTTTCCTCTCCTTTTGATCTAAGTTATAAGTAGAAAACGCATTCTGAGGCACTGGTAATTTAATGAAAACTTTTTTCCCCAAAACTAATAAAATTCTGTGCATTCAAGAAGAGGAGGCTGATTTTTAAATAAAGCCATTAACTCAATTTAGTTTAAGGGAGATACAGTTCCATGAGTCCCTAAGAAATGAAGAAGGTTGCTTCAGCAAATCTGATTATCTTTGCTGTCAGTGAATTAGTGTTACAGTTTCGAGGTACTTTGAAGGGTTCAGAGAACTGTAACTGAAGCAGGTATCATATTACTTCACAGAAACGGCAAATGCAAAATGATGTGATCTCCTCACAATACTCATTTAAAATAAAAATAAAAATGCAAACCTTGACGAAGGCCAGAAGGGCACTTGAATTGCCTATTCCACGACTAAGTGTACAGAAGACAGCATTAAAGGGGCTGATCACCTGTGATAAACACAATGATTTTAAAAATATTCACCAAGACATTACTGCCTATTTGATCAAGGCTGAAGTTGGCTATGAAACCTGATTTGAAATCTCTTCAGTCAATCTGAGATTACTGACTGCTTAGATAAAATAAATTGTAGTACCTTCTGCTGAGTCCTACATCAAGGGCAATACTCTCAAATGCTTCCTGGAAAATAAACACGTCCTATTATCAAAATTGCCCTCAATTTCATATTTTAGTTTACTTCTATTACTGAACTGAGTGACTTGTTTTTACCCAGAAAGATCCTAGTTCTGCAGGTATGACAAGGCCCCAGCATGAAGATATTAGGACAGAGAGGTTAGGCTTCGTCCCTTTATCATATGTGACCACATTACCACCTCTGGTCACTGCTGTTGATTTGGGGGAGGAGAGGAAATTTTTATGACTTTCCACTCAAACATCAATCTATAGCTATTGTTGTGACTACAGCCATGACAAGCATATAATTTTAGTATAAGGTGAGCATCCGTATAATGCACTTAACCAGTTTCTTCCTGACCTCTACAGTGTTTACACTCTGAAGCTTGTAATGTGATTGCCTTTTTCTGTAACTGTAAATGCTGTGAAACAGTCAGAGAACATATGCTAGGATTTGCAAAAACAGGCAAGAAGGAAATATCCTGAGACAGATAAACAATTAAAAAAACAGGCAAAAGTAGTAGTATGTGGAAAATAGCATATGGCTAAGCTTTCAGTAGGGAAGGAACAGCTATTTTGAGCCCAATGTCTCCCCCAAAGCAGGCAGTTTTCAAAAATGCAGCTGCAGAAGCCTCTGAAAAGTCAATCCCTCTAAAATACATCATGTTGGTACCTAGCAATGGAGCCAAGTAAAATCCAGTGGCTATGCAGAACTGACCACCATAGATACTTTTTTTTTTTTTTAAATTAAGGTAATACTGTGGTACATAAAATGTTTTACAGGACACAAAGCCAACACACAACTAGTCATATTTGAGAAGTCCATTAATAAAGCCACAAAGATTCAGAAGCCCAAATTTTTTGGGAAAAAAAAAAAAATCAAAAAGCACTGAGCCTCATTAAACAAGACAGCCTTATAGAAAGTGGACATATGATGGTGCAACATTACCTGAATTTTGAGGATTTGTGAGACTCCTGTATCTTGCTGTGCTGCCTTTGTCATAACATTTCATGCTGCTTTCATTCTGTGGTCTCAAAGTGACGTATCTAAACATAAAGCAAGAGAATGGAAATCAGTTTTTCCTCCTACTGTGATTGTCTTATATCACCAGCTTGCCCCAAACCATGAGCAGACCTGCAAGAATGAGTTTCTTATCGTAACACAACCAAATACTCACTTCTATTCAATATAGTAGCTCTATGCTACTCTGTTCTTCAAGTCACTATTGCAGAGGTCATCTATCAGCACTGTTAACTCCCTTAAAGAACAACCAAGAACCTCTTCCCCATATCAATAGCAAAAGACTGCTTCACTGTCAAATCTCTGGGATTGATACATCCATGGTCCTTCAAATTACAGACTGAAATACAAGTAAACTCATCTTTTCTTCTTATTCAGCTTGGCACCTGCTGCAAAATAAGGAATGGGTTATGTTGATGTAATAAGTAAAACTAGATTGTGCCTCTACTGCAAAGACTGTGAAGATTTCACAGCATCTTATGTTGCTTTGACAGAACCCAAAGACAGGCTGGATGCTCTCACAGAGAGATTTGCTGGGCCAGAGCTTGCAACCTACATGACAAGCATCACGCAAACAAGAGAAGGTATAGCAATCAGGAAGGGAGGGATTAATGAAAGTCAAAGATGCAGGAGATACAATCAGGTTGTCACCCACTGCAGAAGAGATATCTAGACAAGGCATCTTAAATTATTTAAATGAAAACAACACATTTGTTTTTGTAGATGCTGCTGCCAAGACAGCTTTTAGGAAAGGCCCTCAACACATGAGGGTGTTAATAGAGCTTTCTGAAGTTGTTGTGAGGCCACTCTCCATAACCTTTGAGAAGCTGTGGAGATCAGGCCACGTCCCAGAAGAGTGGAAGAAGGCTAAAGCCACCCCCATCTACAAGGAGGGCTTAAAGGAGGATCCAGGAAGTTACAGGCCCATCAATCTTACTTCAGCCCCTGGGAAAGTTTGTCCCCATGGGACAAATCCTCCTGGAGGCTATCACAAGTCAAATGAAGCACGTGATTGGGAAAAAACAGCATGGATTCACCAAGGGCAAATTGTGCTTGACAAACCTGATCGCCTTCTATGACAAAGTGACCTGCTCAGTTGATGTGGGATGAGCGGTAGACATTGTCTACCTGGATTTCTCCAAGGTTTTGACATGGTTCTTCATGGTCTCCTACCATGCCCCGCCCCCCCCGGCCTTCCAGAGAAAACATTACGGTCCAGACAAGTGATATGTCCAGTGGATGGGGAACTGGCTGACAGGCCTCACCCAGGGAGTGGTGGGAAACTGCTCCTTTTCAAACTGGCAACCTGTCACAAGTGGGGTCCCCTGGGGATTGATGCTGGGCTCAATGCTGTTTATTAAGTGATCTGGATGACGGGACCAAGTGTACCCTGATGAAGTTTGCCGATGATACCAAACTGAGTGGAGAAGTGGACACTTAAGAAGAGAGCCACCCTGCAGGAAGACCTGGACGGGCTGGGAGAGTGAGCTAACAAGAACCTCATGAAGTTCAAGAAGGACAAGTTTAATGTCTTGCACCTGGGAAAACATAATCCAGGAGTGCAGCACAGGCTGGGATGCACCCAGCTAGGGAGCAGCTCTGTGGGAAGGGACCTGGGGGTCCTGGTGTTGAACAAGTTCAGTATGAGTGAGCAGTGTGCTGCAGCAGCAACGAAAGCCAACAGGATGCTGGGCTGCACCAACAAGGGCATCACCATCAGAGATAAAGAAGTCATATTCCCACTCTACCCAGTGCTTGTCAGGCCACACCTGGAATACTGTGTTCAGTTTTGGTCCCACCAAAAAAGATGTGTACAGGCTGGAAAGGGTCCAGAGGAGGGTCACAAAGATGATCAAAGATGATCAAAGGACTGGGAAGTCTGCTATGAGAGGAAAAGCTGGGAGAATTGGGTTTGTTCAGCCTTGGGAAAAGAAGGCTTAGGGGAGACTTTATCACCATGTTCTGGTATTTAAAGGGTGGCTACAGAGAAGATGGAGGCTCCCTTTTTACAAGGAGTCACATGGAAAAGACAAGGGATAATGGGTACAAGTTATTCCTGGGGAGATTCTAATTGGACATAAAGGGAAAATTTTTCATAATGAGATCAATCAGCCATTGGAATAATCTCCTCAGGAAGTGGTGGATTCCCCAACACTGGACACTTAAAATTCAGCTGGACAGGATGCAGGGCCACCTAGTCTAGACCGTGCTTTTGCCAAGAAAGGTTGGACCAGATGATGCTTGAGGTCCCTTCCAACCTGCTGTTCTACAATTCTATGAAACAAGCCTGGAAGCTTAAGGTGCAATTCACAGCTCACTGATGTCAATGGAAACTCTTATATGCATTGAGCCCTGCAAGGTTTTGGGAAGAAGTTATTCCAAGAAGAAACTGTATAAATGACTGCTTGTGGGAGAAGGGCATGGATAACCTCAGTGACCTTAATCAGCATTTTCCTCCTCTCATCTTCACGTTGAATTCACTTTTAAAAGTTATTCTTTAAAGAAGTCTCTGATAATAGGTCCCAAGCACTGTGACTCTACTACATACAGCAAGAAGCCATCCCCCAAGTCCAGCATTTCCTTGCACAGAACAAGCCCACCAGCAAGCTGGGGAAGGCAAACCCATGCAGCCCTGCCCAATGCCAGCCTCTGCTTCCCCCTTCACATTCCCCCAAGCCCACAGGAAACAGACGGGTCCACAGCACAATCCAGACACAAATCCACTCCAAAACACATGCCGCAGGAGACAGCAGAGCTCCTCACAAAGCCTGACCTGCCCAAAATGCCTATCTGTGACAGAACACCTCAGCTGATGGTGAATGTTGGTAGCATCACACAGGGACACATGGATTTTCTTGCATCCAAGTGAGTTTTTGCTTACAACGTTATTGCTTTGAGTCCCAGTAACTAAAACCTGTGCACGTCCATGTCTTGCTACAAATGTGAACTGAAATGCTACAAACATCTCAAAAGAAAACCATTTATTCACCTGATTGTATCCTATCTGCTGACCGCTTTTCTTAGCAAATCATAAAATTTGCCTCTTCCTTGAAATAAGACAGGTTTTAATAAAGCATCAAGTACATGTGGGTTTATCTAACCTTATACATGTTATCTATACAGATATTTAACACCTTTAGGTCTGTAACAGGCATACTGCATCTTCTAGATGACTGACATTTGAATACCATCACTTTGTCTTTGTAACAGGAAATATTTAGACACAGGGAAAACTTGAGGTTAACATCAGTGGAGCCAAAAAAGAAAACTTTTTTTTTGTTTGGTTGTTTTTTTTTCTTCCCAGTTTAACACAGCTGTTTAGGACATACCAAGATGTTTAATTTTAAAAAATAACTGCTATATCATGAGCAGGGACTAAAGTTACAGTATATAGTTTTGCTTTCTTTTCCATTTAGCCTTCTGCTCTGGAACAATGAATGCTAGTATTAAACTTAAAAATGCTGAAGTATCCTGCAGAGAAACCAACACTGGCAGCTTCCTACAGAGGCCAAGCTGATGGACACTGGGAAAAGCAACAACGGGAATGCCCAGGAAAATGCTTTTCCTGTTTTTCTCATTTGTTTCAGCTGCTTTCCCCACTCTATCACCTTCATCATCAGAGCTACAATCCCACCGATATGCACAGAACTGCAATACCACCCACTATTATCTCATATGTGATATGATAGTTAAAGAATAAAACTTTGGGCATTTTGGAGCCAGAGGTAGTGAGCTGATGGCTAATAAATACTGAAAACAGTCCCAGTGTAATTAACGCAGGACCAAACTACAAAAGTACATAAAATTCACAAATGAGGTTTTAATTCCTTTCATTCAATTTTAATCAGCATCTCATTTTTTGAGGTTTAGATTAAAAAGCAATCTACCTTTATATTCCTTTGCCATATTCTTCAGTTTTGCTCCCCGCCCAGCCCCTAGATATTGCATATATAACTGAAGCACAGTAAGGAGACGCTGAGAAGCGAAGCCTACAGCAACATTTACAAATTAAGAGCTAAATCAGAGATCAGCTATCCCATACACACAATATAAATTTTTGTTCTCCTCTCCATTAGGATTGATGACACTTCTGGAAAATAAGGAGCACATAATACCTTTTATGGGAACGTAAAGCACAGACAAATTAGCAGAGAGAGAATGTAGCTAAATCAATTTCTCATCTCAAGATAGTAATGGAGGCAATTTCTTGAACTTTACTATGCTTGTAACGTATTGATCAGCAAAGCTTCACACAAAGTTAAACTAGGTATTTTTCCAGAGATAAAATGGAGGATGGCAGTAAAACTAGGCAACACACCAAAGAACGGGAATTTTCTCCAGCCACGTTACAGTTCAGAAACTCAAAGCTTTCACATAACTGCAAGTAATGCAATACATGAGAGAAGATTTCTAGATGAAGGCTGAATTAGTCCTGCAGGACCCTTCACACGGCAGATTTAAGGAGATGCAAGAAGACACAGTGCTGCTGTAGGAGCAGCGGCACAAACACCAGGACCAGTTACGTTACCTGTGCCATGAGGCTATGGCAACAGCTTGGGGGCAGCATTTCTGTTGCAACACTTCAGCTCCTCTTGGCTGCCTATCGCCATAAAGAGCTATTTTCCAGAGGTCTTTCAGCCTCCACTGTGACTACATTGCGTTCCAAGATGCTGATCCTCTTCCCAAACTTCTGCTACTGCTCTGATTCCTAACAGCAGGTTATGACGAGGAGAACCTTATTCTGGTCAATGAAGATAGCCCACTCAACCACCATGAAGAGCAGTGACGCCAAAGAAGGCCACACACATGCTCCATGGCCTGGTCAAGCGTGCCTGGCATAGGCCACGTGCTTCCAAGGACAACGCTACAGCTGCAAGGCAGATTTTAGATATTAAAAGAACGAGACAGATCGAAGATGAGGATACACATATCCTCTATTGAAGTAAAGTGAAATATTGGACATATACCCTTCTAGAATAGCTATATTCGCTTTAACGGGATGGACTTTTCTATCATTTGACATTAAGAATTTAACTGAAGTGTTAAAATTGGGAACTCAGACTTCCTATAGATCATCATCAGAGCATCTAAAATGGGATTCTAAGAGAATATTAAAAAAAAGTAATTTGGAATTTCTCTTCCCCTACCCAGTGGCCACCTGTCTACCTAACCATCCAGCTGATAACCTCCCCATGAAATTAATAAACCTAATACACTTTAAAACAATGAAACACAAGAGTTCTCTCCACTGTATTTGTCATTGTTTCCATACAACAAGGATGACTGAGAGCATCCTGTTACCTAAACTGGTTGGTCATGACTAAACAGTATTTAATTATTTTTGGAGCAGAAAAGGGGAAAGTAAGCCACCTTAAAGTAAGAAACTTAAGAACAACAACAGAGTACATGTATTAAACAAGCAATACCAACAAAGACTGTAATATCAACTGGCAAAACCAGCAACAAAAAAGCTGACAGTACCAGAACTATCATCATCAATCACGTACCATTATTTTGGTTCACTTAACTACAACAGAGCAGAGTCTTTCCCTACATGCTGGAAGTCCTCTGAACCATTAAATTCATGATTGTGTTACCCTTCTGAGGTCCATGTTCAGCTTTCTGGTTGCACCTTCCTAGAAAAACTCTAGGGATTCAAATGCTCTGCTAAGGACAGGATTATTCATGCATGCAAAATGATTTTTATATGCTCATTTCTACATCTTTGAAATTCTTCAGGAATATTGTATAACATTTATTTCCAGACAAAATCTCTTAGACAAATGGAGCATCTTACAGATGAGATGCTATGGCACAGACACATTATGAATTCCAATATATATTAGTTTTTCACATGTAAGGTCCAACTGTTCAAATAACAGACGCTGTACAATGCTAATTAAGTTTAAAACAGTTTTGACTTGAGCTACTGGTCAGATGCCTACCATTCACACAAAGCAAACGTGCTCACACTAGAAGAGACCACCACAGGTGTAACCAGTGACTACCCAGAAGATGCCTGCCTTGAGTGACTACATCAAGCAGCTGCTCTGTGGCACTGGTGAGACTATAATCTAGTTCCCTCAGGCAGGGCTCAGCTTGTCCCATCCAGGATAAAATACTCTCTCATAATTCTTTCCATCTTTCATTACATAACTTCAAACAATCACAGCAAATGAATTGGGGATCCAACACAGCCTCCCCTCTACAGGAGTTTAATTTATCTTCACAGCAAATCCATCACATGCACCAAGCTAAACAGGAGGGGAAATGCAGTTTACAGTTTTCTCATTAAATGTATTTATGTAAAACAAGGCTAAAATGAAGTTATAAAAGCATATTTTCATTCTGGCATTTAATCTGAAAGAGACTGGCTTAATATCTCATCTATGTGGTGTCATTTAAAAAGATATTCCATTACATGGTATTGTCTAAAAGTTGGAATGGTTCTTCTATCAGTCTAATACAGCCTCTATACAGACCAGTCAAGCTGAATAATGTGAAATTATGGCAGTGACCAGCTGTCACCCACTGGGGGAAGGCATGCTAGCAGGATGCTCATCCTAGTTGGAGGGGTATTTGCCAACAGCAGAATCTCTGACAATCCTGTCACCATCCCCACCTCGTAAGCCAGTGTGTTTGGGTAAACAGAGGTTTGCCTGCCCATTCCTACAACTTCAGTGCTTGTCTGCTTCTTCCCTGAGTCTTCTTTCCCTAAGCCAGTCCCATCTCCAGAACTAACTCCTTTTCCAAGAAGCATTTTCTTCTCCTCTGTCATGCCAGGCATCACTCCTCTAGTACCTAGCCAGTCTCCTCTCCTTTGCCTCTACTCAGCTCTCTTCCCTCAGGTCCACAACCTATGTACTTCCTGCCACTATTTCTTGTCCTCTCTTTATTGAAGTCGAATAGTATCCTGGCTGGCAGTACAAACTTGACAGCCCCAGAGCTGCCAGAAAAGCCACCGTCATCCCCTTCACAGCTCTGACACACCTATTTCATCTTCGTCTCCTGCAAAGGACACTGCACACTCACTCCCCATCTCCTTCATGACATTCATCATTTTTGCAGATCGCTTCCATGTCAAGTACTTTCCAGACCAAGGACTCCTGGTAGCTCTTTGTCACCCCATACTTTGGATTTTTCTTCTTTACAACAATTTGTGGACTGGGGGAGGTGAGATGCAAGACAGGGAGGACCAGAGCTGCACACAGTATTGAAGACAGGGAAGCACCACACATTTACACAGGGGCACATTTATGCTTTCTGTTTTGTTTTCTGTGCCTTCACTAATGAGTAATGACACTTGATTTACCGATCACTACATTGCCATTTTTACAGGACGACCACAGAGTCTCCTTCCAGAGCAGTAACACTGGTGCAGCACTCATCAGGGCACACTGTGACCCCTCCCTCCTCCTCCAGCACATATTACTTTCGTTTATCTACAGGCAATTTCCTCTGGCATTTTATCATCCAATCATTCAGCACAAGGAGTTCTCCTGCAACACATTTCAGCTAGCCCTTCTTTTCGTTATTCTTAATACCCTAAGCCTACACTATTGCAAAATTTCAGTTCCTTAAACTATGAGGTGACTGAAACTGTTGAAACAAAATAAGCGCCAAAAATGACGTCAATAAACAACCCTGCTTCCTTGAAAAACCCTCAAACTATTCTTTCCCTTCACAAAATTAGTGGAAAACAGCCACTCTCCTAAATGAAATTCTCCAATTACTCAAAAAAACCCCAACCTTCTTCAAGCAGGCACTCCCCATAATGAACTTTAGCCCCAATTGTTTCAGTTTGGCAGAGAACACTTCACAGCAAGATCTTCTGTCAAGAGCCCGACAACCTAACGCTTGGACCTCTCATACCATGCTAGTGTGCCATCCCTGCCCCAAGAAGATGGAGCAGGAGCTCCACAGCTCAGGAAACAGCACTGCCAGGCCAAAAAAACTCCAACCCCAGACAAATAAGCAGACAAACCTAGAAGTCTAACAGCTACTGCTTGGCTCCAGCTCTTCCATGTTAGGTAGGAGGGAAAAAAAAGAAAAACAATCATCCCAGCCCTCTGCAGACAGACTCCTATGCAGTGCCAAGATTATTTTGAAAGACACAAGATGTATAATAACTTTTCAACTGAATATTCATTTCTGAATTGAAGGGAAACATCTTAAGGGCGAGTGGGCGTAGGGAACGATTCCTTCTCAGCACTGCCGCGCTATTTATTAAAGGCTGTGAATACCCACAAGAATTCAGCTTTGGCCTTCACACTGTACACTAAGCTTGTTAGTTTACCGACATTCACAGAGCATATGGAGCTCTGCTTCAAATGATCCCTTTGAAAGGGACAATTAAATCAGACAACTGGAGATTGAACGACTAACAGAGCTAATTAAATTCTTAAGTCCTGTTTACATATTTATCCAAATCTTTCTCACCATCCTTGCTAAGAAGGGGAATGGGTTGGCTTAGGAGGTCAAAGGAACAAAAGTATGCCTTCCTTCCCTTACCACCCCCACCCCCCCAGTTACAGATCTGTTTGGAACAAAACTTGACACACAAAATCAATGCAGCCAGTGGTGGAATTCATCTTATTGTGACAGAAATATTCCATTTTCCCTAGCTTATTTTTTAAATTGCTTTCTGGTATAGCAGGTTATTATTTTCTTAGCCCCTTTGGTTCCTTACATAATTAAATGCCACGCCATTCAGCTTTTACAATTACTTTTACCATTTTCAGAGGAACATTGACAGTCAGCAGCTTTCTCAACTTTCTATGAAGAATTTATTCCCCACAAGTGTTAGCTCCACCGAGTATTTTCTTCATTACGTTAAAAGCTCTTAGCCATCCCTATAGAAATCTTTTCCCTTGTACAGACTTTTCTGTAGAGTAGGTAGTATTTGCCGATCCTCATAACCAGAAGTAGCACAGGAAAGGGGAAGAGGATGATTCTTGTTAATACCATGGTGCCTTCAGCTTGAAGGCAAGGGAGAATGGGTAAAGCACAACATTGTTTGTAACAAATTCAGATTTTGCATTTAATGCTTGCAAAAATAACAACAATGCTCCCAAAAGGTCTCCTAGGTAAACTATTTTTGCCTAATTACTCTACAGGTACAGACACACAGCCTCTGAAGCTTTGAGAACTGGCTTCTACGATTTCTCTTCGGAGAGTGCCTGAAGTTTGGAACATGTGTGTTCCCAGCCCCTTTAACTTCATTTCCAAAGTATTGACCACACTAAACAGGTCCTGCAGCACAATAATCTCTCCAATTTTGCCAACTTGTGACAAAGCACATAGCACACCTTACAGAAGTACTTTATTGATATGGAAGTGACAAAGTAAACACATATCTATCTGCAAAGAGCAAGTTCATCCTGCTTAACACTTACCTGAGAGAAATATAAACAGAGAAACACAGATTAGGGTAATGTCTCCCTTCCCAGGTAGGTCAAGGAGAATTATTTGGCCAGTGGGGCTTTTATGGTTTTGGTTTGTGTTGTTTTTTTTTTTGGGGGGGGGTTGTTTGGGAGTTTTTTAGGTTGTTTTTTTTCATGGTTTGTTTTGTTGTTGTTTGTTTGCTTGTTATTTAATTTTGTGGACAACTGAGAGGAAAAAAATAAAATACACAACAAAAGAGCACCTTAAGGAAATGGCCTTTTAAATAAATTAATGGCTAAAGGTTATTTCTGACAAAATTGCCAGCTTGTTTCTTAGCAGAACAATAGGAAGGGAGTTTCCACAGAGCACCTGACAAGCACCAGGGTGGAAGCCTTCTCTACAGCAGGTCAGTACACCATAGGATCTTCTCCTGGGAATTAATTAAAAGTATGAAACAGTTTCAAGAAGGTAATAAACTGTCTTGTCATCTATAGCTCTACCTTACATACCAGTTGACCAAGTCATCCTTCAGAGTTACTGGAATTTACCAAACATCAAGACTTCCAACTGAAAGCAATATATGCCTGACCATTTCATATAATTCTCAGCTCTATCACAGATACAGCTTGAATTATTGTCCCATACAATTCAAGAACCAAAAGGCTCTGCCCATATTTCCCCAAAACCCAACTGGCAGCCTGGCATGGTGCTTTGCACGAACATGAAAGAACTGGGGGCTCAGCAACAGGGAGCCCAAGGCTCATCTCTCATTTCAAGTGCCAATTTTGTCTGAGGTCACAGTGACCTAAATCTAGCATGAATTATGCATAATCGCCCTCCAAGCAAGTGGATCTGTGCCAGCTGAACCTCATAAAAGTTTTGGTTGCTAGGAGGTAGCAGTGGACATATTCTAAAGTCCTGTTTACTCGAGCTGTTGAGGTTCCCCTCTGGAATAACCTTCCACAGTCTGCTCACTAGTTTCTCCTTCTCTTCTTGAGACATCACACTTCTGCTAAAATCTGTGATTTCCCATCTGCTGTCATCTAGAGAAGCCTCTATGAATTATCTCTCCGAACAGTCTGCAAAAGACCTCCAACATCTTCAGAACAAGCTCATATCTTTAAGCAAGCTAGATAACATGCCTAGTATAAATTCTGCTCAGACAAGTCTTGCATTCAGACATGGTGTTGTTTAAATGCCCACGTATCAAGTTCGTCGCAAACTCCGCAGACCAGCAGAGCAGACAGAACCTCAGTACCACTTTATAGAGGTTGTCTTACCTTTTCAACCCGCTCTTTCTCTCTCTAAAAGACTGTTATCTCAAATGGATACACAATATTTTTACATCAACATTTTTCATCAATTGTCTTATGTGGATATTAAGTTTCAGAGTGTGCTATCTGAAAATCTAGGCTGCTCCAGATCATGCTTTTAAAGACTTACTCTATAATTCTCCTACCAGTTTGTAGGAGATGCATTTTTATCCTCTGATTTAGAAATGCATAAAAGGATTTTCCATGGTTATCTTAGCTAAGATTGGACTTAAGAGTATTTATTTATTGCATTGTTTACATGTACTGTGAGCTAACCGATGAGGAAATGGAGAAATAAAAATAAAAACAACCTCCTCCTTTAGACCACATTGTTTCTGACACCATTTCTACTTAGAGATCAGCTCAGTTTTGTTTGTTTTATGGAGGAAGAGAGTAAGCAAACACAGACTTCAGTTTTTCATTATTTACTGAACCTATGGCATACAGGCTCATTTATCATCAAGCCCTACACTCAAGCTGAAATGCTAATTACAGACAGAAAGAAAAGGTAATGTTTTTTCAATAATTAGTAAGCAAGCAATTCTCAGAACAGTGTTATCTGATCTATCACAGGATTCTGGAAAGAAGATGGTGGTGCTGACACACTCATGGTTTCCCTTCTGTTCACTTTTCACTTACAGCAGATTCAAGCCTCTCTGGGAGTACCTATTTGAGAGATCTGTGTGGAAAAGTGATTTGTAACTTTGAGCAGGATGGATGCTAACCTCCCCACTGATGCATCCTTTGGAATTGCCCATGGAACAGTGGCTACAAGCAACGTGACCAGAGGATTGAAAAGTAATGCCATGAACCTCAGGTAATTTTAGTTCCAATTGTGGACTTCATGACTAAAATATTCAACTGATAATGCCATTTCTAAAAACCCTCATTACTGCAAATACCAGCAAACATAACTTAGGGCTGTAGAAGGGGAGTGAGAAGGGATTCTGAGTTGATTTAAAAAACACAATTAAAACAGAAGGTAGAAACAACTGCAGCAGAAATGAAAGGTGAGAGACATCACAAACGCGCTAAGCAAGTCAGATGCAAAAGCAACTCATGCAATACCAGCCAAACCTGAGCAGGCAGTGCTTCAGCCTCTCTTACCCGGAATAAGCAGCTAAAGATCTCCCCAAAGCTTCAATACAGCCAGGCACAAGGGAAGGTAGAGCAGGGGCACATTTCTCCATGATGCCATCCCATGACAAAAAATAATCCCATTTAGAAAGCATGGTGGCACGCTTCTGGAATGAAGGCTGGTGTTACCACTGCATGGCCTGAAGTGCTTGAAGAGACAGTAAGCCTTGCCCTTCTTTCCCAGCACCTGGCTCCAATGGCACAACAATTCATGTTAAGGAAGCATCATTTTTCCTCTTGGTCAACTTAGGTGCAGGCTGTAAAACTCTCTCTTTAGAGTGGTGGGGTTGTTGGGGAGGAGAGGTGGTGTTGGTGGTGTTTGTGGTTTGGTTGGGGCTTTTTTAGCATTGATATAAGTCACAGTAGCACAAGAAAGGCATCTCAGAAATTATTTGAATTAACTGAACAACTGTTATTGAATATGGATGCTGAAATTTGATATGTTACTTTCCTTGAAAACCGATATAATATTACTGAGAAATAAAAGTATTCTCTTTAAAAAGCATACCAGTTGTGTGTACTACACGGCACTGTTTGCAGGACTCACCAACAAACAGCAAGGCTGGCAGCATACAGAGGCTGAACCCAGCACAGCGCTGGGACATTCCACAACAGCCTTCCCCCAAGACAACATTAAAAGGAGGAAAGCATCGACCTGCATGAACATAAGGTAGGTGTTCAAATAGCAGTCTCATCTGACAATGATCTCAAGCAGAGACCTCATGGAAAGGCTACATTATTATTAAAGAATTTTCTTCAATGTATGTACAACCTTACAATTGTTCCTTTATCTTGCAATAGAGACATTACCACGATTCAGTTAAAAGACAGTAAGAAGGATGAATAATATATAATGAAGGTACTGCACATATGAGTTAGAGTTGCCTCCAAATACCTAACGTATAAACATTTATTTTCCTTCAGATGCCAAGAATCAGGCCAGAACAACAGTAATGTGATTTTGGCTTGTGCAAAACAATGCTTTCTTTTTTAATAAGCAATGGTCCTAACTAAAAAAAAAAATAATAATTATTTAAATCAAATTGTCCTTATGGAAGATTCAGAGACAAGACTTCTGGATAAGAAGTAACTACATGAGACAAAAGATAATCAAGAGAGTACTGTTTTCTGCCATGTTCTTAGAATTCCTGGACTGCAAATCCAAGCTACAGGAAAAAAAAGTCTGTGTATCAGATGCTGTACCAAATAATATAACAACATCAAAGTCTAAAGATTATGTTTAAAAAGTGAAGAGTTGCAGTAAGCCTAATTTTTTTAAATTTTATTTTTAAAATATTGAAATCCCTGCTATAGATTTGATTTTCATTTTAGTTTTTCTAAAGGACATTAGCCTAGAGGAAGCCCATCTTACAGAAAACCTTAAGGCATTCTTTAACTCATCTTCCCCTGCATTAACATCTCTGGTAATGCAGGGCACAGATAAGTCTATGTGGTCTCATACTGTCCTGGTGGTATATTTTCCACTAATCTCTAGCTATCTCAGAGTTGCATCTCTCTCCATCTTCTACAGATGTTTCACCCAGGTCTAGACACAGTAGTGTACTGAAATTCTTTTGCACACTGAACGTTTCAGTTGTCATCTCATTAATTCCAGGCACTGAGTTCTGCAAGGCTGAAATAGTCTGAACGGACCATCTGTAATGTCCCATTCCTTTAAGATCTCCTGCCTTTACTAGAAAGACAGATGGTTAGAAAGTCGTATTCCATCACAGGGAGACCTATGATTGAATTATCAAACTTTTTGACACTGTCTGAAGCCCTGCACGTCTGCACCATCATTCCTCAGAGACCTTCTCTTGAGCCAGCCCACTGACACACACATCATAAAAGTCACAGAATGGTTTGGGTTGGAAGGGACCTTAAATATCATCTATATCCAACCCCCCTGCCATGGGCAGGGTCACCTTCCACTAGCCCAGGTTGCTCAAAGCCCCGTCCAACCTGGCCTTGAACACGTCCAGGGAGGAGGCAGCCACAGCTTCTCTGGGCAACCTGTTCCAGTGTCTCACCGCCCTCACAGTAAAGAATTTCTTCCTTATATCTCATCCAAATCTACCCTTTTTCAGTTTAAAAGATCGTTCAGATATCTTTCAGACAAGATAAAGGTCTTTTCTCAGATACTATTACAGGGGTTTTGCACAATGCAAACAACTGTTGAAAACAGAGGAGTGCCAGTCTGATGTGCCTTACTTCTAGCCAGCTCCAGTTGTCTCTTCTTTTCCCTCGTGTACCAGAGCGGAAGCCACAACTCACAGGCTACTCCTCCATTCAGATGCCTTTTGGCACGCTCTCCTTCCAGACATGACCTAATGCAGGCCACAAATACATCAGGAGCTGATGTTGAATGTAGACAATTTTTCTGTGTTTGTACAAGATGAGAAACATCTCTCTGGTACTTGTGCATAGCTAAAAGCAGACAGTACTGAGGCAGCTGGTGATGCCTCTCAATGTTCTCTAGCAGCCATGGTACAACTACAGACCACGGTCCTGGAGATCCATCTCATAAATTATTATATCTTCATTTCCAATAGATATGCCCATTCCTGTCAGGAAAACCTGAAGATGAGATTCTAATTTTCTAATTTAGTAATTTTCTCTGAACAACATAGGACTACTTAAGACATGAAAACCTGAGACAGATAAACCTTAGACTTCCCTAATTTGAGGCTTCCGATGATTTTGTTGAGGAAGATGAGAACTGGGAATGCTCATTGGTCTTCATCCTTTTCAAAGTGCAAAGAATAGTGAGTGCACTCTACACAACTTCTACACTGGCAGGCGACATACAGCTCCACTCTACATTGTGGCTGATCACTATTTTTACTACTTTATGGGGTTACACTGACCATGTAACCTGGGAAAAAAATGGTAGTATAACTCTGTGGACATGACTTTACAGGTCTGCTGTTCAAAGTATAGATCTTTCACACAAGCAAGAGACTGGCACATTTTACGTGCCCCCAAGTATAAGATACCAAGTCAGCAAGACATTTCTGGTTCATATTACCTGAACATATTCAGATACTTTAAATTACCATCTTCTATGTCTAGATCTCACTTCTATTTCTCACATTATAGGCTTTTAACAAAAAGATGATGCTCAATAAAAATAAAATACTTATCAAGACAGTAGGCTAGTTCCTATTTTCATTTTAGCCATATCCTCAAACAAACTGTCTCCCAAGTGTCAGGTTAGTATCAGAAGGAACTTGCTCTGGACTTGAGAATGTTACTATTTCCTGTGGGTTCCTGTCTTTTGGAAAGTCCTAAACTGAAAGGCTTTATGCAAGATGGAAAATCTTGACACAATTCAGGCTTTTCACTCCATTCCCATGCCTAAAGGGCCACCACAGATGGCCAGCTCTGGCTTCACAGGGCTGTCAGCATCTGTTTTGTTTCTAACAAGCAGAGGGAAGGAAAGATCCTCATAGCTCCTACTCCTAAATCTGGTGAAGTAGTAAGAAAAGAGTTCTCCCCCTCCCCCCTTAGGTGCTTTATAAAAAATGAAAAATCATTCATGTGAATCAAATAATTTGCTGAATGATTCATGACTGTCATATCTGAACAAAAAAGTACCATGTCAATAAAGAGAATCAGAAAATTTAAAATTATAACTGCAGATGTTTAGAGCAAAGCACAAGAGTATTATAAATTCTGAATCTTAAAAATGGATGACATATCCACTGCATCTCCCTAACATGGGGAGAAAAAAAATTTACATCTATTTAGTGGCATGGCACCAGCCTTTGCAAAAAGGGTAAAAATAACATTCATCACAAGAGGCAGGAATCCAACACATTAGATAATCTGTGATGAGAATTTTATGAATAAGCCAGATAATATAAAACTAGTTATCTAAAAACCCAACAAAACAGTTGTTTACAGATAAAAAGAATACTTGCTTATGAGTCTCAAAATTAACAACCAACAGGAATTATATGTATTTGCTGTTTTAAAACAACCAAAGAACCAGATACACATAAAGATCTGGATTTGCCCACCCTCAGACACATTGGGTTTTAACATTTATGGAGTACTGAAGAAAACACCCCACCTCTTTTCTCTTGATTTGATGTTACATTTGGCACAAAACTTTCATATTCAGAAAGAGATTTGGCTAGACAGCAGATGGAGTATTCCATTAAAACATGAGTGGCAAAATGTGCCCACCCTCCCAGTCAAAAACAGAAAACCACTTTTCAGTAACATCTGCCTGCAGATCAGAAGATTTTCACATGGATGCTTTCCCACAAAATACCTTTTCTTTATTCCTATCTAAAAGTCTTCTCCTCCGTACACGATTTTTTTTTTTTTTTAAATTAGAGAAAAGCCAAAAAAGCAGTCTCAGGTGTTTTTCCTAGCACCATTCACTTACCCAGAAGAGCATACAGAAACACTAACAGCATCAGAGGTAGGTACACCTGCAGAAGGCTATAAATGTCAAACAAGATGTCTGGAGCACTTGGTTCAGTAAGAAGTGACTATTTCTAGTTAAGCCTAACTAGGAGGAAGAGAAACCTGGTTCACTTTATTTAAAAAAAAAAAAAAAAAAAATACAAGAGCATTTGGGGCTTCTGTTCAGCAGAATGTTTTGAAGCAGTTTCTAATATCATAGAAAATGCCTATCAGCAGCTGTTAACAGCACAGGAGGGATCTGTCTGTATACAGATGCTCATATGCTAGCAAGCACTTCACTGAAAGGAGTAAATGATGCGTGTTACTTTCTGCAACCCATTTGACTATGGGTAGTTTCAATTTGTATTTTGCTCTTAACAGTGAGGATTCAGTAGCTGATCACAAGATCCAATTCACAAAGGCCTACTGCATTTAGAAAAGAAACACAGGTATATATACATTTGTTAAAGAAGTAAGCATTCCTTCAAGGCTGTAAAAAGTATTTTGCACTGGGCAAAGTATTTAAACAGGACTTCAGACCAATGCCTTCATTATCACCCTCCAAAGATGTCCTACTTGACAACTGTGGGTGCAACTGTGCAGCTGATACCACCATCAGCTTGGTTGGCTCATCTCCCCAGGTTTCCTATACAGGCA